>NC_139247.1:41641724-42241724 GCF_977018435.1 Lepisma saccharinum | reverse complement strand
TTTCTCTTTCTCATAGGAACAAACAGCTGTTGCTGTTGATATTTTCCTTCTAGAAGAGAATTCATTACCTTTTCTTT
Source organism: Lepisma saccharinum (assembly GCF_977018435.1). NCBI lineage: Eukaryota > Metazoa > Arthropoda > Insecta > Zygentoma > Lepismatidae > Lepisma > Lepisma saccharinum. The sequence goes on along the minus strand of NC_139247.1, from coordinate 42,241,647 downwards.
GCATATGTTCCTCTATCCCTGTTTTCTTGTATCATTTCCTCCTCTCAGTTTCAGACATGCACATTTCTCTTCTTGCGTCGTGGAATCTATTAGAATTTTCTGTTTCTCTCGTTCGCCTGTCGTGCCTTCGGAAGGCCTCCCCACCGCAGACGGAAAATAAATCTCTGGGAACATATTCTTGTGCAAATGCGTCTCCCACCCCCTCGCCATTAGTTCCTCATTTCAAAGTTAAATAGGGAACCGTGGATTCAAACCGTAATCGTTTCGTGAAATGACGGCAGTAAATCCTCTGTGTCAGTATTTCCATCTACGCAGGTTTCGTGCAAAGTGAAAATTTCCTTTGCAGCAGGAGGTGTAAATTTGAAGATAGGGCGAAGAAAAGCGTGCCCAAGAATCATTTTCAACTCGCTCCAGCTATTATACTGGCTATCGTGGGCGCATTAAGGGGGTGGAGGGGCTATTGCTTCCCGGCAACAGCTGTTTATTCCTAAGAAAGACAAACAAACTTGCATTTGATAAGAAGATGCCAATGGTTCTTTACTATTGTGTCACCCTGACGGCCAAGAGTTGAAACACAGTGATTTAACAGAGCTCCTACCGGACACGGTACGATTGAAGGGTGAATGCGAAGGGATGATATCACCCTGGCAGTAACAAGGAAGGAAAAGTTCAGAAAGAGACTCAATGGTGTCCCGAATGGCAGAAGGTAGGATGTACAAAAATCCCTGAAAAAAATATAATCAGTGACGTTTTCATTAACTTTGTACCACATACAACAGACACACATTAACATAGGGTGATTCAAAAGTCCGATCCCTAGCAATCCCAGGAATCTCTGGAGCAAGAACTCGAGAGGGCTCGACCAATGAACGCATGAGAGGAGAAGTGAGTACAGAGGGGGAATGAGAGAGGAGAAAGGAAAAGAAGAAGCGAGAAATGGAGATGAAAGAAGATATGCGGGAGGGGGAGAAATAAAGGAACGTCATAAAGAGAGGTGCATAATAAGAGAATATTTTTTGTAAAAAGTTGTAAATCCTACCAAAGGCTTGAGTGCTGTCTTGCTCTCCGTGTTATCTCGAAGAATCTAGTCTCATTGTTAACTCGACGTTTACAAGGCCGAGACGAAGCGAATACAATCAGGACTAAAAAAATAAACAAAAAAAATAAAGCCGCGACAGGTTAACTTTGCAGCAACTTTTCATATTCATAGACTGAAACGTGTGCGTAGAATATAGTTCCGCTGCAATACTGCAGATTTTCTCACTGTATGTGATATGAACAGCTCGGCGGTTGAGGCAAAACTGGCACATTATTCTCGCGTGGATTAATGCATACAACCTGCTGCAAACTTAACCTGTCGCGGGGCTTAAGTAATATTAAGAAAGGTAAACATCCTTAAAAAGGAAAAGAAAAGTATTCGAACAGGACACAACGAAAATTCACGCTAATACAGTGCTTCCATTATTTATTTATTTTTTAATTGCCCACCAGAAACGTCTTTGACTAAAAGCTCTGTAGGCTACCGAATCAGTTGTAGCTAAATAGATATCTGAACTCTTATTCGTGTTTTATTACCGACTTGCCAAAAAAAATGTTCATAAGTAATGCTTCAGAAAACTGAGCTCTGTTTAATCTTGGTACTGTTTTTTTTTACGCTAGTCTTTTGTTTTATACTACCTGTTTGTCAAAAAGAAGGAGCACACTTCAAAATGTTATTTCCAACAAACCATACACGACAGTAACACAATCCGCACATCATTGTATAGAGGCGGCTGTTTGTTGAATCTACGGCGGAATTCACGTTGAACTTGCACAATGGATTCACACTTCGCAAATTGTAGCACACCACACGACTCTTCCTGTGGCGTCGCCATTTACCTGCAATGACAAGAAAAACGTCATTGTTAGTGCACGAAAGAGCAATTCTCGTACAACAAAACTTTGAACCTTAATACCTCAAAAAACAAATAAAACAAAAAAATATTCCCATAAAAGTTAATATCAATAATAACAACAAGATAATTAATAAAAATATAAATATACAAGGATAAAAATAATTAGAGATAATATTATCTCTAACCACTATTATTAAAAAAAATAATTCAAATACTAAGTAAAACTAAAGAGTAAGATATTACGTCCAACGCAGTAAATAATGGGTGTGAGCTCAAATAATTTATATATAGCTAAACATTTCAGAATTTGTTTTCCAAGTTATTTGGAATAACTTACTAAAAGTCGCGGAGAATCGCATGTGTGCGTCATCCTCAAAATGGCGGACAAAGATGGCGGTCAGTCGATATGAGTACAGTTCGGAATGTTGGTCATAGTTCGGAAATGATAAGTCGTCAGTAGCGTACGCAGGATTTCATCAAGGGGGGTGTTATTTCGAAAACTTTCTACAAATTCACATTACCATTGTTTTATTATACTTTAATTAATAATAATAATAAATTAATTAATAATTCTTATAATTAATTTATTTAATTACTACTAATAATTACTACTAATGCAGCTGCTATTTATAAAAGAAATAGAACAAAATTACATTTCTTTTGTTTCTTTGTTACAAAATAATTCTCTAGTCAACGGTTATTTGTATATGATAAGTGAGACATTTTAAGTGTGAAGAAAATCCATAAAAACAAGCAAATATATTAATTTTTTTGAAATAATCGAAATATGAAACTAATTCAAGGAGCCGCGCTGTTCTAGTCTGACCACGTCGTGGGAGATCCGGGTTCGATTCCCGGAATTGGTTGGAATTTATCCAGCCTTGTCTCCGTACCCAGCCTCATAGCAATAGGTACCTGAGAGCAAACCTGGGGGATGAAGGCTGCCGGAGCATGGTGCTGATCACATCACCTGCAAAATAGTTCGAGATCGAGAATCTTTGGGGCCCACCACACCACTACGTGTGCCTTCATGGCACGGGGCTATATGCACGGGGGAATTTAGATTACCTTTACCTATGGAACTGGCCCAGGATGATGATGAAGCGCGAGAATACATGTTGCTAAATTCCACTGAGTCTATGTTTTCGTTGAAAAGTAAGTTTATAGACATTCCAACACATTTATCACTTCTAGGTGATTCACAAAACACTTCTTCAACATTATTTAATGATGTGGATGTAGACCCAGCATCACTTGAGAGTTCACAAGGGGATGTGAAATCAGTACCGGGAAGAACGTTTGCAATAAGGACGAAGCAAGGAGTTTTCACAATTCTCGCGAAAGTCACTGAGCGACTTTTTGCAAAAAAAAATTGCAAAATTGAACTTTGCAGCTGCTTGGATTGTGTTTGGAATGTTGTGTTTTTCTTCATGCTGCATAGGAATAATAATTCAAATTATTATTATTATTATTATTATTATTATTACTGTCGCAGGTCTTTGACTGTGATAAACTAGCCGTTTTTAATTTTTTTCTACAGCATTTTCCATAATATTTCAAAAGCTCAAGGGGGGGGGTTAAACCCGGTAACCCCCCCCTTGCGTACGCCACTGTAAGTCGTAGTTCACTTGTGTAAAATTATTTGAACTTTAAAAACACCTAACTTTAAGTGTTACAATTTTGGATCCAATCACTTTTAAAGAATTTACATCCATTTAAATCTGCATAAATCTATCGAATGATGTGCGGATTATGTTTCTGTCGTGGATTGTTTGTTGAAAATAACATCTTGAAATCCGCTCCTTCTTCTTGACTAACCCTGTATTATTTATTGTATTTCTTTCCCGTTTATGCTATGCTTGGAGTTTCATTACACAAATATATTTATAATTAACAATAATATACGATACTTTAATATGCTGTAGAATTACATGTAGGCCTTGCAACATACTAAAATGAGAGTTTCTTTGGGGTAAGATTTTAAAAACAAATTCGAAGTATTTCCCATCGCACAGATTTTAAAACCTAACCTCTACAATATTTTGCACGGTGCCTGTTAATATTCTTGAACCAAAGATCACCTCAGTGCCAAAACATTTAGAAAAGGACGTGTGCAGGATGCAGATACAAACAGCAGACGCACACACACACACAAAAAGCATTTTCCTCTCTTCGTGCCTTGCCAGCTATACATCAACCTCGTTGCCCCTCTGCCTGTGAATTTGTCTCCCATTAGTGCTGCTTTGAACACGCGCAGGCGATAAATAACGCGAATTCTCTTCCTTTGTCTTGCTTCCTCTTTCCACCACGTGTTCAGTGTCCCTTGAAGAGGACACTTTTTCGAACTGTCTTGTTTTCGCATATGCTTCGTTTTTGTTTGCTGATTTGAGGTGGTCTCTTTTAGAATGTGTCGATTGTATTAGTGTTGAATACAGGGAGGGTGTGAGTAAATAATCTCAGTACTCACGTCTATCCACTCAAATCATTTTGACGACAACAATTACAAACACACATACCAGGCACGTATCTAGAAATATATTTCGAGGGGGTCTGACTGTCTTAAAATAATTATAATTGTATTTAATTAATTAAAATATTCAAATTAATTAATATAATATTTATTACATGAATAGGTAACAAGACTGTATAAGGATAGTGATATAACATCACGTGTTCATTAACCAGCTTACGTTTAGTTAAGGTAGGTAACATTTTTAAAAAGAACTGCCCTGTCAAGGAATTTAATGTCAAATAGATAATGAATTGAATACTTATTGAATATCAAAAAAGGATGTTAGATCTAGTTGACGAAAAGGAAAGTTCCTGGTAATATTTTATGCATATATTATAAGTAGTAATAAATCTTGCATAAATCTTCTTTGGTAGTCATTCAAAGTTGTATAACCCCCAATATAATCCTTGCCTTCCAGTAAGTTCGGCGAAAATAAATAAACCTCGAAGAATAAAGTATATTTCCATTATTTAATTTTAGTTATTATATTATTTCACTATTTTCATTATTCAATTTCAGTATGCTTAGTAAGCCGCCTCCGGTGGCGGGAGTGGTTAGCAAAATGCGCTACGACGCCAGGGGTCTCGGGTTCGAATCCTGGCCTGGGATTAGCCAAAAGTGGCACAAAAAGCTAAATAAAATAAAGCAAATCAATCAATCAATCAATATACTTAGTAAGTCTTTCGGGTATCCGGACCCCCTGGACTCCCATAAATACGTCCTTTACACATTACATACGGGGATAAAGGGAGGAATGACAGATGTAGAGGAAGAAAGAAAGAAACAGGCAAAGAGGAAGGGAGATAAAAGATGGACAGAAAGAGTCAGGGAGAGAGTTGAACACATAGAAAGAAAGAGATAAAGAAACAAAGAAAAGAGAGAGGGGAATAGGAACAGAGCAAGAAGGAGAAAGAGAGAGAGAGAGAGAGAGAGTACGACAAAGAATTGCGGAAAGAAAAGTAGAAATGTGGAAAGAGAGAGAATGAGAAACAAAAGGAGAAACAAGGACAGTAAGAAAGATAAGAACGTGGAAAGAAAGTGATGTAGAAAAAGAGAGAAATGAAGATAGAAACGTGGAAAGATTGATCATTTGGTTTATTTTACTTCGCATTTCTGCCACTTTTGGCTAATCGCGAAGATGTGGATGAGTGATGAAACTGACGAAGCAACAATCACAAGGGATTCGAACCCGGGACTCCTGGCGTCGTTGGGCGCTGTGCTAACCATTCCGCCACGGACACCTGCAGAAACGTGGGCAAAAAAGAGAGAAATAACTTCTTATGCGTGAGTAATGAACTTCTAAAATTTCCCCAAGGAAAAGAGATTAACATAATGTGTCTTTAATACGGTAAAAATGGTATCTGTTGTGTTCCTTCTTGTTTTCTAAGTCTCACTTTTCTTTCCCTTCTTCATTCTATTTTTATTGACAGTTATTTCGTAAGATGTGGTTATGTAGATGTGAGTACACCTCTGCATTCGTGACACCAGAGAAGGGTTCGAATCCCGGCCTGGTCATACGTGTTCTTTATTTTTTCATAACTTTCATCGTTTCACTCATCCTCATCGTTTCGATTAGCCAAAAGTTGCAGAAAAACAACGCTACATAAAAATCAAGTATGGGAAGGTAGAGAGATTGTGGCGAAAGTTCAATTTCTAAATTCAAACTGGCCACCCTGGTGGCGCAGTGGTAACTTGTGATCAAAGGACTCCGGGTACGATCTTCTACAGTAGCTTGAATCCAACTTTAAGCCTTAGGTTTAGTCCCTGTTAGTTTGATGGCCGCGTGCACCAACGCCGATTATTTCGCAGTTCAGTTGAACGAGATCAATTCTAATCCACTCTAAATGAACTTGGTTTAAAGATTTGCATTGCACCAACGAAAAAACGACGTTCAGGAGATTCCGTTCAACTGATCCGAGATTAATTTGTAAGGCTATACCTGATTGGTTGGCTAAAACAAATGACAATCAAGAACCCCATCGAGTCATGTGATGTGTTAAAGTATCAACATGTAGGAGAAGAAAATAATTCGGGCTGCAAACTTCTCTGAATTTGAGAGATGTACTAATCAACCTTGTCAATATGTACAAGGATGTAGTGGACTGTAAAAAAAAAAAAAATATTAAAAAAGAACTGACGGCACAACACAAAAGGAGAAGGAGAAAGCATGGAACCTTCTTCTACGGGACTTTAATGCCTTACGAAATGCATTCGATTTTGAGAGAACAGCGTACGCTGAACCTCGCCCGCTCAAATAAAGATATATTATTATTTCTATTATTACTGTACTGTGGTAAGTATTTGAATTTTTCATTTCTTAATTCTTATATATTTATATTGTCGTGTCGTGTAAATAGCCAGTAACATGTATTTTCGTAAATTTATACAATCATATTTCCAACACCATGTAGCAATATCGTAAACATTGCTGTGTTCTATTTTACCTTATACGTAATATATGACATTTATATATGTTTTGTGTTCTGGGATAGAAAGTACAGTATTTATAAACATTACGACTTTGCACCACAGAACCACAAATTATTATTATTATTTTGGCAGTTTTTAGTTTACATAGTTCTCGAATTATCAGCATTGTACATCCAACATCTCTAGCGTGTGCACGCCCTCGATATCACTTTCCGACTGCCTGCAGTCGAAGCGTCAGTATCGTGAACCAGGATCACACACCAAAACGGTCGCGAATGGCCGATCAGAAAATAAATTCGTTTTGATGTTCCTAGATCGCGATCAACTGTTGAACCGTCTTCGTGCAATGGAATTTTCCAGTGATCCTTTCCCGATCCGAGTTTAAAATTTGATCTTCATTCGTGCACACGGCCATGTCTTAGCTAAAGTGTCTTTCGACGTTCAAAGCTATATTTAGGGCCTGTTGCAAGCCTGCTTTTCAATTATAACCAGGGACATATTTATGTATGAAGCTGAAATCAGTTATATTTTGTATTAGCTTTGCACATCATGGCATGTATACTCGAAATAATCAATTTTTATTTACCATATTTTTACATATATTAGGTTTTGACCCATATTTTAGTTATTTTTACATATTATTTCCATATTTCAGAACATTTCTCAACATATACTCCATATTCGTGCAATAACTACATGTCCCGTGTGACCGAAAGAGTTGGGTGAGTTTCTTGCGAAAAACTGACAAATTTGAAATACACTCCAATTACTTCTTGCGATATTGAACGCAGTTTTAGTCAATATAAATCCATCTTAAGAGGAGACAGAAGGAAATTCACGTTCGAACACTTACAACAAAATGTTGTTATTCATTGTTTTGGAAACAGAAAATGAAAACACATTTTGTGTTGTTTTACAATTAATATCAATGTAATGGTAGTGTATTTTACGCTACTCGTGTGGTGTCTTATGAATTATTCAAAAGGTATTTTTTTACAATTTTAAGTCCATATTTAACTCCATATTTTGGTGAAAATAACTAAATGTGTATTATTTACATATTTAGCACATTTTTACTACATATAAATCCATTCCTGATTATAACATTTGGATTTTTCTGGCATAGCAATAGACAATTCGTAATACGCAACGAGAAAGAAATATCATTTTAGTAACTTTCCAAGTTTGCTTGGTAACACTGCCAATAAAAAATTGAACCTGTGTCCTTAGCTAGAGGAAAACCGATTCTGTTTTGTCGACGAATCTCTGCTGATGAGGCCAGGATTACCAAACTCTCCTCTATGTGTTTATGAGCGTCGAGAAACTGATGTTTATTTGCTAAAGAAACATAAATTGGTTTTTATGATCGGCCGGGACTTAATATGGCAGGTATATATTTCCTGGTGGAGGAGACCGATCCCTTTTAAACCTTCCAGCGATGCCTGCGTCTTCTGCTTTATCGCTCTTTATCGCCCACCGTGTGACTCGAGTTGTCTGTGTCTCTTCTTCAGAATTTGTTTTGGTAAGCTAGTCTGTGGATAAATCGTCTGCACGTGTCATTTCGTTCCTGGATTGGTTTGTTCATTATAAACCTACGTAGGTCATTGGCACACCAATCCGATTTCAAGTGGTCTCGAACGTGGTGCCTGACCAATGGGCAGACCAAGGTTTTATCCCGAATTTTCCGTCTGGGAGTGTAATGGTAAATGTAGATCCTAAATGACAAAAAATGACTCTTTGTGAAAAAATTTAGAAGTTGTTGGAATTGCCAGGGGGGAAGGGTTAGGGTGTGGGTGGTTAAATCGCATCCCGGGCATATCTATACAAAGTGGCTTCCACGAGGGTCAATCCTTTGAAATGGGCCTCAAAATGGAAGGAAATTAGATATTTGAAATGTAAAAATATCAAAAATATGAACTGAAAATCGATTCTATATCCGAAATGAAAGCAATTTTTGATTATTCAATTCAGAACATTAGAATCACAGACGTCTCTCTCTCTCTCTCTCTCTCTCTCTCTCTATCTCTCTCCCCCTCTCTCTGTCTGTGTGTGTGCGTGCTTGTGTGTCATCGTCCTTACAAATCTCATTCATATAGGAAGGGTCCCGGGGTCGAATCCCGGCATGGGTGTGCTTTGTGAGTGGCCATTCATCAATTTTATCGTATCATCAGTCACCATCACATTTGCGATTAGCCAAAAGTGGCACAAAAAGCGAATTAAATTTTCCAAATTAATCAATCAGCCATCCACATAGGAGGTTTCGACAGCAATATCGAAGATAATATACAATGGATTGATATGGATATACGGATAGTGTCTTTTATTTTTTAAACAATATATAATTATAATTATTTAATAATATTATATTTTATAATTATAATTATTAGTTGTATTCATTTTTTATATTTTATATGATAAATTGTGAGGATACACCAGTTTGCCTTTTGAATCAGAACCATAATCTGACACAATTCTACAACAACTTGTTTCATATTATCCAAGTGGACCTGCCATTGCTTGAACGAGGAGCTGCACGGTTCACGTAGCTAATGCGTTCTAATGTACTTGTTTTACCCTTTCAAGTTTTTATGCTGTTTCCTTTCCTGGCTCTTCGTCTGATGACGCGAGGCTTATGGGAAGGAAATGCCAAAAGCGATGTTTATGTTAGCTGAGAACGTGGAGCTCTTGACCCTCACTGGAATCCCAGTGGAAACCGGACCAAATATGGCGCCAGACGTTTTCTTGTTGCATAAGGACGTTGTGTGAAACACCTGACGTACAGCCAACGACAAATATAATAGTAGGGAAATTGCCCGTCAATATTTTCGTTCTTTTATTTTACTTCTTGTGGGTTTATATGGAATTTTTCTGATGCTGAAGCAGGCCCGTAGCTAGAAGAGGGCAGTTGACCCCTTTGAGAGCCTGCCTTGTCCCCCCCCCCCCCCTGTGAAAAATACAGAACACGTTCCTACCTGGAATTCTAACTAATCTTTACAATTACATCCTGTATTACTCTAGCAACATAACAAAGACATTTATTGATTTTGTGATTTATGAAGGTGTGGGGGGTTCCGTATAATGTCGTATGAGGATTAGGGGAGAAAATTCCTTCCAGATTCAGACTTCGGGAAATTATTTCGCAATTTTCAGTATCTAGAAGAGTTGTGACATTTTAAGTAGTCTTTTATTAAATGTGCCTAATGTATTTGGATGTTTTTTCGTGGATGTGTTGCTATGAAGTTTGAACTGCATAATTTTTTGTTTCCCAAGTCTACCTTTTGGCGATTCATGTGATATAGAGAGGGAGTGGATATTTGATTTTTGTTATTTAGCGTTGCTTTTCTACCTAATCGTGACAATGAGTGATGACGTGAAATTGATGAAGAGAGACTCACAAACAGTGCTGCAACCACACGGGGGCAAGAGCATTATCCCTCCAATCTTGGACGGAAGTCCAATCTAGGGGGGGGGGGCAAACATTGAAGTAAAGAAACATGATTAGCAGAATCTAAGAATAGCAGGACAAATGGATACTCAAGATGGAATTAATTTTCAAGTGTTTCTTGCAATTTTTTTCCAGACGGCTAAAGGCACTTGCAGGGGGCACAGAGGGGCAATTGCACCCTCGATTTCAAATTTTATACAGGGTGTTTCGTAAGTTCGTTTACAACGCTTGGTAGGTGATTGTACGAGTGAAAATAAGGTGGAAAGTTCCTATAACGAAATTCCGGAAACGGCTTTGTTGCCGAGTTCTTGACGTTTGGAAACGTGGGAAAATGATTTTCCGAAGTGAATAATGGTAAAACGGGTGGAGAGAAGTCGTCGGTGTTGGGCGGTCCACTAAGAAATTGGGTACGCTCTTGTCAAAAATCACGCGGCAATGTTGTGCAATGTCGGCGCAAGGGATTCCCCAAAGGACGCGAACGAAGATGTTGACGGGAGTGGGGTGGGTGTGCGTTCTGCGTGAGCTGGTATCGACGAAAATTGGCATGTGTTGAATGGCACCAAAAAACAAAGAAAATTTCCTGAGCGAAGGGCACCATGACGTAAAAACGAAAAAAATAAACTTGTCACAGATTGCATACCCTGAAGGGCTGATGGGTGTCCGTGTGATCTGACGTTAAGTACCACATTTCCCGCTAGGGGCGCCAACAGTGTAGGTTTCCTCATGAAGGAGCGCACGTGTCTGTGCCATTCGTGCTTCACGTGCTGTGCCAGCAGCAGGTTGTAAAACATTCACGGTTGAATGGAAAGACGTGAGCACGTTCTTGGACAGTAGTGTTGGGCAAACATTTGACCTAGCAGTGTTACGTGTTAATTCTTAGCCACAGGCCATCGTGTTCTGTGAAGTGTACTAGTGTTAACGGCAATAAACACTTGTAGCCCGGTGTAAGGGATGGCTGCAAACACGTCCCAAGAGCTGACGGACATGCATCTGATTTATGGGGAGGCTGGAGGTAATAGCGGTGCTGCAAGGCGTCTGTATGGGGCACGTTTTCCAAATAGTGTGTTAACATTGCACACCTTATTTCAAACTGTTGACACTCGACTTCGGGAAACAGGATCAGTGTTGCCACCTCGTCGAGAAGTTGGACGACCGCGAAGTGTGCGAACACGACGGTTTGTGGAAGATATGCTAACTGCAGTGATGGATCATCCAGGCACCAGTACGCGCGCACTAGCCCACGAACGAAACACCTCCTATGTGAATGTGTGGCGAGTCCTGGCAGAAGAGGGGATGCACCCGTACAAATTGGAGAAAGTGCAAGACCTTTTACCTCGGGACTTTGGCCCACGTGAGGACTTTTGCCAATGGTTTGTTCATCAAATTGAAACTATCCCAAATTTTCAGAATACGGTACTATGGACTGATGAGGCTATCTTCACGAAGACTGGTGTGTTCAATAGTAAAAACAGTCATGTGTGGGAACATGAAAATCCACATGCACTGCTAGTGGCACATCATCAGCACAGATTTGCAGTGAATGTGTGGTGCGGGATACTGCATGATTATTTGATTGGACCGTACATTCTCCCTGTTCGCCTATGTGGACCCACTTATCAAGCATTTCTCAGTGAGGTTTTGCCTGAACTACTAGAAGACGTGCCCTTGGCACTGAGACAAAGACTGTGGTTTCAACATGACGGTGCACCCCCACATTTCGATCGGAATGTGCGCCATTTCCTCAATACCGTATTCCAGAACCAATGCATTGGCAGGGGAGGGCCTGTGCCATGGCCACCTCGATCGCCTGATATTACGCCCCTGGATTTCTTCCTCTGGGGAGAGATGAAACGCCTCGTTTACGAAACACCTGTCGTGTAAGCCGAGGACCTCGTTGCCCGTATCAATGTAGCTGCAGCATGGATAGCAGAAACGCCGTGATTGTTGGGTCGCACTAGACAATCCTTGATTCGCCGTTGTCGCCTCTGCTTGGAAGTACATGGTGAACACTTTGAAAACCGTCTGTGATGAGGTTCCCTTCACATCTCCAATATCCATTAATCATACTGTGTGCCCTTCAGGGTATGCAACTTATGACAGTTCATTTTTTTCGTTTTTACGTCATGGTGCCCTTCGCTCAGGAAATTTTCTTTGTTTTTTGGTGCCATTCAACACATGCCAATTTTCGTCGATACCAGCTCACGCAGAACGCACACCCACCCCACTCCCGTCAACATCTTCGTTCGCGTCCTTTGGGGAATCCCTTGCGCCGACATTGCACAACATTGCCGCGTGATTTTTGACAAGAGCGTACCCAATTTCTTAGTGGACCGCCCAACACCGACGACTTCTCTCCACCCGTTTTACCATTATTCACTTCGGAAAATCATTTTCCCACGTTTTCAAACGTCAATAACTCGGCAACGAAGCCGTTTCCGGAATTTCGTTATAGGAACTTTCCACCTTATTTTCACTCGTACAATCACCTCCCAAGCGTTGTAAACAAACTTACGAAACACCCTGTACAAATAAAAGTACATTTAGTAAAATTTTATTGCTCACTTCGCTCGCAAGCGCAATGTCTGCTATTCTTATAGACCAAGTTCAGAGCTATAGCTAGGGGGCGGCGTGAGTCAGCCATGGGAGCCAAAACGATCTAAATGAGAAAAAAAAGTTAAAGAGAATGCCATGGTGCCCCGTGAAATTATTTGCGCCCTATTAAATAAATATTGTTTTCAGTTTGCAGATATTTGGATCTAAAGAGTTTCCCTCGCTTCGATCCCAATACGATTCTTTTCTGTAATGCATTCTAAGTTACCCGTGAGAGAAGTAAGGCCAGATATATATATATATTGTTGCTGCTTAAATGCATGAACAATTCTTTTGAGGAAAAGGAGCACGCACATTTGAGAGACAATTTGGCTGAGGAATTGATCATTTGATGTATTTAAATTTTATATATATATTAGGTCAGTCAAAAAGTAAATGCAATCATTTTTTTTTATTTTTCACAGCAACAATAGAAAACCTACAATGATATCATTTTCCAACATAGTCCTCCTGCACTTCAATACACTTGGTCCAACGTTCCACAAGCTTTCCGATACCCTGAGAAAGAAAGGTTTTCGGTTGAGCAGCAAGCCATGTATGCACCGCTTCTTTCACCAGTTGATCTGTGTAGAAATGAAGGCATCTTAAAGCATCTTTAAGTGGACCGAATAGATGATAATCCGACGGGGCGAGATAGGGACTGTATGCAGGATGCTCTAACACCTCGAAGCCCAGATTGTGAAGAGTTTGAGCGGTGTTGGCGGTGGTATGGGAACGCGCGTTTTCATGCAACAAAATAATGCCTTCCAACAATCGACCTCGTCGTTTGCTTCGAATTGCAGGCTTCAACTTGTTCGAAAGCATATCACTGTATCGTTCATTGTTTATTGTTGTCCCCATTTCCACATAATGTTCCATAATTACCCCTTCCGAGTCCCAAAAAACTGTGAGCATCACTTTTCCTGCAGTGTTTTGACGCTTGACCTTTTTTTTTCACTGGAGATTCAGGGTGTTTCCATTCCGTGCTCTGGCGTTTGCTCTCAGGTTCGAAGTGATGGATCCATGTTTCATCTCCAATGATGATTCGTTTCAAAAAGGCTTCACCATCGTTAGCATGTCTGTCCAATAATTGCTGACAGATTCTCACACGATTTCGCTTGTTCTCGTCAGTGAGTTCTTTAGGGACCCATCTCGCACAGACTTTATGAAAGTTGAGCCTGTTATGGATAATTTCGTATGCAGAACCATGACTAACGTGCATATGGTTTGCCACTTCATCAACAGTCACTCGTCGGTTATTCAGAACCAGCTCATGGACTTGCTCAATGTTGTCATCAGTAGTGGATGTGGCTGGACGACCTGCTCTTTCCTCGTCCTTCACACTTGTTCGACCGCTTTTCAACTTTTCAATCCACTGGTAAACACTTCGCAGTGGTAAAACATTGTCACTGTATTGTGCTGAAAGTCTTCTTTGGATTTCAGCTCCTGGTACACCTTCAGACCACAAAAAACGGATTACAGAACGCTGTTCTTCTGTGGTGCACACGGACAGTGGCGCAGCCATGTTTACTTGGCAACACTGCAGAGCGAACTGAAGTGATGACGCTGTAACCTGCCACAGGCGAAGACAACGATACTATCTATTGGATTGCGAGCGCAGAAAGCTGTACAACCAACCTATGGAAGAAGATAAAAACATTGCATTTACTTTTTGACTAACCTAATATATATATATATATATATATATATATATATATATATATATATATATATATGCGCTTGTTTTCCATTACTAGCTAATATGAAATTGAACGTGTTGCAAGAATATTTCAAATCATTTGTTCAAACACAAATGCTTTAGCACCGACTTTTACCCCCTTTATCATGATTTACGACGATAATAACGTATTTTAATGATACTATTATTACTACCACTATCACCACTATATTACTATTATTATTATTGGCACGTTTGTCCTGGTACTTCACCCCCCTCTCCAGATAAAAATTTGTGGTTTCGCCTCTGCTCACAAAGTACAATCATACCCAGGCTCGAACCTGGAACTCCTGGCTTCGTAGTGTGTTAAGTGGCGCAACCACGGGGGGGGGGGGCAGGGGGCATTGCCCCCTCCCCCCAACCTTGGACCGATATGAGATGAGTTCTAGGGGGCAAGGGGGGCAAACATTGACAGCCAAGTGTACCTGCAGGGGGCAATTACCGCCCACAACTTCAAATTTTATGCAAATAAAAATACTTTTCAAAAAATTTTCTTGTTCGCTTCGCTCGCAATGCCTCCTTTTCTTAGCCTTATCAAGTTCAGGTAGCAGCGGGAGTCGGTCCTGGGCGCCGAATGATCAGAATGAAAATAAGTTGTAAGATTGATTGATTTGTGGTTGTAAGTCCACTCTACGCACAGAAATGTGTCACGTGCCAGTTCCGACGACACAATGAAAAATGCAAGGAAGAAATGTTTCCCGAAAGCGACGATAGATGGCAGCACGCCATATAAAGAAGAGCAGAGTTCATTGTAGAAACTAGGAGCGGAGAAGAGTGATTATATATATATTATAGTAAATGCAAAATACATAAAGGAAGAGTATAAAAATTATAGAAGGAGTAAATAAAATGTTGTAAATAGCCAATTAAGATAATTAAGAATATGCTCGTATATGAAAGAATTATGAAAGTTAATAAGTGAGCAAATTCAGAAATGTATCTCCTTTTTGATTCTAGTGATCAAAATTTGATTTAATACCTCTGACGTATTGTAAATTACCAGACAGAGAAATAATTGACTTTGTTCTAAATGCATAGTGGCCGCGGTGGCTCAGTCGGTAACGCGTCTGACTACCATGCTCAAGGTCCCGGGTTCGATCCCCGGCCGGTTCAAATCCGGGAACTTTTCTAACGATGGAAGCGGCCCCGGCGCCCACCCAGCGTCGAATAACATGTGTACCTGGGGGAAACCCTGGGGGGTAAAGGCGGTCAGGGGCGTGATGCTGATCACATCACCCCCACTCATGACCGGATCAAGAAAGTGTGGGGCGTTACCCCCACACCCCCTATACGCCTTCGTGGCGTGGTGCTATGCACAGGGGAACACTTTTTTTTTTTTTGTTCTAAATGCATGAACAATTGTTTCGAGGAAAGAGAGTGTGCACATTTGAGACAATTTATGTATTGATTGATTTGCTTTATTATACTTCGCGTCTTGTGCCACGTTTGGCTAATTTGCGAAGATTGGGATGAGTGATGATATGATGAAATTGATGAATGGACACTCACAAACATCCATGCTCAGGCCATGATCCGAACCCGGGACCCCTGGCGTCGTAGCGCGATGTGCTAACCACTCCGCCACGGTGGCCGGCTGACAATTTATGTAATTTTTGCTGTTGGATGTTGTGAGATGGATGAATATGTTGTGTAATGTATTTAAATAATATATGTTGTATATAATATGTATTAAAGAAACTTTGAATACATACACAATTTAGTCTCCACGTCGCTCCATGTTGAATATATGTGAACCATATCGTGCATGAAAGTTATACATGTTAATGTAAAAATGAATTATATTTGGAATGCATTTATCAAGCACTTTCTGTCTTTCAAAAATAGTTTGTGTGCTTGTTTTCCATTATTAATGTGAAATTGAAAGTGTTGAAAAAATAATTCAAATAGTTTGTTGCAACACAAATGCTTTAACACCAACTTCTACCCGTTTTTTGCATAATATACGAGGGTAATAAAGTCTTTGATACTACTACTACTACTACTACTAATAATAATAATAATAATAATAATAATAATAATAATGTTGGTCCCGGATTCGAATCCTAGGTTGGGTATGGATGTTTGCGAGTATTCATTCATCAATTTCACCATATCATCACTCATCCCCATCTTCGCAAATTAGATAAAAGTGGCACAAGAAGCGAAGTAAAATAAAGCAAATCAATAATAACAATAATAATAATGTTATAATAATAACGCTATTATTATTACTTGCTTTATGATTATTAAAATAATAATAATAATTATTAACATTATTATTATTATTATTATTGGTACATTTATCCTGGTACTTGCCCCGCCCAGACAAAAGTCGTGGTTGCGCCTCTGAGTATGTTATCAGGGCTGGATTAAGGTGGGTGCTATTGATGCTGCAGCATTATGCCCATTCCTGAAATAGGCCCAAATGAAAACAGACGAGAATTTTCCGAAAGCTGAACAGTTTTCTTTTGCTATATTTACCTGAAAATAAATCTTAGAATGAAATTTGGAGTCCCGATTAGCCTATTTATGTTATACTTTATATTTGTATTCTTTGGTAGTCCGAAAGGTTACACTGTGTAACAAAGGTTTTCTTTCCTGGATGGTATGTAGTGACCATAATACCCCTTGGTACCCTGATGTAGGACCACTACTGCATTTGTTTGTATCAGCCTCCATTTTCCAGCAAATGGTAAAAAAGGGATTTTTAAAATATGGAATTTCCCTCTTTCAAGGTGGCAACACTTCTCCTTGTGGAGTTGCAACACTGCGTGAAAATCCGTATCAGAAGCCAATGGTACTTATTGAGAGAGTGTTTGTGTGTTGTTATTCATTGTTGTTCTGGATGTTTGTCTGTTCCGAGAACTCTTGTATGAGTTCACACAGTGTTAATGTACTGCTCAGAAGGTACTGAAAGCTGGACTTGCAGCACAAAGTTTTCAGTTTGTTGCTACGTGTGACTTAGATATTCCTGTTGGGATGTGACAAGTATCTCCGGTTCTGACATTATATGTGTTTGATGTATCTTTACTGTAAATCATGCCAAGAAGTTGTGTAAATAACTCAAACAAGTTCTGTTACATATGTGGAAGAGTGACTGTTAAGTCCAATGTTACTCACCTGACACCTGCTGTGAAAAAGGCTTATGAATTTTACTTTTCCTGCAAAGTCGGGAACCAGGATAAAAAATGGGCTCCGCACGTGTGTTGTAAATCCTGTGCTGTGAACCTTCGGGGATGGTTGAATGGAACACACAAGGCAATGCCATTTGCCGTGCCAATGGTGTGGCGTGAGCCACAAGACCACACTACAGACTGTTATTTTTGTTTAACAAACATTCGTGGAATAACCTCAAAAACAAACAAGTCAATCAAGTTACCTGTTCCTGTACCACCAAATGCTTGGACGTTGAGTGACTGTGATACTGAACGTGAATCCGAAAGTGAAGGAAGTGAAGATCCTGTGTATGTGTGGAACGCATAGGAACCGCATATAATATACCAAGCAGAACTAAATGATCTGGTGAGAGATCTGCAATTGTCCAAAGCACGGGCTGAACTATTAGCTTCCAGACTACAAGGTTGGAACCTTTTGGGAAAGGACACGAAAGTAACAATGTATCGCTGTCGTGGAAGTGATCTAGTGAATTTTTTCAGCTGTCAGGAAGGTTTGGTGTACTGTACAGATGTGTGTGGACTTATGTCTGCATTAAACATTGCATATGACATGAATCAATGGCGTTTATTTATTGATTCTTCGAAATTCAGTCTTAAAGCTGTGTTATTACACAACGGCAATAGTCACCCTGCTATTCCAGTCGCCTATGCTGCAGGTATGAAAGAATCATACCAAAATATGAAGCTCTTGCTTGACCGAATGAAGTATGCTGATCATCCTTGAAACATTCGTGCTGATTTTAAGTTTCTTGTGCTTTTGGGAATGCAGTAAGGATATACAAAACACCGTTGTTTTCTGTGTGAATGGGATAGCAGGGCGAAAGAGAGACACTATCGTGTGAAACACTGGCCCACAAAAAAGTCGATGGTTCCTGGACAGAAAAGTGTTAGTTACACGCCTCTTGTTGATCCAAAAAATGTGTACTTACCACCATTGCACATAAAATTAGCATTAATGAATGTGTTGGTGAAGGCACTAGATAAAGAGGGTGGTAGTTTCCAGTACCTAAAGACAATATTTCCACATATCACAGATGCAAAGTTAAAGGAAGGAATCTTCGTCGGACCACAGATTAGAGAACTCATTAAACATTCAACACTCGACGAAATCCTGCATGAAATCGAGAAAAGAGTGTGGGTTGCACTGAAGAATGTGGTAACAAATTTCCTTGGAAACCGAAAATCTGAACATTATGCCGAACTTGTAGAAGAACTGCTATTGAGCTTTCATGCAATTGGTTGTCACATGTCCCTAAAGCTTCATTATCTACACAGTCACTTAGACTTCTTCCCAGAAAACTTAGGTGCAGTATCAGATGAACACGGTGAACGATTTCATCAGACCATTTGTGTCTTGGAAGAAAGGTACAAGGGAAAGTGTGGCATTACTATGTTAGCTGACTAAGTTGGTCATTTAGTTTCTTCCTGTAAACCTGAAACGAGAAAACGAGGGTGCTCAGTACAAACGGAAGCGCCGATAAGACTACCTTGCACATCTTTATACATGTTACTTTATGTATCATCCTTTCCATCCTTGGATGTATGTACATTACTTAATTTGATCTGTATTGTTACTTCTGATACCTATTGGTGTAATACATAACATATTTTGTTCATAATATATATTTGTAGTTCTTGAATTGATGTTACTTTCATTTAGGCGTTTACGTAGGTACCTTTGGCTCAGGGTGGGATAACGGAGCAGCTAGGGATGTGGGACAGGGGTCGGGCAGGGTATATATTTCGGTACCGGTACTGGTATTTATGCAGATCGATAGCATTGTCGTCATGTAATCTTTGCTTCTTGTACTCTGTAATTTCAAAAACGAATTACTTTTAGTTTCATTCTTTGTTACATCCCATGTCCTGCAGTGCTCCAAATAGCATAGCATTTACATTACATAATAAAATTTTCAACTATTATTTCTCGAAATCGGAGGCTGATACAGGAATTTCAGTTACACCACTGTAATCAGCGTGACAAGTTCTATCGGAAACAGATGCATTCATTTCGGAAAGAGAAAAAAGTTGTAAATTTGTTACACAGTGTTATTATCGAAATATTCTTATTTGATGTTGCTCGAACTTTTTTTGTTCGTTGGAGTTTCAAGGTATCATCCCTTTCCTGTTACTTTTCACTTTTGGAGGAGGGGAGCAAGTGCCCCTCTGTACCCTGCTATATCTGTCAATGCAACACAACATATTAAACGTTTGATTCCCCCCCCCCTACTAAGAATTCCTGGCTACGGTCCTGTGCTGAAGTGTAGGTTGTTTTCGTTTCTGTTCTTGAAAGTTTGATTGCATAAAATAACGCGTATGAATTTGTTGAGGGGGGAAAATAGTACATTAGCAATAATAATTGGAGTAGCCTAGTAAAAGGTGACAAATTAATAGAAAGTACGATGTGATTTAAAAACAACAACTAATAATAATAATAATGATAACAACAACAGAAATAATAAACAAGGATAAAAATTGCATACAGTCTTAATTATTGCCATTTTCTTGATGTGAATAGCCACCCACATATTCTAAGAATCATTATCAACCAGGCGTAATCCGACTGCACCCTTCTTCATCGTTTTACACACGTCACACACTCTCACACACATATACACAGAGGGGGAGAGTTATTGCTTTAAACGTCTCTGAAGAAACATCCAAACATGCAGTGAATGTGGAAGAAAATCAGTCAAATCAATCAATCAGTCAAAAAGTAATGATAATGAAGCAATTGCAGCCTACTGTTCTTTTTGTATTTTATTGTTGCTGGTGTGTTTTCCATCCTTGGTGCTTTTCTTTTCTTTCGTGGGTTTTGAACCAAAATATTAGTTAATTGTTAGCATGAGACCTAGTTACCATTATAAGTTGGAGATTACCCGTTGTATCCACAATCTTTGCTTTCGATTTTTCCTCAAATTGTTGATTTCTTAGCATGCGTCCATTGTTGCTGTTAAGATTTAAATATGTATTTAAGACAGACTTGTGCACGCAGAAAACTAAATGCATGAAATCTAAATGCATATACGCCAAAGTGGATATTTTGATTAATTGAATTGTTGTTTGAAGTCCACTTTATGCGTAGATAGGCTAATCGGGACTGGACCTACTGTTTAAAGTGGGACCACCGTGCCATCTGCCTCCACCGGGTATCGAACTCGGGACTCCTTCATTACAAGGCGACGACGTTACCACTACATCATCGAGGAGGCCCAAAGTTCATCATATGATGCCGCAAGTGAGTATTGCTTTCAATGTCGAGCTGTGCTAATGCATTTTTGTACGCATCTTTCTCGATGATGTACTTGATTTGAGCTACAGACTTGATGCATTATTTTGGTTTTAACTAATACATTTGCTTTTCTCTGTGTGTAGCTTAAATATTTTTAACTGTCCAAAATGAACGAGAAAATAGTTTTGCACAAAACATCGAAATTAATTGAAATCGTAACAGTACTGTAAGATGTAATTACGACTAATGTAAGATTGGTTTCACCAGAACAGAATGAATACATGCCTCTGGTGCTATGCAAAATCAAACCTGAATTCTTTTCCATAATGTCTGCTGACAAGTTGATGCCGGCGCCTTCTCTGTTGAGGATGTTGCTGTCAAAACTCTTCAAGTGTTTTTGACGCTCGATTGCTGATCATCGCTGACAGCCAGACAGATTAAGAAAAAGAAACCAATAAGGCCTTCCTGTATCCCAAAGAAACGAGGACTGCTTTCTTTAGATTGAGCACTAGTTCCAACCTTCAGCAGACCAAATGCACCAAACCGGTTTTTTAAGCCTAAAAGATGGAAGACAATTTTGAAAATGTCTGCGACATTTTAGCTCCCCCTCTTCCATACTCTGGCAGCTTGAGCTTTGATATATCACCAACGTCGGATAATGTCACAGTGCGTGGCGAAACGCTGTTACGCATCAACTCTGACGAAAGGCAACTTATCATTCTCTTTAACTGCTACTTCGTCCCCATCTGAGGCAAATATAATCTCATTCAACTTCTATTTATAAGCATGCATTAAGGGAAAAGGGGGGACTACAGCAATGGAGCCCTTGCACATTATTTTTCATTCTATGATACAAATAGAACCTTTAACATTTGTTACAAAAGAAACTTTGTACATCTTCCAAGCTGTCTTTATGTTAAATTGTCTCAATAAGAACGTGAAAGCTTTTGTGATTGTTGTTCCTTGTAGCTTCGTTCTTCTTTCTTAATTACTGAATCTACAACACATTTATTCTGGCTAAATCGTTTCTATTTCTTCATCTTTTCTTAAGTTAAGTAGTTTGTATGAATCATCGTGACAAATGATACATTAGTCTTGACTGAAAGAAACAATATGGGCACAAGTGAGGGCAAATCTAACCGGATTGAAGTAGTTTTAGCGCGTGTGAATGCATCAAAATGTGAGTCGAAACTTTTGAAGGTTGACAGTCTTCTTTCACTTTATCAGTGCTACTCAAACTTCGACATGCACTGGAAAAATGACTAGAAAATAACTGAAGGAATCCAGATTCGTTTTCCATATTATTGATGGTGTGTTTTTTCGCTGAAGCGTACATTGATTATACAACTTTGTTTTACGACCAGAGACGTCCTTAATTTTCTTCCCTCTTCTGTATTTTGTTTCTTTTCCTTCCAACACTTGTGCCTTCCATCACTTCTCCCCTAACAAACTCGAAATGGAAAGACTGAAATCTCTTAATGTTAACCGGCTGTAGCGAACGTTTCTGATTGTTTTGTAACCAGACCTACATTCTGGACAGGGGTGCGTTCTTCACAGCTTTTGCAAGACACAATTTTACATCTGTGCATAGTGGAAATATTTTATTTTCATTTTACAAGCAAGGTTTATGAACAGAATTTCTGTATATCCATCCGTAAAACTATCAACTGCGACAAGAAATCCAGTATGCCCATAAAAGTACATGCGTAAATTCGACTTTTTTATACGTGCTTGTGCCATTGTTCTCCATGAAATTAGTCTTATTTACTTAGGAGTGTAATGAAGCAGGTGTGCTATAAATTATGATCTGTCTCTCTCTCTCTGGCTGCAAAAGTTTCTGTTTTTCATAGACTCGTATATTTTTGTGAAAAGTTTAAAATTTTGCTCACCCTCGGTCAGTGGCGTGCCCAAGAGGGGGTTGGTGTGGGTCATAACCCCCCTTTGGCCAAGTATTCTTAAAAAAGAACGCCAAAGGCACGAAAAGATTGCTAAATAAGTACTGACTACTAAAAATATACGTACCCACCCCCTTCGAAAATCCTGGACACGCTACTGCCCTTGGTGATAATTTTCCGACTCTCGACATCTATCCATTTGTCTGTGTCAGACTTGACGTTCAAAACGTAAGCTTCCAGACACAGGGAGATTTAATGGTCCTGGAAGAGAAAACAGTTTTCAGACATAATACGCATTTCACGAGAGAAGAACCAACAATAAAGGATTCAGCAGAAAGTTTTTCCTTCAATACGTACAAAATAGTTCGCAATTTTTACGAGTATTTCCTTTTCAGTATCACATTCCACTTACATAAAAACGTGCACCGTATGTATATAGCTATATATATATATGAATTCAAAACCAATCAATAGCTAGGAAACAACTAAAAATGATAACACCTCCAACGGAAGTAACGTTCTTTTGTTATGTACATTCTTAGTACAGCGAGCAGAACTAAATTACAAGTTTTGTGAATTGAATTGAGCTGCTTTACGGCGACAGCCCTTACAAAGCATCTACCAGGCAGCTTTTCGTCTGGTAGAACGTGTTTGGCATATTGATTACCATCTTTGTTTTTATCTGGCTGTCTAGACAGAAATTACAAGCGTGGGTGGCAATATTGATGTTGCTTATCTTCGATGCACCTGGCACTACTGTTTTGTAACCCGTTGGAACTGCAGCGTTGCTAGCTGCTTCAGTGTAATGTCCCTATGATTGAACAAAAGCTCTATAACTAGCGTATGTTCGATTTGAATGCTCATATTTATCATGCTTAGACAGCTGCTACAATGGTTGGTTTTGATTGTTGATTAGAACATATTACATCAAGTTGATAGTTCACAATTCTTTCGACTTGCCAAACTTTATATTTGTAGCTTGAATTTCGAAGATATCGCAGCAGTAGAAATTAATACAGTAAAACGTCGTTAATCCGGACTAATGGGGTAATAAGTTGACCGGTTTAACTAAAGTCCGGATTAACTGAAATAACCTAAAAGAACAGTAGAAAGTGCATTAAAACTCCGTTTATAGCAACAAAACACGTTTATTATGGTGTATTTAAAGGGCATAGGTCTAAATACACTATACAATACAGTAAAATGTGAAGCAATACTGTACATACAATGCAGTACGTACGACGAATGCGATTGTTGACTTCTAGCCACATTTAAAACCTTGCATTCTGCTTTTTTTTTGGGGGGGGTGCTGTCCGGATTAAGCGAAGTCCGGCTTATCGGGATCCGGATTAACGAGGTTTTACTGTAGATTGTTGAGAACTTGCGAATCGAAATATTTAATGTCGTGTCTAAGTAGAATTTGGTAGATGTTTTTTTCAGAAAATGTTAGGTCTTCGCATACTACTTCCCGAGATATCGAGGGGTTACTTTCGATCCATTCTCCTTTCTCATAACCAGTTCATTTATGCCAGGTTGTAGTCATTCTGTCGATCGAATTTCACCTTTATTGCCCTATTAGTTTGATATTTGTAACGATAGCTAGACGGACTGTACCGTCCTTTTTCTTCAGTTTCTGCTGATTAGTAAGGCAACCGACTAACAATTTTGATCATGACACTTATAGCTTAAATACAGATTTTTATTTTTTTTATAAAACTCGTTTCTTTTCTATTTTTTATATGTACAGTCAGCAACAATAAAACTGGGATACCTATATCCTGAAATACTCACTTCCTAGCAAGGCGTTGTGTGTGTTGCCTAACTCTACGGCGGTGGTATATGTTGGCAATGAAAATTTTTCTATTACACTTATCGCCGTATAGTTAGGCAACACACATAACGCCTTGCAAGGAAGCTAATATTTCAGGATCTAGGTGTCCCATCTTTATTGTCGGTGAGTGTACGAACATATTTCTTATATGTGTTTGTAAATGCATAAAAGACAGATTTTATCTCAAGACTTGCCAGAATGGAATCGATTTATTATTACGTTTATTCTCAAGTATGATCCAGTTCGTCTGATTCCTTAATTCAGCGTACATTGAAGCAATCAGAGTTAAGAAGCGTATGATGTTTAAAAACAAACCCTTCTACAAAATTTCGACCTGCTAGTGTTGCCAACTGAGGTGATATGCCTCTAAAAATAGTACTCTTTCACTTATCCTATAATTGTCAGTTCTAAACCCTTCAGATGCTGCACGTGAAGCATACGGGTCGCACTAGCAAATGACAAATAACATGGCATCAAACGTCTAGTTATGGCCCTTCGAATTGCTTACATATTTTCTCACCCAAAAGTGGCAGTCTGAAAAAAAAAATAAAGTAACTTCCGCCATTGATTAATTTACAGAATTTTCTGTGTGGAGTAAACTGATAATTTTAAGCATTGAAAAATCTCAATGCTTAAATGCTCAATCTCTCTAAAATGCAGAAAACCGGCATAAATATCCCTTACGGTATTCATGCTATAAGTGATGAAAGTTCAGGCTGTGCGACTTTTGAAACATACTGTGCAATCAATGCGTTGAAAATGTGTAAGCATAGACGAAACTTGTTAGTTGTGTAAATATCAACAGGTGTCAGATATTCTAATATATAAAAGTGGATGCATGTATGTATGTGTGTATGTTTGTATGTTTGTTCCGCCATAACTTTCGAACGCCTGGAGTGATTTCAACCAAACTTGGTACACATATCACTTGCAATCTGGAAAGAAATACTGTGGGGGTAAGACACCCCTGGCACCCCTAAGGGTGGGGTGGAAAGGGACTGACATGTAAGAATAATCGAAAACGACCGATATTAGTGTGGAATCCATAGTTTCCGGGGTCGCTAAGATGAATAGTGATACTCCCAATGTTGTTCAACTGCAAGGCACCTCTGGCACCCCTAAGGGGTGGGGGTGGGAAGGGGGTGAAATGTAAAACGACCTATATTAGTGTGGAATCCATAGTTTCCGGGGTCGCTAAGATGAATAGTTACACTCCCAATGCCGCTCATCTCCAATACACCTTTGGTACCCCTAGGATCGGGGTGGGAAGAGGGGTGACATGTAAAAATAATCGAAAACGACCAATATTAGTGTGGAATCCATAGTTTCCGCGGTCGCTAAGATGAATAGTGATACTACCAATGGCGTTCAACTGCAAGACACCTCTGGCACCCCTGGGGGGGTGGGGGGTGGAAATGGATTGACATGTAAAACGACCGCTATAGTTAGAATTCATTATTTTCATGTCTAATAGATTGGTGTAAATAAATACCCGGGCAACGCCGGGCAATCAGCTAGTGTTAAAATATTAGCAAATATTTTAAAATTGTTGGTACACAATTTTCACATTTTAGCTCATGGATATTTTCCATATTGTTAGCACGTAAAATTCGGACTCTACTGATCAATACCTTGAAATCCCTATACTTAGTGATATGTCGTTACAGTTAGCAACACTGTTTACTAGCAAGACTCGCAGCAGGGAATGTGCTTGTGAAAATCTTCTCGAGCGACTGAGGGATGAATATACGAAGGTAATTTCAGTGCCTGATTTTTACGAAAGTATGTCTTGTGTTATGACGTGACTACGACCGTGTTGTTACAGCTATTGAAGTATGCAACAACCAGCGTGAACCAAGCATGGCCACCCAGGGAGGCGTTAATTGAACACGGTTTATTCATGGAAACAGCGTTTCTTGTTCTTCCACTCTTGCTCATATCTTCAGAATAGGTTCTTAGAAGTCACGAAACGTCACGAGTCGGAAGACTGTATCTACGCATGTTGTCTACGGCGGCTTCTCAACCATCACAGCCCTGCAAATTCTTATTTTATAGTCTGTGCGCCGATTCGAACACTTTTACTCGTAAACACCTTTCTAATTTTTTAAACTTTAGACATTAATTAATATGTACTCTTGAAAGTGATTGATTGATTTCCTTTATATTACTTCGCTTTTTGTGCCACTTTTGGCTAATTTGCCAAGATCGGGATGAGTGATGATATGATTAAATTAATGAATGGACACTCACAAACATCCATGCCCGAGTCTGGATTCGAACCCGGGATCCCTGGCGAGTGCTAACCACTCCGCCACGGGAATAGAGGAAAGTATCTTAAGTATGGAACGCCAATCCTTATTTTTGCAAAATCTGACAACTAGCGAATTTAAGTAGTGATAAAATTATGTTACAATTGAATACTAAGAAACAAAATAGTCATTTATTATATTCCCATGTATTTACAAGACGAACAAAAATATATTAATATTAGATAAAGATCTGTAGAGTCTTATTGTCCCTTTAAAAAAAAATAAAGCCTTTTCACTTTAAAGTAAAATTATATAATAATTAATTAGATAGCTAATTCCTCGCCCAACCATTCACACTAGCCCTCAACTAAAGGACTAATTATTATACATTATACAACATTTCAGGGTTGATAGCCTGAGGTGAAACACGTCTGTTAATGACACGTGACAGTAACAGTGTTGCCAGTGTCCCTTGTAATATTGTGAAAACATCGATTTTTGGAACAGCCCATTTATTCCCTTGTGCAATGTTTTTGAAACTTCGTCAAAGTTCTTTTTCTGTCAAATTCAATAGATGGCCATCCAAATTGTTCGTTGGTATTGTGAAATGTTGCAATAATTTACCTCAGTGAGTTCTGTGCATCATTACACACGATTTGCAAAAAACAATTTTCCACCTTTGGCAACACTTTGGTTATTTGTTATTAAAATATGCATATTCTTACATATGTTTGTGTCTCTAAATTTTCCAAATATACAGGGAATTCCCCTGGCAGAAAGCGTTTCTTCTCATTCCGTTTCGCTATTCCGTTATACGGTCGTAAACACCGGGTTGCGTGACTTTTCGGACACTCGTTACTACCTTCGTATGGTCAAAATTCCGCGACCATTAGAGAAACGTCATTGGGCAGGCTGTACCTAATATAAAACCATAAAGAGATATTTTTGATAAACATGCGAGAACATACTTTGCCTAGTTCCTTTAATAAATTAATTGAATACACAAAAAAGTATCATAATTTCTAAGCAAAACCAATTAAAACAAATAATTAGGTAAATCAACCAAACTCAAATTTTTAGAAAATTTTTTAGTACTTGGTAAGTTTAAGTCTGTAAGGGGGGGGGGGTCTGGACCCCCGTCTAAACCTGACATTGCTGTCAGGGTCTCCGATGTGTATCCTAGTCAGCTTGTTCTACAATTCCAACGAACAAGTAACCCAAATCCCAAACTCCACGCTCGAGCGTACCAAAGACACTTGCTCACAAACTCCACGCTCGAGCGTACCAAAGACACTTGCTCACAAGATGTCATGCGTGAAAAAGAAAGCTTGAAAAATATGAGTTCGCTTGGTCTCCGAACTTTAACCTTGTGCACTCGAAGCGAGCGAAGGGGGTGAGTCGGCATGTGTGTGTGTGCCTGCATGTTGGCTTCATAATGGTGGTCTCGAGTTATTTACGACTTTAAGATAAACACCCATTAATATGTATATTGTCGCGTGTGATGTATGGGTGGTACGTGTTGGCATTACGTCATCTGCCCTCCACGAGAAGCAAGGTGGTCAATGGAGCCAATAACACGGGTTTTTTTGGTTTTCTTTTTCTTGTTTCATACTCGACTCTTTCTTTTCATGTATCGTTCTACTCCTTTCTATATTTGTCACCAGCGTCAGGGTCGTGGGTAGGCAGAAACCAGGGCAAGTTCAGATCCTACGGAACCATAGCCAGAGAGAGAGAGAGAGACAGAGAATACTCTCTGTTCCTTTCTCTCTTTCCTTCATTTTCTAATATTTTCTATTTTCGTCTCTTTTTATCTTTCCTTCATCGTTTTCTCTTTATCTTCCATTCTCTCTTATTTTTCTCTCCTTCATCCTTTTTCTTTCATTTTCTCTCCTCTTCTCTTTCCTTCATCCTTTTTCTTCTCTTCTCGTTTTTCTTTCATTCTCTCTCATTTTCTCTTTCATTCATTCTCTTTATTCTTTTATTTTTCTTTCATTCTCTTTTCCTTTCTTTCCTTCATTCTCTTTTCTCTATCTTTTTCTTTCATTCTCTCTCTCTCTCTCTCCTTCAATCTCTTTATTTTCTATTTTCCTTCATTCACTCTCTTTTACCTCTATTTCCTTCATTTTCTTTACTTCTCTCTCTTTTTCTTTCATTCTATCTCTCTGTCTCCTTTTCTACTTCCTTCTTACTTTTCTCTTTTTTTGTTTCATTCTCTCTCTCTCCTTTCTATTTCCTTCATTCTCTTTACTTCTCTCTCTCTGTGTGTGTGCGTGCGTGTGAGAGAGAGAGAAAGAAAAGAGGAAAGAGAGAAAAGGAAAGAACAAGGCAGCGAGAAAGAGAAGCAGAGAAAGAAAAATACACTAGTGTCCAAAATTAAAGCAACAAACAGAAATCCTTTCCTCGTGTGATATTTTTTATATAAATTTGCCAAGTTTAACCTGTTGCTATCGTGATTTTTTTGTTGATAAATCCTAGCACATTAAGGTTAGTTTATTTTCTATCTTAAACCAGTTGTCTATGACATCATAAATATTACTATCACCTGATCGTATTCTGTGGTCAAATGGACACACGGGAGAGAATTTCCGTTTGTTGCTTTAATTTTGGACGTTAGTATAGAAAATAGCAAAACATCGACAGCAAAAACATCGGCAGTCAACAAAGTCAACGCAAAGCTGTATAATCACTATAGAATCCTTACCTTTATGCATGTTCTTTGGAAATAACCAACTTTGCAACGGTGTACAAGTAATTTGCTTATATACTTTTGGACTTGGAGCGGCGGTCGTCTAGTCGGTAGGACGTCAGACTGCCATGTGGGAGACTCATGTTCGGTTCCTAGGGTGGGTAATCTAAGGTTGGTCTTTTTCCGGCCTTGTCCCCGCATGAAGCGGCTCTGGGGCTCACCCAGCCTCAAATCAATGGGTGCCTGGGGGGTAAAGGCGGCCGGAGAGTGGTGCTGATCAGATCACCTCCAAAATGGCCGAGATCTAGAACGTGTGGGGCCCTACTCCCACATCCTCTAAATGTGCCTTCATGGTGCGGTGCTAAAAGCGCGGGGGACTTTACCTTACCTTACCCAAGTCTTTCGGGAGGAGGGGGGCGCGGACCATTTCTAACTACGTTCTTGAGCCGCACGCATCAATGTAGAACAGTTCTAGTGTGACCAGTGACCAGTGACCACACATACTTATTTATATGGTTTTGTTTGTCCTTAGGTGTGCAGCTGTTTCGTGTGAAAATGATTTAGCTATATCCTGTTCCGACATTTTTAACCAATCAGAAACCGCAACGCTGGCAAAGCCTGATTTTTTACGTCGCTCAGAGAAGTTGTTTGGGGAACCCACCCATGTGTCCGACATAAACCATTGATCTTCATGCTAACAAGAAGGGGAGAAAAAAGCTACATTGTTAAATGTGAATGACAGAAAGAACAAGGGAGGTTGCAGTCGCACAACAAGGGAGGATTGCCCTGCGTCGAGGGCGAGGGTCTTCTGCGAACCCTTCCTCCCCCTCAAGGAAAACGGAGAGAAAGAAAAATATATTTAAAGACGCTTAATTGAGTAGGTTCGTTCCTTTCTTCTTCGCCCTATACCGTCCATCACTTTGGCTATGATGAATTTTTCAGACGTTCAGTCGCAACACAAAGAAATGTGCTTCCGTATTCTGAAATTTCTTCACTGGACACCATGCAGTCCATTTCCATCGTCAGCATCCTATGGGCCCCGGCGGTAAGTCAAATAGAAGTACAATTTCATCTTTTTGACGACTTATGACGTATTTCGACTATCTAATACAGTACTTTTTACTGGAAATATTCTATTTCGAGGGAACATTTTTTTTTAAAAAAAGTAATGATGTTTTGTGTTTGAGTATATACGAGGGACAATCAAAAAGTCACCAAGTTTATTTAAACATTTACCTCGTTACTCATGTTACCTTCGAAATATTTCAGGCCAACGTTTAAAGTTTCGTTCAATTATACCACCTCATTTACTCGCAATTGTGAGGAAACTCGCCCCTAACGCTTTCCTCCGAATCCGTCTATGTAAAAAGTTTAGTTCTCCACAGCACAAAAGTGTAGTTTCCGTTGACCATTAGTAGGGCTCAGAAGTTGAAGATCTATAACTTGCCAAAAAAATTCCTATAAAAAGACCTAAAATATAAAACAAGGACCTAAAAACGGACAAAAGGACGTATAAATGTGATCCTAATTAATTAATAACTTGTTTTAATTACATATTTAATTAATAAAAATATTACAAAATTCTGGTGGTATGGAATACACAGTGTGAAAAAATTATATGAATGAAATGCATCTTCTTCCAGTCAAGAATGTTTTTGTCTCGTTTCAAGGGGATGGTTCAAATATATTTATTTATTTCTTTTTTTTATTTCTTTACTACAGAAAGTATGTTTAAGAGGTGATGAACTGATAATGATTCGAATTGAGTGAGAATGGGCAGTAAAAACATGGTGGAAATTAGTGAAGTTCCAAAAATAGGTCGTTAAGACCTAATATAAGGCTAAAAAGGGACCAATAAGCCGAAGAAGGCAAAAAAGGACAAATAAAACTCGTATTATTTGTTAAGGTAAATGTAACTTCCTTAAAACTTTGACCAGGTTTAGTGGCGTTTGAGAAAAGTACATTGTGATTATTAGTTCGAAGTTTTGGTAAAGTCTGATGTCGCTTTGTATTTATGGCTTCGTCAGTTAATCATGCATTCTCATCATCTCTAATAACCAAGAAAGGTACTAAAGAAATGCAACGTAAAATGAAGTAACCATAGACGGATTTGGTCGTTTGTATTTCAGGGCATATTAGTAATCCAACCAATCAACTTCAGACAACGAGCTTTGTTCGAAGTGTGTTTTAACAGTAACAAGCTTCATGGCAGTATACATAGAAAATGAACCATTGCGATTGATAACGATATTATATTACACACTTCAACAAGCAAGCAAGTCTCCTTAAATAACATACCAAGAAAGGAATGTTGAAAATAATACTGATAAAGAAGTCTGTAACATTCATTTCCATTGTGCAAGGGGAGATACTGGACAGACAGCTATCATGTACCATTGCAAACTGGCAACACTTATCAATCTTCAGTCTCCTTTTCGAAAACAGCGGTGCAATGAATGTATAATTTTTATCATGCCATGTTTGAAATAATCTTTATGCATGACGAGAAACTAGGATGCGATATTTGAATCCTTTTATGCATGAGCATGGATTATTTGATATTTACTTCGTTATCGGACAATGACATTGCTTTTATATCTCTTTTGGGGTTTTATTTGTTTTTACTTCGCCAGCAAGATGAAATTGGATCGAAAGCAACTTGAATTCGTAGCCACGACATACATCTTTGCTGCACGTTGTCAAACAATCAGGTATGATGTATCGACAATTTTGGAAGCATTATGTTAACCAGAATGTTTTTGTTTTGCACGGAACTTATGAACGCGAAAATAAAGAAAAGTTTTAAATAAATTTGGAGTTCTGAAAAACGAAGACATGTATACTCTATCCCCGCGAACTGAGGAGGAAGGCCGCGCATAGCGGCAGAGAAAAGGGGAAGTCGAGTGGGCGGAGCGAAGCAGTACAGTGCTGCGAAAGCTGGCACCTACAGTCGATTCCCAACAGCTTTCACGCAATCCTGTTCCCTTTCACGTGTTCATTTGGTGTACCCGGCTCGCGTCCTACTTACGCAGAGACTTGTTTTCGGTCGTTTTCGCCAGAGATACCAGGGACAGTATATAGGTTTCTCCTATGCGCCAGTCTTGACATCCTGGTCCATTTGCTATTGAATCGCATTTCACGACTAAGTTGTCAGTTGTTATAATTTAGTTCCCAAATGGCGCCTAAATATCGAGGACTTTTTTTTAAAAAAATGTTTTATTTATTGTATTTTATTAACTTTGAGCTTTGTTAGTGTTCATATGCACTTACTAATGATAATTTTAAGGTTATCACACCACGCTACGACGCCAGGGGTCCTGATTTCGAATCGCAGATTTGGCATGGGTGTTCTTGTGAGTGTCCTTTCATCAATGTCACCATATCATCACTCATCTTCTTCTTCGCGATTAACCAAAAGCGACAGGAAAGCGAAGTAAAATAAACAGAATCAATAAAAGAATAAACGTTCTACATATAGCCTGACTTTTCTTGGTACATGCACTTCCAAATTTGGGCAATTTTCAAAATTTTCCTCATTTCCTCAGGATGTGAGCACCCTGCTATCGGGAAACTTTGATCTACAGGTTTTTAGACCTTCTTAAAACAAACGTTGGCAACACTGCGGATTACATTCAGTGTTTTGGAGCTTGTTCTCGCCATTGTAGTAAATTTAGAAAACACCACTAAAAGGTTTGCTTTAGAAAGCCACTGAACGTCTACAAGAGAAATTGCAGGTTTTGGGAGAACGAGAAGAGGGCCACATAACTGGGATTATTTTGGGGTTATCGCTGGTCGAAGAGTGGGTTAGTGCACAGACACAGACAATCTCAAGGATGGTTTCAAGTCTTCTGTTTTGTTCCTTGCGAGGGAGATTTCAACATAGCCGAACGGTTTAATGATGCTAATTTGTTTTACGGAGCCTAGAGACAAGAGTCAGGACACTATTTTTCTCTCCCTTTTTCCCGCCACTTGTGAGGGCTCGAGGGTGGGGTAAAGAGGGCACGTGGCAGGGACCAGAAAGGGCACACGGAACGTTCATTTCCCCCAGAATGCCTTTCGGTCTGGAAACAAAAAGAAGATACGCGGAGGACTGTTTATACTTGGAGAGATTTATTGGGGTGAGCTGCCATTCCGATAATTCCTTTATTCTTTTTTTCTTTATTTGTTCGTCTAGGGTAAATTCACTGGTCCGGAGATCTTCAATGGAGTGTTTGTGCACGTGGAATTTTGGTGAAACGCACGTGTGGGCACTGGTTACAACTGCTAATTGATCCCTTTGCCTGAAATCTGAGGAATGAAGAAACAATTGGCAGAGTATTGCTCTTGTCTTGTACCTGTATTCTAAAGCCAATCTCCATGGCGGAGTGGTTAGCGCACCGCTCTTCGACACCAGGGGTCCCGGGAGTTCTTAGTAAGTGTCCCTTCATAAACTTCATCATTATCATCTTTGCCATTAGCCAAAAGTGGCAGGAAACCTAGATACTGTCTCAAATCAAATGTTTGGCCTCCCCCATGATGTAGTGGTAACGTTGTCGCCTTGTAATCAAGCCGGTGGAGGCACATAGTGGTTCGGATCCCACTTTAAACTGTAGGTCCAGTCCCGATTAGTCTAGTGTGCATAAAGTGGACTTAAAACAAGCTTCAGGATGAAACTCTTCTTTTCTGTTTGACGCTCCAAGGGATTTCAGGCCTACAATTGCCACTAATGTATTGTCTTTATAATTACTATAAGGATATCTATAAATAGTCGGGTAGGTATCTGCTTGGATGTGTTAGGTAAATGTTTCAAATACCATAAGACAATCCAGTCACGAAGTCTACACAGTGTGTCTTGTCTGGATTTTACAGAGGTCTGTCTTAGTCGACTCTACGGCGCTAGTCATTAAGTGGTCGACTTTCGACTGCAATTAACGACATCAATTCTTAATTTACTCAGTACCATAGGCGTCCGGAAGGGGGGGCACGCCCCCTGGAAAATTAAACTATCAAAAATTACATATTTCACACATATAATTTCATTTCAACCACAATGATACATGTTAATTATTGCATGAATATGATAACTTCAAATTGAAGCAAGGTTTTTTGAGAGGAGAACACTATTATGGGGGAAAATTTGCCTTGTCCCCTCCGAAAAAAATAACCTTACTTGCCCCTCCCTGGTAAAAATACTGCGGACATCCATGCTCAGTACAGTACGATATTCCGGACGAAGACATGACATTTAAGGCTCGTACGTTGAAAATTCCAGCACTTTATATTGAAACACACATATTTCCAACAACTTTCCTCTCTTTCCATTTTTCTCTATGTGTAGTAATAACTGAGTTGTCGTACGGGACCGGAAATTTCAATCACCCTGTATTTTTCAAAGCTCATACTGTGAGATTGGAGTAAAACTCATTCCTGTGAGATAATTGTAACGCACTTTTGTTCGTGACTGTACATGCTGTTTCTTTCAGTTAGTATCTTTTTATAAAGATGTCACAGGTTGATGGACAAGCAAGCATAAGGCGTTCTAAGCGGAACAAAAAAAATGGCAAGAAACTTGATGAAACGCATGTGTCGAAAGCAGTTTCTTGCCTCGTGACGACAATCTGTTACACTGCCTTATAATTAAATTGAGTGAGGCAAACGTCCCACAGCGGCCATCGAGAGCGAAAAAAGCGACTGACAGTAGAGTCTACCCGAATTCGAGGAGCGCTGGAGATATGCAGCAGCTGTTTGGGAAGTGCATGGCTCGGCTTGTCAGCGAGAACAGCTGTTTGTGATCCCACCACCAGAGGACTCTGTTCGCTTCCACTTGGAACGTTTCGGGAATCGAGAATTATCGAACGAGGCTTGTTTTCTTGGCAATCATCTTTGTCAGGGGAAGAAAACGAAAAACTCCTCCTTCAACATTTTGTATTTAATTGGACCATTTTAAGTACTAAAACATGGTGTTGTATGTTCGAAAGAGAAGCACATCTCTTACATTGAAGAGATCAAGATTTATGTAATAAGGTTCAATCATATTTGGCAGAACCTATTCATTGGTTGTCTGAGCATCTGTATCACACTTTAGGCAATCAATAACTTGCTTATATCGGTGGCCAAGATAGTTGAATGTTTCCACAATCTCGACTTTCTTCTTCGTTGCAGTCTGTCCAGGTCGTGTTCTTCAAGTGTGTACAGAGAATGGCTTGACTGTGCAACTAAGCAACTTCTGTACTGAAGCGCGCATATAATATTTTAAAAAATATATTATCAATTACTATTCCATGTTAAGGAATGGCTTCTATTGTTCCAACACAGATAGGGTGATAAGGACTCCAACTACCTTTATGAGATCGGGGCCCGGAAAATGTTCTTTTTTGTTTTTCCTTTGTTTTTAACATACCCCAATCCTTTGAAATTATATAGCTATTAATAAATAATGACATGATCGTAAAGAGAAATACTAGGCCCATTATATCAACATATTTTGATACTATTAAGTATTGTGCACTAAAGCTAATCGGGACTGGACCTACAGTTTAAAGTGGGATCCGAACCACTATATGTGCCTCCACCGGGTATCGAACCCGGGACCCCTTGATTAATAAGGCAACGACGATACCACTGCGCCATCGTGGAGGCCGTACCGACACTGGTTTCATTACAACTTGATTATATATATATATTTTAATGTTAGGATTTTATGTCGATTATATATAGCGGTACAACATGAAACTTATCGCCAGCAATTCATGCTCGCAGAAAACGCATTCAGCTTCTTTACAAATGGTAATCTAAAATCAGATAATTCGATTTTTCTGTAATTCCAACTGCCACGTACTTCAATGTTCCAATACTAATTGAATTAATGGGTGTCCAAATCACATTTAATGGATCGATGATAACAAAATCTACAACCGAGGTCAGGTAGAACAAACGCACAAATTACAAAGTCAACAAGTTTAGGAGACAATTTGCAGTGGATTGACAGCAAATAAAGGTTACTAATGAAAAAAAAAACATATTGAAGAACCGATTCTTTGTAATGGATTAGATAGAATAATTGATTTCTTCCTAACACCCAAGATTGCCCCCCAGGATACGCATTTCTCCGAGAGGCTTGGTGAATAGTGTTGCCCACGGGACGAGACGGGACAGGCTTTTAAAAATTCGAGACGAGACGAGATTGATCATGTGTCCCTTTGACAAACGAATATTTTCGAGACGAGACAGCATTTCCACGAGACGAGACAGGCCAAAGTCTCGTCTCGTGGGCAACACTATTGGTGAACCCCAGTGCCGCTGTATGGAGGGATTCGAACCTAGGTATCCCGCATTGTGGCAGCAAAACCCCTACCTACTGGACCACCGCACAGTGGCGAACAGGACACTATAAATACACCCTGTTTTGTCAACATAGCGTATCGTGCGCAAGGTGTTGGGTAAAAGTGACAAGTCTGCTGTTATCCTTAACATAACAGGAAGCAGGCAAAGGAATGCTTAATAAGAAATTACGCAAACTTTAGGGGACGTCGATGAGTGTGGATGGTGAGGAGAACGTGGAGCTGAGGGACAGTTTTGGACAAGTGAGGAGTGAAATCTGACAGGGAGGTCAGATGTGTGACAATTGCCATTATTGAAAGGACAATCTGTGGGAATAATCGTCATCCAAACGGGAGGCAAGTAAGACCCTTTTCCTAACAATATCCATATCGATTCAGTCGTGGAGAGTATAAAACCCATTTCTAGTTCAAGTCAATTCTGAACGTGATCTCTCGCACATCTCACTATTAGGCCAAGGGAGTAATAACTTTCAGGAGATAACTGATGAATAGCTACGTCGCCCAAGAGACAACTTAGGGTCTCTGGTTCGATGCCGACGTAGTATTAAAACTACGTTGCGATAGGATGAAAATAAAGATAAGTTGTTATAAATACTAGCATAACTAACATAGAAAATACATATATACTTGGTATATAAATGGGTGGTTTGGTGTTCAGTAGCTCCCGCTACCCCTCTTTCGAAGGTAATGTTCGCCACTGACACCGCGGTTCTAATATAGATTATAATACAATGCAAAACAAAGAAAAGCCAAAAGTTTATTTTGAATCCAGTTCGGGCAGTGATAGGTTAATCTGGACTGGACCAACAGTTTAAAGTTGGATCCGAAGTACTTGCGCCCCCACCGCTGATCGAACTTGGGACCCTTGGCAATACTAACAACAAAGAAATGTTCCTTACTCTTAATTTTGTGAGTTTATTTTTAACGTTTTCCATTTTTATTAAGGATGTGTCGTTTGAATAAATAAAAACTGAGGTCTTTGTAGTAAACTCTTCAAAGAAACTTGAACAGTTTTCATAAGTGCTTCGATGAGAAAATGCGTGAAAATTCTCATTGAAAGTAAGCGTCGTTCTTTTTGCAAGCGACGAGCTTGATTTACGAACCAAATTGAAAGCACGTCTCATCGTATGCTGTCAACCGCAGCCGCTGCTTATCAAGGCGAAGCAAAAAAGACATGCTACTCGAGAGGTGCTGAGCGAGAAGTGAGTCAGCAGAAGCGCACCTAGCGGAGTTTCGTGGAACTACATAAGCAAATGCTTGCTGTGAATTGATCTCAGTAGAGGATTTGTTTAGAGGGAGAGAAAAAAACACTTCCGGTACTAAATATAGGATCATCAATATATTTACTGAATACAAAAAATAAGCATTTGCCCTTTTGCAGGTTTTTTTCTACTGTTTTCTTCGTCTTTTTTTCGTAGGAAAACGCTCTTTGAAGTTAGTGGCGTGGTCTGGAAGAGATGGTGGGGTTTATAACACCTCTTTTGTCCCAGATTTTCTTAAATTTTCTTTCCATCCCCTATGGGAAAACTACAAAGAAAAATAATGCCATAGTTTTAAGAATTGACATGTTTGGTAGAATCGGTTTTTTAAACATTTTTACGCATAGGGTTTTCCATTATAATTCACCAAACACAATTCAGTTCAATAATAATCGTTGCAGTCTATTATAACTTCGACCATTCATATATTTGAAAATTTTTGTTGTTGTCTCTGCTAGGGTGACCAGATATTTGTTGACCAAAAAGAGTATAGTCTATAGGTTGAAGGTGCGCATGCACAAAACATAAAAAGAAAACGAGACTAAGGGTGGCTATTTGTTTTTGCTTCTATTATAGCCCCTATAAAATAGGCCTACACTCTACAGATTCAAATTACTTATGGGTCTAATGTAATTAGCTAATTACAAATACTCACCAATGGGCACCATCATTCATACTTGTGGGATGATTTTGCTTTCTTGAGATTTAAGTCGTCCTTTATTGCCAGTCCAAACTCTTCAAAGGTCATGTCCACATTGGATTTCACTTTCATTACTTGTTCGAGTGTTGACACCAGGAGTGTACTTTTTTCCTCTCGCCAATAAGTTTTAATAACACTGAAGAGTCTTTCACAATCAACATTTGTACCAGGCAGAGTAAAGAAGAATTTTATAAGAGGCACAATCACTTTTAAATTTGACCCAGCCTGTACTAAATCTTTGAACACTGACCTCCACTTACCCATCATTGTTTATTTTCTTTCTGTGGATTTTAACGCATTTTTACTCGTAAAATAATGAATGAAATTAAATAGCAAGGAAAAGAGTATATTTGGGGATTTTTGCAAATTGAAAAGAGTATAGAGTATATGAACCTCTAAAAGAGTATAATACTCTTAAAAAGAGTATGTCTGGTCACCCTATGCCTCTGCTGTTAAGCTAATCATGTGTTGACAACCTAATAAGGTAATTGTTTAAAAACATACATTTTCACTTCAAAACAGCAGGCTTTGTGTACGTGATGTCACTTTACTGCTAGGGTGATCATACGTCCCGTTTTGACCGGGACAGTTTGGTTTTGACCGGAACAGTCCCGTTTCAGAGGCGTGTCCCGGTCGTCCCGTCCATATTATTAAGATGTCACTATTTGTCCCGTTTTATAAAAGTCTAGGAGTTAGCTTGAAAATCAAGTCTAAATGTGAGACATTTAATTTTTAAAAAAATGTTGCAATTTTTAAACCAGCGTCATAGTAATACAGTTATGTTTCAAACCCTTCATATATCATAACAATCAAAATGTTTCATTGTCGTCGAGAACGTTCTAGCAGACAGTACTTCACTGGTTGTATTGTTTTGTGTGTTCCGTTATTTGTAGAGCAGTGAATAAGCATGGTCTAGAAGCATACGTGTAGTTTCAGTACAGTCATGGACTAATGCTGTTCTCAAAAAGAATGTTTGTTCTGATAAAAACTTGAGTGTAGGATTAACAGCAAAGGTTAATCGGAAGAGAACAGAAACACTATGTAAGCCATAGGCTACCGAGATTATAATAATTGTTACCTTTTAATTTCATTCGTGTGGTCCATACTTTACTGAATAATAATGTAATATAATAATATTAATATAATTAGGGCTAACCGATTTTTAAGGAGGGGGAGGTAAACTGATCTACTTGGGATGTCCCGTTTTCGGGCAAAAATATTATGGTCACCCTATATTACTAAAAAAGTAAAGTGTTTCCCTGTACTATGCACCACGCCATGAAGGCGTATAGGCGGTGTTTGTTTAGTTCCCCACACTTTCTTGATCACGGCCGAAGGTGGGGGTGATGTGATCAGCACCACGCCCCTGGCCGCCTTTACCCCCTAGAGTTTCCTCCAGGTACGCACCCACTTTATACGACGTTGGGTGGGCGCCGGAACAGCTTGAACAGGTGAAAAGAATCCCGGTTCTCCCCCGCCGGGGATCGAACCCGGGTCTCTCGCATGGTAATCAGACGCCACCCTATATTACTGCCCATTTTTACTGGCTCAGCCAAAAAGGCCCCAGGTAATTTTACATGTGGGACCCTGCTGATTTGCGGAAGTGACTAACTTACCGAGATTACTTTAATACTAGTAAAAACTTCCATTCTAGAGCACAATTATCTGAATTGAAGAATCTAGAGTTTTTGGGGGTGGAAGGTGTGATTCTTCCACGTAGTACACCCAGTAGCGCAACCACAGGGGGGCAGGGGGTATTGCCACCCCCCAAGCTTGGTCGGAAATGAGTTCTAGGCGGGCAAGAGGGGCAAACATTAACGGCCAAGTGTACCTGCATGGGGCAATTACCACCCAGAACTTCAAATTTTATGCAAATAAAAATACTTTTGTAAAATTTTCTTGCTCGCAATGCCTCTTTTTCTTAGTCTTATTAAGTTCAGAACCGTAAGGGGACTGCGGGAGACGTCCCTGGGCGCCGAACGATCTAAATGAAAAAAGGTTGTAAATTGATTGATTGATTTGTGTTTTTTTTTAAGTCTACTTTATGCACACAAAGGGTAATTAAGACGGCCTATAGCTTAAAGTGGGTTCCGAACCACTGTGCCATGTGCATTCACCGGGTATCGAACCCGGGACCCCTTGATCACAAGGCGACGATGTTACCACTACACCATCGGGGAGGTACAAAAGTTGTAAATTATATAATGCCATAGCGTTCCGTGAAATTATTTGCGCCCTTTTAAATTAATATTGATTTCAGCCTTATTTGTGCTGAGCGACCTTTTTAGCCTCAGCTTTTAACAAAGGTAAGGAAATTTTAGTTCTCAGACACGCTTTTATTTTTGTTAAGATAAGGGGCTGGACCCCGTATAGTGTGACGGGTGCAAAATAGCCTAAGTGCTGACGCACCCAACAATTTTAATTCAAATTCAAATTCTAGAGTTTTTGTTTTTACAGGTAGTTAATTATTACACACCATATATTTCTTAATTTTCAGAATTTTTTTCCTTAACATTTCTTGTACAGACTTTTCCCGATTCAATAATTAAATTGCCTGTTTGGTGTACACCTATTATGTATTGCGCGTAACTCTCGATTTTGTAATCATATTCTTTCAAGGCAGTTAGTTAACTCATAA
The DNA here is from genome assembly GCF_977018435.1 of Lepisma saccharinum. Classification (NCBI taxonomy): domain Eukaryota; kingdom Metazoa; phylum Arthropoda; class Insecta; order Zygentoma; family Lepismatidae; genus Lepisma; species Lepisma saccharinum. Next base: position 42,200,053 of record NC_139247.1, on the reverse strand, counting down.
TGGTTTAAGTTCAAACTAAAGTACATACAAGGGATATTAAACACACTAAAACTTAGCTGGTACTTTTCACCAAGAACAAAATTAGAGGGGAGGTGGACAGACAATATTGTCTCTTGGCGGTGGTAACATTGATGAAACACCTAGTACACCCAACGGCAAAAGAAACAGTAGGCGAATTGTCCACCACCATTTTCATTCGGTCTGCATTACACAATGTGATGATAATGAATTGAAATAATGACGTCAATAAGCAGAGAACAATGCCTGCTTCGAACCAACATAGTTTCATTCCTTAAAACAACACAGAAAGTAGAATAAAAAAGTAATTAAAATAGCGGTGGACAATTTGCCTACCATTGTCTTTGCCGTTGACGCGCATAGAAAAAGAAGGATTTGGGCTATGTGAGCATTTATTCATCTAGTTGTGTCTTCATTACTAGCGAAGCAGAAAGTGACGTAAGTGACCCCCGGTGTTGCCACTGACACTGATCGAAAAATTATATATATATCAGAGTATTTAATTTCTCGTACGACGTGGTTAATGCGTTATAATTTTCTGCAGCTTCTGAGCATTATTCAGATTGAACTTGATGTAAAGGATTGGCCATATTAGTGGACTTGCGAGTTTCTGTGACATTTATTTATATTCATGCATGCCAATATCGTGATTAAATATTTATTTTGGTACGGGTGATTTGTTCCCCAAACATATAGAAATTTATATTATGAAGAAACTAACAAAATTAAGGTGCTTTTTAAGGGCATATTTTGACATATTTGTCCATTTCTGCGTGATAGAGCATATTTTGATGGATTTTCGGTCATATTCAGCATATTTTTGCATTTTCAAGAAATATACAGTCATTTTCGAAGTGGGTTCGTTCTTACTCTAATTTTTTTCATTTTTATTTGAAAATTTAGATAAAGTATTCATTGTGCATTGCAACTCAGGACCCATAAAGTGAACTAAAAATAGTTCGTATGTGAAAATATCTCAGCATTTAGATATTGATGATTGAAACGGTCCAGTTATAAGGACATATTTTTCAAATTATAGTGCATATTTTGTAAACTTTTAGGTCATAAGAGCATATTTTATTTTGCATATTTTGGTGATTTTTAGGTCATAAAAATCGTAACCCTAATCATAATTAATTATTTATCTGACCTTTCAAAAAATTCTGAGACAAAAGTGGGCTGGTGGCATCAAGCTTTCCGGTTTTCAACACTTTTATTCAGCGCGCATAAAAAGATGGTTTTCACCCTCTCCTTTGATTGATTTGCTTAATTTTACTTCGCTTTTTGTACCACTTTTGGCTAATTACGAAGATGGGGATGAGTAATGCTATGATGAAATTGATGAATGGACACTCACAAACATCCATGCCCATGCCAGCATTCGAACCCGGGACTCATGGCGTCATAGCGCTATGTGCTAACCACTCCGCAACGGGAGCCGACACCCTCTCCTTTGAAAATGCATTTTAAACGATATGGTTACTTCTGATTTTCAGAAATGAAGTACTATGTTACTTCTGATTTACAATGGTATATTTTTGATCTCGTTTTCTCACATAACGTAGAGGGTCTGCTTCCCGTGCCACACCCAAATTTCGCACATATCGTAGGGGAGCATGAAGTGGTGATAGAGAGGTAGAAAAATCGCAAAACCTTTGTCTCTGTTACTAATCACGTGATTTTAACCGAAAATTAGTTACCATATTTTAAAGAAATGTTAATTGTCCATTGTGTGAATAACGTCCACACACCTTCTGTTATTATAGGTAATATTTGTCCCCAAATAATGGGGCTAAATTTTGCAATGACATTTCGGAGATTTGCTAGTGCAAATTTCACAATCTTCATTGTTGTCGACACAAGGTAAGACCATTAATATTAACCAATATCGCTACCTAAATCTTAACGCATAATATACTTAAGGTTTGAAAAGTTTGCTTTTCCATGATCTGGTATATGTGAAACTTGAGAAAAACTGGCAGTATTTGACAGTGAAAGAGGGATATCTGAAGGAAAAACGTTAAAATAGGAAGAATTTGGTGTCATTTAAATAATTGGATTGGCAATTAAGATGGTTGGTCCACTTTAAACTGTAGGTCCAGTCCCGATTAGCCTGCTGTGCATAAAGTGGACTTAAAACAACACCAAATCAAGCAAGATTGTTGGTCAGCGTTAATATAGATACAAGAACACTTAAAATTAATACCTGGATGAGGGGAACCCAACAGAGAACAACAGGCAAGAAACTCCTTGTTCAGGCAAACATCCACTTAGGGTTGTATCACAATTGACGATGATGATGTAGATGCCTGAAAAAAGGTGAAAAAAATCTGTAATCTGCCGACTAGAGTCCCAAGGCACGCACTATCCCCCATTACAAAGTCCCTGAACTTCCAAGGGCAGCATTGTCCCTTTTGATCCAGCAGCATCCCTTATGAAGGACCCTCCAGCAGCATTGTCTTGTAACTCACCCCTCCCACCATCCCCCTCTTTGTCCATCTTTTAATCCCGCTGGAAGAGTCTCAAGGGGCAGCTAGCTGTTATTGAATTAAATCAACCATAGTTCTTTACGACAGCAAAAGCTAGTCAGTCAGATTCTGTCCATGATGGCTCAAATAAGAAGAACCTTTGCTTTGTCTGTTTGGGATACCGTCTTCTGCTCGCATCAAGCTTAATTGAATCTGTCTGAATACAAATAAGCAGGATGTCTTCCTCAGACTGCCTGTCTGTGTCTCTGAAATTCAGATATTTTCTCCTGAAATATAGAGTCATGTAGTTTTCCAGGCGATATGTGAATTCAAAATCTTTCTGTGTTAAGCTGTCCTGTCTCAGGTTCCAAACATGTTGCATTACTATATTTCTTATTGCCGTTTTTGTGGAATCATTAACAATTACCTAATATTAGTACACGCAACGGCAAAAGAAATGGTAGTCGAATTGCCCACAACCATTTTCATTCAGTCTGTTTTCCACAATGTGATGATCTTGAATTGAAATAAAAACGACAATAAGTAGAGAGCAATATATGCTTCGAATGAACAGAATTCCTTTCCTTAAAACAACACAGGATGTAAAATAAAAAGGAATGAAAATAACGATGGACAATTTGCCTAGTATTATATTTGCCGTTGACTGTACAATTTATATTTCGTTTTGGCAGAGCAGCTTGTTAAAAGTAAAAATAGAGACAACGATGTAAGGTTATTTTTAGGATATGGTGTAAGTCATATGATTTCAGTGTATTTTCAATAAGTTCCTAACAATTGCAACATTCTCCTGACTGTATATAAAGGTTATATTAAAATCATGTACATAAAACTAGTAATCATAGTATATTTATATCGTGCTATAAACAGCAGAGAGCCAAATACAACTGTCAAAATGTTTACAATCTGTAAACGTAAAGCACGAAATAGTGATAAACATTATACAGAAAACAAACACCTCACTCGGTTTACATGGTTATGTTATTAAAGTCATCAATCAAATTTTCTATGCATTAAATGTAGTGTAAAATGCGTAAACAAATAGAGTTTGTTTCTAGGTTAAAGCTTTGATGCGTGTAACTTATGCATTATACTACATAACATTTTATTTTCCAGCGTTTCTTCCAGTAAATTTATACCTAACATAAATGTAACTGCTAATATTATAATCACTATTTACATTGTCGTTGGAGGTATTTCAATAGCAACTTCATTCAACGGAACAAATGTTGTAATCATATTTCACTTTATGAAATCTAATACTGTACGTTACATACAATTAATAGGTATGTTTCTATATATCTGCATCTATAGTAAAGAGTAATTTTGGTTAAGATGGAGATCGGGGGAGCGACTTTTGAAATGTGCTGTGTTTCTGACTAGTAACACAATTCGTACAAATGTTTATCATTTAATAATATATTCATATACGTAGTATATTCTGTTTCATTTTTGTTATGTACGAAAAGTTTGAAACAGGATAATTATTATATTGTGGCGCAACTGGGTTATAGTATTTTTAAAGCTAAGGTTATGTCGCACCATAAAGGATAATAATTGTTCTTTCTGCAGTGACGTCTACAGAGGAGGACGACCTGCTGTGGGTGGACGAAGAAAGGCGAGAGGTGACCGTTGGAGATTCGGTGACCTTGGTATGCAGAGTCAAAGTGCCTTGGGAGAATCCCGTGTTGTGGATTAAAGTAAATATGCAAGGTAAGTAATGTCAGAACATCTAATTAGCTATTGGGAGGGATTAGAAGAGGTTGCCAGGGAATTCCCCCACCTCCCTTTTTCCTTACTCTGGATCTTCATTTCTAAACCCGTACCCAATCGGGGAAAGAAAGTTACTCTTGCTGGAAATATATCGGTGGCGTATGCTGCTTTGAAAGTCAGTGAACAAATCTTCAAAATTATTGCAATCACATCGCAGCACTAGCAGGTGCAAGGTATGGTCCGCTCCATGTCGGACTAACTGTTCAGGTATTAGAGCTCTCGCCACGAAAACAGTCCAGTCAAGGTCACGCCACCCACCTACAGTGTTGCCAATGAGCAACAATTTCAACCCACGAAATCAACCGCATACGTGTACAATCCGCGAAGTGTCGACTGAGCAGCTTAGAAGAAGTGTGGCAACCCTGGAGGGCTAGGGGTGTGGAGGAGGCAAGGGGAGACTCCGACCTTGACTGGACTGTTTTCGTGGCGAGAGCTATAGTAACATCTAGTTTAGTTCCTTATTTTTTTAAACTGACAGAAGTTAATACTTTATTGGAAAATTTAACTACTTAAATTTATTTAAACCAATGTAAACTTTGTTTTGCAAGTCCCAAGATATGAGCCCTTTTATATCGGACTAAGGGTGCCCAGCCATGTATTAAGCATAGATATTTATTTTGGACTGGCAGAAATTAATAGTTTAGAGGACAAATTTAACTATTTAAATTTGTTTAAAACAATGTAAAGTCTGTTTTGCATGTATACAATCACAGTATTACAATATTACTACAAGGAAGCAAAAGTTATCATATTGGACGAAGAGTGGCACATTATGCCCATTTTGAAAATATGATATCAAACAATTATGTAAAAGTGAATTTTTGAGTGATTCATACATTATGCGACTGTACATATATCAAGTGACAATAAGTAATATTTACATGTTCCTTTCTCAAAGAATTTTCATGTATCAAGCTTCACATTGACACTTTGTGCAACTCTTAGTCCAGCTACGGTTAATGAATGTGCAAAATTGGTTATATTTGTTTGTTTGTCGTAATTTGATATTGCTTTTCTGACTCTACGTGCTAATAGCGACGAAGAGGATGAATGGTGACTGTATGAAGTTGACGAAGAAACACTTGCAAAGAAACACCAATGACCAAGTAAGGACTTGAACCGGGAATCTTCGGTGGAGATCGTGAATCCAGAATTCAACGAGTCTGGCCACCAAAGCGACGCAAATTGTAGCTTAGCCAAGATAAGAATGCCCCCGGCAAACACGCGAAATAAAATGCACAGTCATTTATTTTCTCCTCTCGCTTCTCCTTATCTCGTGCCTTTTGACAGTGCTGCACAATTTGAAAATTCAGGAACACTGGAACAATGCAAACAGCTGATTGTACCGCTCACGTTCCCTCCGCTCACTTAGGTTGAAAATTCTACAGGGGCATTCTTATCCTGGTCAAGCTGTAATAGGATGCTCATATTTTAAGGTGAGGAGTTACAGTTACGCACCAGTTGTGCATTTATTTTAATATGGCCCGAATGGGCACCGCTACAAAAAAAAAAGAGAAGAAAATCTGGTTGTATGCAAGAGTATGAATTTCTCCCCATGTTGTAAGTGGAAGCGTTTTTTTATGTTGATTATTAAGCTGGACACGATGTTTGAAAAATATGATGAATAATAATTTTCGGAATCCCATGTATTCCTTATGGGGAATCAACTTCAAAATCAAGTTACAGCTAATCAAATGGAAGTTTCGACTTTTCCGCTGGTCAAATGCATCTTAAAACTGTTGATATCTTTTTCTCTTCCATCGGAAGTTTGGTTTGGTATTCCCAAGAGAACAAATCAAATAATACTCACTTAAGCGCAATGCGTTTCTCCTTGCCTCCTACGGCTATCCTGGCAGTGTTGCCAAACCCGATGCGCATAAAAGAGCAAAATTTCACCTTAAATAGAGTTTATACTGACTTTCAAGGAGCTAGATTTTCGAAGGCTGGATAAAGTACCACCTAGGGTAATGTTAGTTGTCGAAGGGTTGGGGGCGCTGCTATTACCGTTTACTCTAAATTGATGGCAATTTATTCTTAATTTTCACCATGTAGTTCCAGCGGCATCACCCATCTCAATAATCCACCGATGGTCGTATGAAATCGAAAATAAAGGATTCCCTGATAGCAATATTATGTCAATTTCACGTCAAACACGGCGCTATAAAAAAGTTACTGGGGAGGTAAGAGGGGTGGAGCGACGCAGTCAATATAATAATATTAAGTCACGTACAAAATGTATAATCATGGCAAAAGTTGGTCTATGTGGACTGGAACCTGTCTACATAATAGGGCACGGGGGCGGGCGCCGCAATTCACAGCCAAACGAGTGCACGAAAGAGCCAGATCTGGCTCCAAGAGAGCAGAGATGGCAACACTGCCACGAAGGGAAGAGCTTGGGAAGAACCCTGTGGAAACTGTTTCGCATGCCCTTAATTTGCCAGTGCAGAAATGAGGCTTACCTGAACTAATAGTCGCACCGCTATATTCAAACTATATTTTTCCAATACAATTTCGCAACCATTTATCTTTATTCTTCAATGTAGAGCAACAGTAATGCATATCTTGCACGGTACTTATCAGCAGGGCCGCTGAATGGAGGGGGCAAAGGGGGCTGCTACTCCCCCAAAATGAACATATTAAAATTTTCCTCCCTTTTGATGGGCATATAGGGCGCAACGAATTTATTTAAGGCAAGTTGCTAAAACATTTGAAGATACATTTCTGTTGATTAAAAATTACATTTTGTTTATATTTTGCAGATTCTGAACGGGACATTTTAGCCCACAACGACAAGCTGTTGGTGATGGATTCTCGCTTGGAAGTAAAACACAACAATGGAACGGCTGCAAGAATGTCATTACTCAAGGTAATGTGTACTAACTTGACGTAGGCGCTGAAATCAATTTTGAACTTCGTGACGTTTCTCCTGCAATTCGTTTCACATATAACTAATACTTCCTGAGCAAGCGAGGATTTATAAACTTTACACCCACGCACACAAATTTGGACCTCCAAACACACCAGCCTAGTAACCTTAATTTAAGAAATAATATTAGTAATTACATTAGTAATGTAAGAAATATAGGTAGGATCAGGGACTTTGGTGTTGAAGAGTACGTGCCAACAATGAAAAAACTGCATATAATAATTATTTTTTCTATTTTATTGTTAACATGTAAATTTCCATGCAGGTTTTCCCAAAAATGGATATCCCTCAAACAATTGTTAAGATACGAAACCACCAAAACCAAAAGCATCCTCGATAAGAGATAGTAAAATACCCACGTGACTTTTTTTTAAGGCACGGACGCGTCGTTAAACCGCACAGGTCACAGAACTTGTTAGTAATTTGTCTCTTCGTCTCGGAGGGGTCTGACTGAAGGGACCTTGTCGGTTTATCGCTCTTTCTTATTTTTTGTGAAGTTGTTTCGCAGTTGTTAATAGGGAAAGGAAGAGTGTATTTTTTCCCTCTTTAGATAAGCGTGAGGGTTCCACATTTGTCTTGGCTGGTGAAAAATGTTTTCCCCTGTGAAGCAAGCTCCCCAATGAGTTGACATATCGTATCACTAGCGTCCTTGTTTCAGGAAACCAGTCTGCTTTAAAACCACAACTGTTGGTTTTCGAAAGCTGGTTTCCAGAGCTCCCAAATATACTATTGTCGCAGAGTTTTCATTGTACAGTGAACGACAAAGATAATAGTGGGCAAATTGTCCAGCACAGTGATTAAGGTGACCAGGTATTAACCGTGAAGGTCCCTTTTTTGAGTGTCTGTCCCAATTTTTTGGAACTTGAAACGGGACGCCAAAATGTCCCTTTTTGTAACAACATCTTATCGGGATAGAATTGCTACGTAACGCCAGAAATATTGGAAGAATAGAAACTGGAAAAAACAACACCTAGCAATTGTTGTGTAGATTTTATTTCACATTTCAGTGTCAACAATTTGCCATTCTCCAATTTCCTTAAAGCATTGGAGTTTCTTCTCTGTTTACCTGTAACAAATTTCCAACTGAACGAGTGTTTTCGTTCATGACCGATTTGTGGACAAGTGACAAGAATGATTTTTCAGTACAAACTTTGAAGCTATTGATTACACTGGTCTACATATGAAAAAAAGATTTCTGCTGACTTAGATATTTTAACTGATTCTATATAATTTGAGATCGCTGATTCCAAATATGTAGTCAGAGAAAGTGTATCACGTCACAATTTTTCACAAATCACATTTGAAAATTTTCACAATATTATAATACTGGGCTTAACTCCAACAATTTTTCATATAGATATCTGCACATAATGAAATTTCTTTTTCTGTTGACTTAGATATTTTAACTGATTCTATATAATTTGAGGTCGCTGATTCCAAATATGTAGTCAGAAAATGTGTATCACGTCACAATTTTTCACAAATCACATTTCAAAATTTTCACAATATTATAATACTGGTCTAAACTCCAACAATTTTCCATATAGATATCTGCACATAATGAAATTTCTTCTTCTGCTGACTTACATATTATAACTGATTCTATATAATTTGAGGTCGCTGATTCCAAATATGTAGTCAGAAAAAGTGTATCACGTCACAATTTTTCACAAATCACATTTGAAAATTTTCACAATATTATAATACTGGGCTAAACTCCAACAATTTTCCATATAGATATCTGCACATAATGAAATTATAGGACTATACATAAGGTGGCGGAGCTGATAACAGGTATTAAGTTGCATTGTTTGACAAGTCACATTTCAAAATTTTCAGAAAATTATATCCGGCTACATTCCAACAGCACTTGCAAAGAGAATGCGACGTAGTCAGATGTTCATGCAGAGTATCACGTCACGTTGTTGAACAAACATACGTTTCTATTTTCTCAATAGGGAGTTCTTAATGGACAAAAAGTTTAGGTAATTCCGGCAAATTGATCAATTTGTTTCACGAGCACATACAGTAAGCACCTGATGCCTGTACTTATGCTAAACTTAACATACACCACATAATAGCACAACATGCGTACCTACTTAGGCAAAATGTTTCGTTTCTTTGATTTTATGGAGTACGTGACCTCAGGAACGTCACGCTGCAAGCACCAGCAATAGTCGGCCATCATGTTTTCATTTCATCTCTCCTGATATCGGTGGTCCATGGTTTTTATGTCTTGGTGGAAGCGTTCGCCCTGTTCTTCACTTACGGCACCAAGATTGGACGGAAATACTTCTAAGTGGCTGTGCAGGAAGTGAAGCTTGACACTCGTATTTACTCCTAACTTTTGAAACGTCACCAACAAATTTTCAACTAGAACCTCGTAGTTGTGCACCCTGAAGTTTCCAAGAAAGTTTGTAATGACATCAGAAAAGGCACACCATGCATCTTTCTCTGTGCGGTTCATTGTTTGTAAGAATTCTTCATCTTTCATTAGCATCCTTATCTGAGGACCATCAAAAATACCTGCTTTTACTTTCTCAGGCGTCAATGCAGGAAATTTTGAGCAAATGTATTTAAAGCAAGCCCCATTCTTATCCAGAGCTTTTACATACTGCTTCATTAATCCAAAATAATGTGCAGTGGAGGAAGTAACACTTTCTTAGGATCAACAAGCGGCTTGTTCTGGATGTTTTTCGCCCCGACTTCAAAGCTTTTCCTGGCAGGCCACAGTCTTCGTACCCAATGTTCGTTCCTTGCTCGACTGTCCCATAAATACAAAAAGCATGGATATTTCGTGAAACCTGCTTGTTGACCAAGTAACATTGAAATGACCTTGAGATCTCAGCACACAAGCCAACTGTCATTTGCATACTTTTTTCTTTCGAAGCAGTTCTTTCATTGTTTCGTAGCTTTCCTTCAAATGTACGGAGTGGCCAACAGGAATGGATGCTAACTTATTGCCATTATGCATCAACACACACTTCAAACTCCTCTTGCTATCAATAAAAGCCTCCATTCTCCTGCATTATACGTACATCCCATAGCTTCAATTAGTCCCTTCACATCTGTACAATAGACATATTCTTCGTCCCTTTGAAAATATCTTAATAGATGCCTATCTCTGTCCAGATACATGAAGGTTGTTCCAGACGCTAACATATTTCTTTCCTTCTTTTCTACACAGTTCCTGCATACTTTATGAGGTGCCCAGGATTTATCTTGGTCACCCAATTTAATTCCGAAATATGCACTATATGCTTTCCTTACAAAGTTAGTAATATTTGTCCTTTGTTTTGAGGTTAACAATGTTCAAATAACTGATTTAGATAATAATCACTATAATATTCCATGTGCTGCCATCTTGTGACCTCTTTACGGACTACGTTGTTTCATTACTCTAAATATACATCCCTAACCCTTTCACCCCCAGGCACATCACGTATGATGTGTTGACAGGATGGTCGTGCAGACCAAGCACATCACGTATGATGTGTTCGTAGTGTATTGTTTTCTTTGTAAACGTGGGTATCTGGTTTTAGGCAGGGAAAAGGAAAATTCTTTCTGGGACGCTCTACCGTGAAGGTTCTATTGTTGCCTTCCGTAATAACCAGCAGGAGTTTGAAACAGTGGCGCCCCTTATGACCATATATGGAAAGAAGCAACGAGCGTGTGTTGTGCCTATTTGTTGAGAGTTGACGAAGAAGGACAGTTGATTTCTTTCATTCCAAAAATGAATTCTTTTAGTGATTCAGACTATATTCCGGAGAATTCTGGAGCCTCTACAAAATCTGACATATCTTCGGAATCCATTTCGGAAGAATGAGAAGACACACCATTATCATATGATGGGTGGAAAGTTTTGCCAGATGAACCTGGTTCATGCTCTCCGAAACACTTTGCTAAGTACCATAAAGACAAGAAGAAGTAGGAAGTTTCCATTTGGACCTGCTGTATATACTTGTTTTATGTATTATATTTATATTATATTTATTATGTTATCCATATAACAATGTAAAATTTACAAAATTTGTAGCTACAAGTGAATAAAGACACAATATGTAATTCAATGTATTTCTTTTATGTTATATATATATATTATATTAATATTACATTATGTACTATTATATAACGCACTATATAAATATTAAAAAATACTAAAAATCATTTTATCGTTATCACTGAACATGTCACAAAGTTCAAAAAACAACAAAGAATTAGAGAATGGACAAGAATAAGTAGGAAGTTTTCATCTGGACTTGCTGTACTACTCTGTACTTCGTTTATGTATACTAATATGTATTTGTTTATGTATTATATGTATTATGTTATGCATATCCATATAACAATGTATTATTTACAAAATGTGTAACTGCGAGTGAATAACGACGCAATATATAATACAATATATATTATATATAATGTTTATTATGTATTGTTATTTCTTTATGTACTATTACATAACACAGTATATAAAAACAAAAACATATTATGGTTATCACTGAACTTCCTACAAAGTTCAAAGAAATACAATATTAATTGGGATGAAGATTCAGGCAATATTTGCCATGGAATATTAAATGATTTCATTATTGAAGATTTTACATTAGAACCTGGGATGTAGAGGGTTTTCACGTTTCTCTGTCTGGGGGTGAAAGGGCTAATATTAGATAATTTTCTATTTTCCTCCGAAACCTGACGTGATAGAAAAAAACGGATTTCGGTTTTGGATTTACCACCCTCGAATTACTAAAGAACAACCATCAGCCTCCAGTCAGCAAAATGGACGTAGACCAGTGTTAATAAGGTGAACTCACACGAGTATAAACTTTTACAAAATGTTATTTGAATGAAGGATGTTCTGAAGAAGATCCATTCATCGACAAAATATCCATGAATGACTTCTAATTCTAAAGTGTTTGGTCGGAGTGCAGTGCATATAATCATATTATATAAGTTTTAATTAATATTTAATTAGTTTTCAAACATAAGTATTTATGACAAAACCGTTTTTATATTAAAATTTGTACATTTTTGGTGTTGATTAATGCCTCAAAAAATGCCAAGATCGAGAATGTATGTAGCTCTAACTCCACATACCCTTTAGCCTATGTGTGTCATCATGGCACGGTACAAGCTGCACGGGGGAATTTACCTTACTTTAATGATAATTAATGTAATGTATTGCCACCGAGATGAAATTACATGCATAACATTAAGATACCCAATTTTCGCCTAACATTCATTTCACAGTGGGAGCGTGATCTTCCCCTGTCCCCTTTCGGACGCCTGTGTCTGGCAATAAAACATTACTGCTCCCCCAGTCTTTTATCTCTCTCTCTAGTCTGTGTTTTTAGAGGTAAAAATAACTCACTTCCTGCTTCAAAACAATATATTAATTGAAGGAACGGAATGACTGGGAATATTTTTTCATATAGAAAGAAAAAAATGGACATGTTTATGCTGACAGTGGGATGTCTCGCTCAGTGCAATCTCTCCCAACTCAAGCGATGCAATGTTGCCAGATATCTCGCTTAGCGGTACTTCGAAAGAAGCTTCCTTTATGTGCTTTTATCACCGTCAATGCATTGTAACTTATCGTTAATGGTTGCAGTATGAAGCAAATACTATTTTTTCTGTCTGGTGAGAGACGCACTTTTGTGAGATGGCTAGACTCAAGATTTTATTATGACTATAGGCAAAAATAAACAGTAAAATTAATAAGGTGAGTAGATAACAAGTGAGTTCACCAGAAAATGAATATTGACGAGCAATGATGTCACATAAAGGTGTGAGACATAAAATATAATTAAAAACACAATAATACATTCAATTGTCTTGGATATGGCGCAAAGGCTCTAAGTGTGAAAGAGGAAAATGTACGAAGAATCAAAGGCAGTAGGTTATTAGCTACATCGCATTTTGATGAAGTTAAGTTACTTTTCTGCATCCTTACCTTAATCACGACGACGTTGTTGCACATCGATGTCTTGCCTGGAATTCAAATACTCTTCCTACGTTTTGCAGTCCTAACTGCGCTAACCACTTCCGTCACAATGGCTGACACAATGAAAAATATTATTTTTCGATTAAAAAGAAAGAAGAAAGAAATCTGAAGAAAACGTAATTCATTCTTATAACGATTGCATAATAAAGTAATCATGAGCCGGCGCCCGTGGCGGAGTGGTTAGGATATCGAGCTACGACGCAAGGGGTACCGGGTTCGAATCCTGACCTCGGCATGGATGTTTGTGAGTGTCCATTCATCATTTTTATCATGTCATCACTCATCTCCATCTTCGCAAATTAGCCAAAAGTGGCACAAAAGGCGAAGTAAAATCAAAAGTAATCATAGAACTCAATGTATTGAGACTATCCTTCTTCGTATTGCAATTATGTGACTTCCTTCTTTCTTTATTGTTTCTTATTTTCATAGAAAGAATAAGTATACTCTATCTCTGCAATACTCATATTTCTTCTTCGTTCAATCTGCCAAAAAGGAATACACACAAAAATTGACGGACACAGATTGACTTGCCTGCTATATATTTACCTTGTAACTACAGAATTTTCACACTCGAGAATTTATATATTTATTTAATTAAAGTTTACTGAAAGACCATTTTATACTGAAACTGTAGCAACAAGAAGAAAATAAAACAATAATAAAAATAAAAATAACAACAAAACAAGACAATACAAGATGGCAGACGAAAAAAAAAATGTTACACGTACATTCTTAGCGATTGTCGAATACGCGTGATTCACATCTGAAGAACATTATCAAAAATTACTACATTAATAATAATAACCCTTGGCTCTACAGCCCTTGAAGGGCCTTGGGCTATCTCCCAACTGCCAGTCTCTCCCCACAATCCTACCTAGAAGTGTGGAGATTTGCAACCAGAAATGGGGTGGCGTGTGGTCAACACGTCGATCCCCCAGCCGTTATAGGAGATATGCGTGACCGGCTTACGTCACTCGTAGCTCCCCAATTTCCTCACGATGGTGGGTTGCCTCCGGTCCTATACACAGGCCGAGAACCCAAAGACTGGACCCAGGAGGACTCGAACCCCTGCCTTCTCGCAGTCGGAGTCCAAAGCACAGCGCCTTAGACCGCACGGTCACGGACTTGCTACATTTTAAAATGAACAAATACAAGAGAAGACCCAAATAAAAATGAAGAATTTCAGTTTTAATAAATTATTGAATTGAATATTTCTTGGTTATAGCTTTCACTTTTTACTTTCAGATTAAGGACGTGAAATTGTCAGATTCTGGCAGCTACAGATGTCAGGTTCCGGTAACCAACTCGACCAGCACAATTAACGCTTCAGTTGAGGTAAGGACTTTGAATACTTTAACTTGCCATATAAAGTTGTTGTGCAAAATGAAACACATTGGTGATACATTGTCAAGTATTGCTTTACACCATATGCATTACAGAAGCATCCAAACATGCTTGGAAAGTGATTAACAAATATCCAGTCCTTCACTAAGAGAGTAAGTAACTGGCTGGTGATCAGGGCTAGGAAATGATGACTGGTCATTTGTTTTAGGGACCTTGAAGACTGCTAGAGAAGATAGTTGTTCGTTTCCTTTCAATTAGAACCTGAAAATATAGTTCTTATTTTGTATTTTGCAGGGTTTTATTGCATTTTTATATTTTTTTCGCTTTCTAACTGCGTCTTCTTCTCTCACGTTTCGTGCATTTTAGTTATTCGACCTTCTATCAAAATTCTGCAAAGAATCATCATTTACTTCAGTTGAAGCGCCTTGTTTGTGACTGCTTACAGGTAAAAAACAACAGAGATAGGAAGAAATCATAGACTAAACGTTACAGGCAATTTCAATTTAAAAGTGCATTTTTGCTTCAGTGGTTTAAGCCACGAAACATCCAGGTGTGTAAAGAACTATCGCAAGCACGATTCTTATGTGATTTTTAAAAAAGCAAAACGTGCATATTAACATCAAAAATAATTTTATAGGGCATTTAAAAATAATTTTAAGTTTTTTTTATATATATATATACAATTCTTAGATAATCACTTTCCAAGCATTGTTTTATGTTGTGACAATTACTTTTGTCACCAGTCTTTTTGTAGTTTATGCGAGTGTATTTTAGAATTTCGTAAATACTCTTTAACAACTTTCTGTAGCCAGTTGTGCTTTTTGGCTTTTCTTGGATTTTCGGTTCTAGACGGCGAGGGTAGGAAAACAATACCGATTTGTGGAATTTTTGACACTAAGGGTGACTTTTACTTGTCCAGCAATAGGAAGAACGTCCAAGTTGCCGACCGAGGGGGAGTTCTGTCGCAACACGTGTGAGGACTGCTCTGTTTTTTTTTCTTCACCCCCAAACCCCCCAAGTAGACAACGAACCTGGAAGAAGGACCACCGTCCAGCATTTTTTCTAAGCTAACGAACTGCGAGGCGGTTGATTTTTGAAGTTTTCCTTATAGTAGGTGGAAGGAGCGATTCTGGCTGGGTCTTTTGACCTACTTTCTCACCTTAATGGATTTCTCTCGTAAGGCATGAGCAGTGTTGCCAACTCCTCACTCGAAAAATCACCAAGGTTTTTGTTTTTGGGTATAACCTAACCTACAATGAGAGAAAAATGGATAGAAAAAGCTCTGGCGTTATTTTTTAAGCTATTTTTTATGCTAATCTCGTTTTTTGACCTACATTTGAAATGACTTACGATATTTTCCTATAAGGCCGCCTTTTTTTATTGTAAGGCCCCCCCCCCTCAGTGTAATCTACTACGACCTGCTAATAGGCTTCTACTCTCAGCGTAATCCGTTTTACGGGGTAAACTAACCTACAATAAAAGAAAATTAGACAGAAGAAAAACTCTGGCATCAGTTTTTAAGCTATTTTTTTTACCTTCTACAAATTTTGCTCTTATGCTACCTCGTTTTTTGACCTACATTTGAAATGACTTACGATATTTTCCTATAAGGCCGCCTCTTTTTTACTGTAAGGCCCCCCCCCCCTCAGTGTAATCTACTACGACCTGCTAATAGGCTTCTACTCTCGGCGTAATTTGTTTTACGGGGTAAACTAACCTACAATAAAAGAAAATTAGACAGAAGAAAAACTCTGGCATCAGTTTTTTAAGCTATTTTTTATGCTAAACTCGTTTTTTGACTTATATTTGAAATGACTTACGATATTTTCCTATAAGGCCGCTTTTTTTACTGTAAGGCCCCCCTCAGTGTAATCTACTACAACCTGCTAATAGGCTTCTGCTCTCAGCGTAATTTGTTTTACGGGGTAAACTAACCTACAATGAGAGAAAATTAGACAGAAGAAAAGCTCTGGCATCAGTTTTTTAAGCTATTTTTTTACCTTGTGCAAATTTTGCTAACATTGTTTTTTGACCTATATTTGAAATGACTTACGACATTTTCCTATAAGGCTGCCTCCTCTTACTGTAAGGTCCCTCAGTGTAATCTACCACGACCTTGTACTCTCAGCGTAATCTGCCACGATGTGTTTTTATTTTTTTAAAATTTTCAGGTGCGATCTTCTACGATGTGTGTGTGTGTGAGATAATCAAAATTTATTTTTGTTAAGGAAATCCCTGGCCCCTCAAAAAAAGAAAATATCCCGCCAGGGGTGCGTGGTGCCCAACACAGTTCTAATGGCCACGGCTAACAAAGCCATGCCTCTGTAGAGTTTCATGGGTTTTTTTTTTAACCCCCACCATGACTCCCTACAGAGGACCTCCGTGTGTAATGTGTGTGTTTTATGATTGAAGAGAAGAAAAAAATTTGGTTAAGAATGGAATGTGTAAGAAATAAAAAAAAGTTTCCGTAGGGGGTGCAGCATCTGAAAAAAATAAAAAAAATATCCTCAAAATAGTGTACATAATATGATAGAAAAATATAAAAAAAATGTGTGAATGCAAAAAAAATAGTGTGAATAATTGTTTTTTTTTAAAAAAAATAATAGAAAAATATAAAAAAAAATGTGAATGCAAAAATAAGTGTGAATAATTGTTTTTTTTTAAAAAAAAATAAAAAGTGGTGCAAGAAATAATACGTACTTTTTTTGATGCGGAAGTCTAATGGTGCGAGCAGATTTCTTCCTCGTCATGGCATCCCCATTCTCGGGTGTGGATGTTGCAGTCCAGTAGCCTCAATTTGGTGTCGTGGGGATCAAGCGCCACTTTGTTGATCGTGGATGTACGCAATTGGTCGATGGTGCTCGTGATCCGATGTTCGGTCATGCGTTTGATTTTTTTGTCGAACAAGCACGACTTGTAATCTTCTACGGTTAGTTTGTTTGTGCTTGAACGCCCCACCCCTTTTGCCTTTTTTATTTCGGTCTCATCCTGAATTTTGATGGCATACATTTTCGCTCGAAGACCCGCAAACTCTGTGATGATGCGGCCGTTGACTTCATCCTTCATCTTCCCGATCGTCATTTTCTGGCTGTCGTCGAAGAGAGCGTGATCTTTCGGATAATTGGAGAAATCGAAATGCTGGCTCATGCTTTTGAGATCTTCGTATAGATCATCGGTGCGGATGTTGTACACGAAGCTGTCCGTGTCGGTGTACACCACCTCGATCGCCTCTCCATAGCGTGGTTTCATGATGTCATAGTGAAACTTGTACATGGCCAGCTTCGACAACTCGAGGATCGCGACTCCCGCGGCGATTGGTTTGTCGAATGTTATGTGGTGGAGAGCACGTTCGATCAATACCAACGTGTCGCTCAGTATCGTGAAGTTTTTGTACGTGGGCTGAGCGACGCGCTTGTTTATTTTCTTCGGGTCGGAGACCAAGTTGATATTTCTTCTTTTCCTCGCATCTTCCATGCTCTTGCCGTAGATGCTGTTGTTCATCAATTTGTATAGGTCTTTGTCTGCGGAAGAAGAAGCTGATGCTCGACGTTGAGTGTTGCCGTCGATATAGGGTGCTAGCCACCTGGTCTGTCTAAACTTCAATCCCGAGTGCACGCGCTTCAAAACCAATCCATGCCGGAGGTAGAATTGTAGGAGACGATAATGCACCACGTAATTTTTTTTGCTCTTGAAGGTGAGCATCAGCTTCTTCTCCGGACCCGATTCCATCACAGGTGCCATCGCAAATCCATGGTGTTTTCGATGAAGCGATGCAGGATATTCCAAATCTACTTTCAGGAAACATCCATTTTCATGATCTTCGCTCCATTCCAAACAATCTTGAAGTTCCTGCTCGCTCATCCATTCGTATTCTCCGATGGGCAGAGGCTCGGACATGGCATAACCATACAGATTGTTCATGTCCCAGTATGCCAAGAAGTTTGTCGGTTTTTTTGCATCAAAATCGGCAACATATGGATTGTTGGCTTTGACGTATCGAAGGGGACACTGGACGATTCCACCACGTTTCGCCTCTTCGACAAACAAAAGTTGATTGACGTCTTTGATGAGTTCTATCTCCACCTTCGTGGATTTTAACATCGCCTGCCAAGAATAACCCGGTGTGGTGTAGCTGAAAGCGGGGTCCAAACCATATGCTGCCATTCCTCTCGAGCGATGGAGATGAAAACGGTCGCTCAATAGCGTAACATCCAGTTTCAGATACAGATCGTGATAGTCGCCCATGGTTTGACAAGAGAATGTAGACCAGACGAGCTGAGCATGATGGTAGTCCTCTTCGGTGCAACAGGTGTCGCTAAGGCGACTGTAGAATGCTTCTCTCGGTGGTAACGATGTTTCTGAGAATTTGGAAGCATCCGTCATGTATTCGTACGGGTAAACACCCTTGCGTCTCAACAGTGCTAAATGTTGGTCGCCGAAACATTTCCTGGTGGCGACCAAATCATCGTCGGTGAGTTGAGACACAAGTGTTGCCAAACTCGAAGACAGAAAGTTGTAGGAGTCCAAGAAGCGAATTTCTACGTGATTGCCATTTCCAACGTCCACCATCTTGCTGAATGAAATGAATTTCTCGTTGGTGCGAGCTATGACGCTAATGGGTTGAGCGTCGCATCCCATCTCCTTTATGAAGATTTTGGCGTCGTAGCCCTCCAAATTGTGAATGAATACAGGAATAAAATTCGGTTTTTTGATTTGTATATTACAGTCGTTACACAGGGGGGCCACATATTTTCCCGTGTGATGATTGTGGTGGCGAACTTTGACATTTTCGAGGGTGAAGTTACATTCGCACGCATCACACTGAGAGGCAAGGTCGTGTGCTTCCTTCTCTTCCTGGGTAAGAGGCTCCATTGGTTTGTCTTCTCTTAGTAGAGGAGCGAATTGTATGGCCATCTGCTTCAAGGTTTGAACAAATTTTTGTGGAGCATCATTGCCACGATGTAAAATAACATTGCCTGTGTTGTTGACCATCAATCCAAAAGCGCAGGCTTCGTGATGTAAAATTTCGGTGGTGCTCGATACGCTGGGATTCGGTTCGCAGATGGCGAGTGGAAGTTGGAAACTTTCAAAGTCGGCGCATATCACCAAGGGATGCCAGAGTAACGCCTTGTAGTTGGAAAATGTCATGTCTCGAGAAGGCATTTTGATAGCCGCGGCCTGATGTTTACTACACATTTCATGATGATCTCGGAGTTCTTCATCAGCATTCTTTTTTCCTCGACCGTAGAATATACTCAGGCATCTGTCGCATACTTGAATTTTATGTTGATGTGTGGTAATTTGACTTCTTGTTAATTTTGGAAGATTCTGAATTAGACAATAATGATAATTATCATCATCTTCGATCAGAAGTAATCTGATGACGCGATTACTTTTAATGTTGCTATGTCTGAGAACGTAGATGGCGTTGTTTTTGTCTAATCCGAAGATGTGTACTGCTATACTTTCGTTTTTATCTGTCTTGTACTGTGCCTCAAATTTACTAATGTCTCGTAGATTTACAGGGTAATTAATGCCAGCCATAGGTTTTTCAAATTCTGAGAGATATTCTGGCTTGTTGTAGTGGTATAAACAATGTTTGTCATTATTGGCTGGGTGATGATCGGCAATGATGCACCACAAAAAGCATCTGTTATCCTCATTTTGAATGTTGATGATTGCTTTCTTACTGGCTATTTTCAGGGGCAATTTGATGTAGCTGGATGCTCCCATCGGGTTGTATCGTGCCACCTTCAAAGTTAAATTGTGAGGCGAACCGCAAAGTGTCCAACCCGATCCACGTTTTTGGAAAGTCTCGTGCTTGTTCAACAAAGCGTCAAACATCTGGTTGCAAATGGCATCCACCTCATCGACGTCAGCGGCGTGGAGGCTCTTTACACCAGTGTAATGATGGAAAATTTCTCGCTCTTTTTTCATGTTTTCGTAAATGGCGGAAACGATGAGGTGGATTTTCAACGAGCATCGCGACAAAGCTTCGGTGATAGACGAAATTAACTTGCTTTTGACCGAGCGAAAAAAGTTGTTTAGATCAGATGTTTCTTCAGATCGGAAAGTCTCCTCGCTTAAAATATTTCGAATATTTTCGCCGGCACTCTTCTGCTTCTTTCGTGGCGCTTGATCGTCAACATCGAGCTCTCTCTTACTTGATCCTTCGCCATGCATATCCTTCCGATGTCTTCTCAAGTTAGAAATGGATATATATTTCCCACATTGGTCGCATGCACGTTTCGCTTCCTTCTTCTCCATTTTTTGTGCTAAGAAAAAAAGATGAAGTTACTAAAAATTGCACATTTTTTTGTGGTGTTATTTATATTACATACGACCTCAATTTTTTCTTAAATAACCAACATGAATCTTTTTGGTTTCCGAAAGCAAACAATGGAGACTGTACACCGCACGACGACAGATCATGAATTTCTACCTTCCGCGTTAACTAAACTCAACGGTCTGTTGATTATTCACCTCAACAGCATTTGGACGAAATTGGATGAGGACGTGGGCAAGATGTTTTATGTTTTTAATAACAATTTACATTTCTATGAAATTCCGATCGACGGGAAACTTCGGATCACCGTGAATCCGGAGAACGTGGGCGAAATCAAAATATCTACAGGCAAGAACATTTTTCGAATCAAGCACGACAAGATGCTTTCTAACATGGCATACGATGTTTCCGCAGGAGATTACCTGTACGTGGAACTCCTCGGAGATTATGACAAACTTATTCCTCTCTTCGTAGAATTACGAATCGTCTATCCTATTATAAATAACCGTTAACCAAAAATGCCTAACGACATTTTCGGCAACACCAAGCGTGTGGACCACGCAGAAGAGATTCTCATGTTGGACATTCGAGTTAAGAAGTTGAGGACTGATTTGATCGCTTTGCAGGAAACCTTAAACAAAAGTTTAGAGTCGGAAATCGCTACACTCCAAACGCAATGTCTCGACCCCATTCTGAAAATCGATTCCGAACTGAAAACGCTGATAAAAAATTATGTCGACGTACCTTCTTACGACTACGTTCAAAATATACAGTTGAGCGTGGATTCGCTTCAAAATGATTTGGCCAAATTACAGCAATTTCAATCGAAAAATGAAGATTTGGAAAAATTGAAACTCGAAATCGAAGAACGAACTTCCGCAATAGAAAAAAATTTCTCCGAACTTCAAACCGTGGTGAACGATATTGATGTAGAACGCTTGCATGTCGTCGTTTCCAAATTACAAGAAGAATTCACCAGCACGTTGGAAGAAATTAAATCCAAGTTGCAGACTTTGGAAGATACGATGACGAACCTACCATCGTTGGACGAACTGCAGGTCATCGGTAAAAGCGTCGCGAACATAAAAATTCAATTGGAGGCCTATCGAGATTTCGAACACATTCAAACCACCATCGCTACGCTTCAGGCGTCCTTGGAATTGATCAACGAAGAAATTAAAAATATTCACGCTGAAGCGAGAGCGTTGACGAGCATTCAAGACACGTTAAGCACGGTTCAGCAGAAGATCGAATATTTAGAAAATTTAAACGTCGAAACGAATCTCGCTCATTTTCATCACGTACTGGACAACATACAGGGTGACTTGGAATCGTTACGGACGAGCGTGCCTTCGAGCGAAGATTTGGAAAAATTGAAAACGGCGGTGACGGCACTATCCGATTCGAGCGACATCAAAAGTTCGTTGAGCGATCTCGAGAGTAGGGTGGCCAATCTCCCCACCTCCAAAGAATTACACGCTTTGAAAAGGAACATATCACGTATGCTGAAACGACTGGAAACGGAAACGGCGAACGTGGAACAGATTCGAGACGAAATTACTTCGCTGGTGTCGACGCTACCCACTTCACAGAGCGTTGCCGACCTTCACACGCAGTTTACAGAGATGCGAAGCATCGTGAACGATCTTACCGAGAAGAGCTCGAAATTGAATCAAGTCGAGAACCTTCAGAACATCGTCGTCAACATCAGAGATCAAGTCGGAGTGCTGGAATCCACGCAGGAATCGACGCTGGCCTCTTTCGGTGCCAAGTTGCAAGAACTCAACGAAAACTACAAGCAGTTGAACGTGGAAGTGAAAATCAAACCGTCGTTTTCTGCCGTAACGGATACCATAGTCGAGCATTTGCTGCCCATCGAAAATAAACTCGGACAAGTTCACAGTAATCTGCTCGGCGTCGACACTAAATTCGCTAAACTGCATTCTCTGCAAGCCATCGAAATCAACAGCGTACCCAATCAACAGAGAATCTCCACGTTCGTCGAAGGTAACAAACTGTACATGTTACATCCTTATCATCCGTACTACAAGTTTCTCCTCGATGGCACGATTCAGATAAACGAATTTTCGTACTGGTCTCACGGTAGAAAAGCTAGCGTTCCCACCATGACCTTGATATCGAATCGTGGTGTCCAGAAAGCAGGAAACATTCCTCTGGCACGTTGGAACGAAACGCGCAACATATATGAAATACACGAAGACGAAGATCTCACCGTTTTCGACGTGAGTGCCGGCGATAAGCTGATCGTTCAAAACACGAGCGAAGTGCCACCCTCTTTGAATCCCATCACGCTTGTGCTTCTCTTGAAACGTAATCTCTAAAAAAATGTCTAGGCAAGCCATCGTCGAAGAATTGCATAAACCTGCACGCCGTAACTACGAACGTTTGGCTGTGGTAACCAAGGGCATCGACGACCTCTGGCAAAGTGACCTCGTGGAGATGAGCAGCGGCAATTTGAAAAACGTGCATAAATTGAACAAGGGCAACAAGTACCTTCTCACCGTCATAGACACGTTTTCGAAATTCGCATGGGCTCTACCTTTGAAGGCGAAAACGGGAACGTGCGTCACGGAAGCATTCAAATTAATTTTTCGCGAAAGCGGTGGCAGACGACCACGGTTTCTCCAAACGGACAACGGTAAAGAATTTTACAACGCCGTATTCCAAAAGTTTATTCAAAAACACAAGATTCGACATTATTCGAGCTTCAGTCACGTCAAAGCCAGCATCGTGGAAAGATTCAATCGAACCTTGAAAACACACATGTGGAAACGATTCACGCTTCGGGGAAATTACAAATGGGTCGACATCCTGCCGGAACTCGTCGACACCTATAATGATACGGTGCACAGAACGATAGGCATGAAGCCAGCCGACGTTACGAAATCTGACGAGCAGCGTTTAATTTCTACAGTTTACTGTCCAAAGTACACACCCACGACAAAAAAAGCTAAATACAAAATTGGAGACCGGGTGAGGATCAGCAAATTCAAACGCACCTTCGAGAAGGGGTTCACAAAAAATTGGAGCACGGAACTTTTTACGGTGGTTCGAGTTCTACCCGGAAACCGACACACGTATATAATAAAAGATAGTAGCGGCGAGATTTTGAAAGGAAGATTTTACGAAGAGGAACTCTCTAAAACGAAACACCCCGACACGTACCTCATCGAGAAAGTATTGCGTAGGAAAGGTGACAAACTTTTGGTCAAATGGCTGGGACTTCCGGAAAAGAGTTGGATCGACGCGGACGAAGTGATCTTGTGAGTACGTGGAACGTGGTGAAACGTTTACCAAATTCGGAAAGTGGAACGAAGAAAAAGAACGGTGAGTTGCTTCCCGACATCATCCGCTGTCTGATCGTAGGTCCTTCGGGGTGTGGGAAAACGACACTGCTCGTGGACAATTTTCTCCTCGCACCGAATTGGTTAGATTGGAAGAACAGGCACCTGTACGTGTTCTCGAAAAGTTTGGAGCAATCCAAATACCAGCAACTGATGAAACTGTACGATGGTCTGGACATTGCAACGTTCGCCTCGGAAATAAAACCACTCGACGATTGTCGTGAAAATTCAGTCGTTGTGTTCGACGACGCCATCCTGGAAAATCAAAATGAAATTCGCAACTTTTTCACGCAAGGTCGTCACAAAGGAATGGATTGCTTCTACCTAGCTCAAACGTTTTCCAAAATTCCAAAACAGTTAGTACGCGACAACGCTAATTTCATATGTTTGTTTCGTCAAGATCACACCAACCTCAAGCACGCGTACGATGACTACGTAGGCGGAGACATGAACTACAATCAATTTTCGGAACGCTGCTGCTCTACTTGCTGGAACGGTGACGATTTCGGATTCGCGACGATCGACATGACGAGGAAACCCAACAATGGAAAATACAGAAACAAAATCAACGACTTTCTAAACGTTGCAACGTTGTGAGAAACGACGTATATAAATAACGTCATGACGAAACGAAAAATCGAAGACGAAAATCTCAAGCTTCGCGATTACCTCGCGAAACGCTTCAAAGGTTGGAAATCCGAGAATCGCGGATTCTACGAAGAGAAGAAACGTCAGGATCAACCCGTGATCGATGCCATCAGCAGTCTAGGTAAAGAAATTAAAAGTGTCACGGAACAAAATAAAAATTTGATTAATGAACTCGTACCGCTCGCAGCTAAAAGTTACGCCGTACCCACACCCATTTCGAGCATTCCTTCGACGCCGTTCGAACTGAAGGATGCACCGGCACGACGTCGAGCCATAGGCAGCACGTCGTCGTCTTCGGATAAAATCGAGTTGGGACCTTTGGCACGAGACTACCTGAGTACGGGGAAATTCGACAAGGATGAAGTGTTCGGATTGTATCCCAGCATGGAAACCAACGAAGGCGGTGGTGTGGTGTGGAAGATTGGGAAATCGAAGGTGACCTTCGAAGGCAACGACATTAAAGTCAATTTAGGCGACAAGGATAGTTGGACCAGGTATCCGGGTACGGTGGGGCTGTGGGAACTCGTCGCCAAAAAGCAGCCGAAAGATTACACCGACGAAGATTACCAAAGTTACAAGGAAATTCTGATCATGACGGATGCCTTGTACCAGAACAACGACGCCTCGCAGAATAGGGTGAAATCGAGCAGCGGCGAGAAGTACAGGAATCTCATCAAACCGATTTGGAACCAGGTCAAAACAGGCAGCGGCGTCAAACGCTACAACACGCTACCCAAAGAATTCGTTTGGGTGGACGACGTTAGGAAACTCGTGGACCGATTGTTGGTGATAGCCGGCGAGGAGAATGCAGGCAACCGTAATTTCTACAACGAGAAGGTTGGCATCGTGGACATGATCAGCACGAAACTTTCCAACTTCATCGTGAACGACGACAAGGGCATAGGTTACCTGATCAAAATCATCAACACGCTGCCTCCGAAATTTTGGAACGTGGCCGAAGGAAAGGGACTCGTGAACGACATCATCAACAAGTTACCTTTCGAGATGCATCTACCTGGCTACCAGTACTGCGGACCGGGTACCAAACTCGAGAAAAGATTGGAGAGAGGAGACAAGGGTGTGAATCCGTTGGACGCGGCATGCAAAGATCACGACATCGCTTACAACACCACGCAGACGGATCTGGACGCACGTCACGAAGCAGACAGAAAGTTAGAGCACGCAGCTTTCGAAAGATTCGTGAGCAGAGACGCATCGTTGGGTGAACGGGTCGCCGCACTGGGTACCACCATCGCCATGAACACGAAACAAAAATTGGGGTGGGGTATATAAATAACATACGGTAAAAAATAAACATGGCTTGCATAACTGATTTGCCGCACGAACTACTATCTAAAATATTCAAAAAAGTAGTTAACGGAGATGTTAATAAGCTTGTGATCATAGCTAAAACGACGCCGGCATTTCACATGGGATGCGAAATAGTTCTCAAGGACCATCTTCGGGAGATCAGCGGCCTGAGGTGCGGTGATCTCGACACTCTTCTGTCGGCCGCGGGGGAGAAATTGAACGAGAGGTTGGATGAACTGCACGAGGCGAGGCAGGGAAGAAGACGGTATACTGATGATTGGCGTAAGTCCAAACAGGAAACTGAAGAAATCATCACGCAAATCATCGCGTTCTCCGAAGCACGAACTTTCTTCCTCTGTTAAAAAAATCTTCGATACAAATCGTGAAAAAAATATATATAAATAACACGCATCGTGAAAAAAATAATCTTCGGTATAAATAACACACATCGTGAAAAAAAAAATTAAATTTCTCTAACACACACACTGAAAATTTCTCTTCTTCGATATGACAACTGAAAAAATGAGTGAGCTCCAAGCATTAAAACAAATGCTAAATTTGTCATTCGAGTATGTAAAAATTCGGGAATTGGAAGTCGACAAATCTTACACGATAACTTCCGGTTCAATTGTTTCTACCCAGTATGGTCCCAAGGTACGCCTGTTGCTCAACGCACAATACAGTCTATTTTTACCAGATCGATACGCTAACATGTTATCGGACGAGAAGCTATCTATTTTAATCGAGAACAAAACTCGAATCGTGTACAAGGGGGCAAAGGAACTTCTTGGCAAGAAAACGAAGCACGTAATAGAATTTGTGTAGCGACTGCGAGGCCGTGAAAAAAAAATCTCAGAACATTTATATATAAATAACATACCGTAAAAAAACTACACAAGAAAAAAATATCAGAATATATATATAAATAACATACCGTGAAAATAACACATAGAGCATCAACATGAAGCCCAAGGGTGTCGTGTACCAGATACCATACTCCAATCTGAAAAATCTAGGTGCCCTTGATGGGTTACTCACCAAGAAACAACGTGAGAAGAAACGTTCTTGCTTGTCGAAAGGACATGGAATGAAATTACTTCTCAGCACACCTCAATTGAGACGCTTGCAGCGTTCGCGGAAACAGCAAAAGGTCGGAGGTTTCATATTCAGCATCCCGGCCATCCTGGCAGCATTGGGGGCCGTTGGAAGTTTGGCCGGCGGTAGCGCCGCCATCGCGAAAACCGTCATCGACTCGAAGAAGAACAAAGCGGAATTGGAAGAACAGAAACGTCACAACCTGGCCATGGAGAAGAAAAAGGGGAAGGGCGTGATGAGAAAGTTTAAAAAAAAGAAACAGCACTCACCAACCGAGACATTGAATCTCTGATCGAACCGTTACAAATCAAACACTTCAGAGGAGTTTTCATGTCCGACTCGTTACCTTCAAGCGTTAAAAGAAGAGAATGCGGAGTAGTCAACTTGGACGGTCAAGAAAATCCAGGCACGCATTGGATATGTTACCACAAAAACGATGATAAAGCATTCGTTTTCGATTCTTTCGGAGGTGTTCCACCTACAAATTTAATTCATTATCTGAAAACGAACAAAACCTCTATATACTACAACGACGAACGCATTCAAAATTTCGGAGACGTGAACTGCGGCCATCTCTGCCTCTCCGTGCTCGCGTTTCTCTCTAAAATAAATAACCCTACGATCGAGGATTTCCAGAAAGCATTGTGGAACCTGAAACAGCATCACTAGGATGGGCGTGTTCCATCTCACGAGCGAATCTTCAATCTTGAAACTCACGCTGCACGACGACATCGTCTATCCTAAATCCGTGGCTCTGCGTGCATTCTACAGCATGTACCTCATACCTAACGTGACGCAGCACAACAACAAAATTAGCGTCGGAAGCGAACACATCGTCGTCACGCCAGGACAATACAATCTTTCCACTTTGCAAGCTCAATTACCCAAAGGCACATACTTTTCTCAAAATTCGGTCACGCACAGAGTGGAAATCCTATCCGCGACGGAGACCGTGGACCTGGGCACCATGGGAGAACTTTTAGGTTTCGAGAACGACACCAAACTCGAAACTGGCATCAAGCACGTAGCAACCAACATTCCTAAATTCTTGGCCATAGAGACTCTGAACGTACACTGCAACGTGGCGGAAGGTATGATCACGAAATCCTCGGACGGATTGTTAGGAAGTCACAAGCAGACGGGAATCATAGCCACTTTCAAACCAAGTTCCGAGTTCATGGAACCGATCATCTACACGCCCTCTTCGCCGATCTATTTTCCAGTATGTCGCAACCGCATAGACGACATAGAGTTGGTGGTGACGAACGAGAAAGGAGACGTGGTGGATTTCGCAGGTGCCACTACGACGGCCATCGTGGAGATCAACGTAAGTAGTGGTATTTGTGGTATTACCAGGGCGAGAAAGGAAGAGCCCCCTCGAGCAGATTTGCTTATACTTAAAACAAGCTCAACATGCCTATATGAGCTTTTTGCTCAAGTGTGGAACCCTGCCTAATCCAAGATTTTTTGTAAAAATGCCCTTATGGATTCCATGAGAAAGGAAGAGCCTCCTCAGATTGATTTGCCTATACTTATAAAAGGCACTTCTGTGAGATTGTTGTCCATAAACCTGTCAAAAATATGCCCCTCCTTATATTTTTTTGACCACACCTGAAACTACGCCAAACGTATTAACACACACCTACACCCACCCACACCCACCCACACATATTTACTTCCGGTCCACTTCCGGTCCACTTCCGGTCCACTTCCGGTCCACTTCCGGTCTACTTCCGGTTTACTTCCGGTCCACTTCCGGTCCACTTCCGGTCCACTTCCGGTCTAAGTTCAATTGGACACCAGGCTCATCTTGCATATCTAGTACTAAGACAATGCAATATGCAGAGACCCCTCTAGAATTGTTCTGTGACTCTCTCATTTCTTACATCATAAACATATGATTTTTCACCTATGAGAATAACACTGCATATGGTGTCATCAGGTAATGCCTCATGGAATTCACAGATAATTTTAATGTTTGTCCTGTCATTCACTACAACTTGTTTTCTTTTTGAAGTGTTGATGACAAACATGGGTCTCTGTGTTTTGAATTCATCTGGTGTGTAATACATATCCGTATTGCCTGTAGTGACCCTTTTGAAAGCCGAAAAAGCCTCATATAATTTGAGGAAATCATCCTTGGAAATGTCTAAATTGTAATTTTCTCTAGGAAAGACCTCATTTCTGCCATTTTTAAGATAAATGTTCTTGATGTTGCAGTTATCAAATTTACTTGAATTTTTTTCCTGATTGTTGTGTCTTCCAGTCTGAAACAGTACCACTACAAAATCAGGCATGTCATATTGTATGCTGGAGAATGAATTTGTGGCATCAAACTCATAATAAGAACCAGATGCGGGCTTCTGTACAGATTGATATGTATAAAATTGCAGAGGAACGTGTGGATTTTTTAGGATATCAGCTTTGTATTTAAGAGCATAGCTGGCTTCATATTCAACAACAGGGATTCTTAACTCCATAGTCTGAATAATGCATTTGCCCTCATCAGGTAAGGTATTGGGCAGAGCTTCTCCTGTAGAGTTTATTGTACTGTACCTCATCAAAGCATTATTATCATTGGCAGCTCTTCTAAATGTAATTCTTAACCCACCCTTCCACATGATATCTTTGTAATCCGAGAAGAATCCTGGCAACAGGCGCATAGGGAACAGCAATGTGTGGTTCTTGGTTAATATCTTATCACCAGCTTCAAATCCGCCTATTCTGTAGTATGAAGCCTCTGTTTTGGATAATTTTAATGTGGCCAAAGCTGTGGAGGTAATGCCGGGATAATCCACTCTGTTTATAACAACACCATGCTTTCTGATCTCAATTTCAGAGAACAGATGCGGTACAAAATTATCCACCAATCTTATATTTGAATTTGCCGGATAATCTGTTCCATCGAGCTTTACAACATCAAATTTGATGTATAGATCTGCTCTGTGGGGGTGTATAAAGCCGTCCCCTACATCAAGATCAACCTCGATTTCTGTGTTGGGTTGATTTAAATTTGCAAATGTCCTCCTGTTTGGAGGGAATGATTGTAGCTCATAACTCTCTATATTTTCCATTGTATGTATTTTTATTTAAATATTAATCTCTATGATTGCAGTTGTTGTGGCTCCAGCAAAATCAACTAATTCTTCTTTTTCATTAGTGACCATCAACTCAATGTAATCTATTCTATTATGGCACACAGGAAAATATAATGTTGGGGATGGATTGTAGATGATTGGCTCCATGAATTCAGAATTAGGTTTGAATGTTGCAATGATGCCAGTTTGTTTGTGAGTGCCTATGCCATTTGATTTGGTAATCATACCCTCGGCCACATTACAGTGAATATTCAGAGTCTCTATGGCTAAGAATTTAGGTATATTAATAGCAGTGTGTTTGATGACCGGTTCAAGTTTTGTGTTGTTCTCAAAGCCCAACAGCTCTCCTATAGTACCCAGATCCACTGTCTCCGTAGCAGATACAATCTCTACTCTGTGAGTGACAGAATTTTGACTTAATACTACACCTCTGGGTAATTGAGCATTTAGAGTGGACAGATTATACTGCCCTGGAGTGATGACAATTTTTTGATCCCCTACTGCAATTTTGTTGTTGTGGTGTGTAATATTAGGTATCAAGTACATGCCGTAAAATGCTCTGAGAGCTATTGTTTTGGGATACACTATGTCATCATGCAATTTGAGTTTCAATATTGAATTTTGGCTGGTGAGATGGAATACCCCCATGATGTTTCAGATACCACAAGGCTTTTTGAAAATTTTCAATTGATGGTTTATTTATTTGTGACATATATCTGAGAACAGATAAACACAAATGTCCACAATTAACATCTTTGAAGTTTTGAATACGGGCATTATTGTAATAAAGATTAGCTGAATTTAGATATTTTACTAAATTTTCAGGAGGAACACCTCCAAATGAATCAAACACAAATGCCTTATCTTTTAAATATTTAAGATAACAGATCCAGTGAGTGCCCTGATTTTTGAACTCATCCAAATTAACAATGCCACACTCTTTGTTGAGTGGTTGTTCCGGTAAAGAATCAGACATGTACACACCTCTAAAATGTTTGATGCCCAGTGGCTTGATTAAAGCTTCAATATCTTGGTTTGTAAGCGGCTCTTGTTTTTTTTAAACTTATTCATGGCTCTCTTAACACCTTTGCCTTTTTTCTCCATTGCCAGGTTATGGCGCCTCTGCTCATCTAATTCTGCCCTATTCTTCTTGGCATCTATTACTGTTTTTGCTATGGCAGCTGATCCCCCAGCCAAGCTCCCTACAGCCCCGAGTGCTGCTAAGATGGCCGGGATAGTAAATATGAATCCCCCTACATGTGATTTTTTTCTTGATTGCTGTAATTTTTTTAATTGGGGGGTGCTAAGCAACAATTTCATACCATGCCCCTTGGCAATACAAGAGCTTTTTTTCTTGCGCTGCTTTTTGGTCAAAAGGCTGTCAATAGTTTTAAGAGATTTAAGACCTGCATAAGGTATTTGATACATAACACCCTTGGCCTTCATTGTAGGTTTATTATATACATATTCACAACCCCCACCCCAGTTTTTGTTTGGTGCTCATAGCTATGGTGGTTCCCAATGCTGCTATTTTTTCACTCAAAGAAGCATCTTTGCTTACAAATCTACCAAATGCAGCCTCTTCTAATTTCTTGTCTGCAACATGTCTCTTGTCAAGATCAGAATGTGTGTTGTATGCTATGTCATGGTCTCTACAAGCAGCATCTAGGGGATTAACACCAGGGTCCCCTCTGTTTAATCTATGGTCCAATTTTGTACCGGGACCACAATACTGATAGCCTGGAATGTGTAGTTCAAATGGCAGCTTGTTTATAATGTCATTAACCAACCCCCGACCCTCAGAAATATTCCAAAATTTAGGTGGTAGAGTATTAATAATTTTTATAAGATATCCAATCCCCTTAGTGTCATTCACTATAAAATTAGACAATTTTGTGCTTATCATGTCCATAATTCCAACCTTTTCATTGTAAAAATTGTGGTTCCCTGCATTTTCCTCCCCAGCTATCACCAATAACCTATCTACAAGTTTCCTGACATCATCAACCCAGACAAATTCTTTAGGCAGGGTGTTGTAATGTTTGATTCCACTACCTGTCTTGATTTGTGACCATATGGGCTTGATTAAATTGTTGTATTTTGCTCCACTGCTCGACTTGACTCTTTTTTGTGTAGGATCATTGTTCTGGTATAGAGCATCTGATTTTATTAATATTTCTTTGTAATGCTCATAATCTTGATCTGTATAGCTGCCAGGCCTTTTCCGAGTCATCAGTTCCCACAATCCAGGTGTTCCGGGGTACTTAACAAAAGCACCTCTTTCTCCGAGACGAGATTCTGAATAAACAATCAGATCATCCCCCATAAAAGTTACTCTGAAATTGCCAATTCTATGTATGATACTGCCATCAAGCTCTGTGTCAGCATATAAGCCAAACACCTCATCTTTGTTGTCTTTAGGTGTAGTTAAATATTTTTGAGCAAGAAGACCCAATTCAATAGGATCCTGAGTAGCTTCAATTCTTCTAGGAGCAACAGGACTAGGTGTATGAATACTGGAAAGTGGGGTGAATGGATAATCTAATATGTTCCTAGCAGCTACAGGTACAAGCTCTGTGATCAAATTTTGATTCTGCTCTGTAACAGTTTTGATATTCTTACCTAAATTATTAATAGCATCAATTACAGGCTGTTCTGTTTGTTTGTGTTTTTCATAAATTCCACGGTTCTCTGATTTCCATCCCTTAAATCTTTTTACAAGATAATCTCTTAACTTAAGATCATCAATAATTGGTCGTTTCATGGTTATTTATTTATGTCTCAACGTCTAGAAAATCGTTGATTTTATTTCTATATTTGCCACTATTGGGTTTTCTTGTCATATCAATTGTGACAAACCCATAACTGTCCTGGTTCCAGCACCTACTGCAAAACTTGGAAAAATCATTGTAGCTCAAGTCCCCACCTACATATTCATCATGTATGTGTTTGAGGTTGGTATGATCTTGATGAAACACACATATAAAATTGCTGTTGTCTCGGATCAGTTGCTTCGGTATTTTTGAAAAAGTCTGTGCCAGGTAGAAGCAATCAATGTTTTTGTGTCGGCCCTGTGTAAAGAAATTTCTAACCTTGTTTTGATTATCCAGTATAATGTCATCAAACACAACAACAGAATTATCGAGACATTCATGAAGTGGCTTAACATCTGGTTCAAAAGTGGCTATATCCAATCCATCATATAGCTTCATCAGCTGCTGATATTTTAATTGTTCCAAGCTCTTAGAGAAGATATACAAGTGCCTGTTTTTCCAGTCTAACCAGTTGGGTGCCAATAAAAAATTATCAACCATTAGTGTAGTTTTACCACAAGCAGATGGCCCAACAATAAGACACCTAATATTTTCAGGCAGCAACTTGCCATTTCTCTTAATCTGCTGTCCAGGTTCTGGCAGCCTCTTTATAACATCCCAGGTGCTCATATTATCACTTTGTCTGCATCGATCCAGCTGTTTTCCGGATGACCCAGCCATTTGACAAGTAACTTGTTGCCTTTTCTGCGGATGATTTTTTCTATGAGATATGTGTCAGGCTGTTTAGTTTTGCTGAGTTCTTGTTCATAGAACCGGCCTTTGAGAATTTCTCCTCGATGATCTTTTATTATATATGTGTTAAGGGTCCCGGGTTTAACTTGAACTACTGTAAATAATTCGGTGCTCCAGTTTCTTGTAAAGCCTCTTTTGAATAAGTGCTTATATTTGCTGATTCTTACTTGATCGCCCACCCTGTATTTGGCCTTTCTTGTTGTTGGCTGGTATCTAGGATAATAAACAGTCCTGATCAATTTTTGCTCATCAGATGAAGTTACTTCAGAGGGTTTCATGTTGATTGTGGAATGGACCGAGTTGTTATATTTATGTAGAAGTTCTGGAAGAATATTAAGCCATTTATAATTACCTTGCAGTGTGAATTGTTTATACATAAGATTTTTTAGGGTTTTGTTGAATCTCTCTACAATTGAGGCTTTGAGATCACTGTAACTCGAATAATGTTTTATTGCCTGGCTTTTAATAAATTGTTGGAACACTGAATTATAAAATTCTTTGCCATTATCTGTTTGCAAATAGCGCGGGGATCTTCCACTCTGATTGATGATTGTCCTGATGGCTTCTGTAACACATTTTCCAGTCTTGGATTTGAGTGGCACAGCCCAGGCAAATTTTGAAAATGTGTCTATTACAGTGAGTAGATACTTGTAGCCCTTGTTGATTTTGTCTAAGTTTTTCAACTGTCCACTTGACAACTCAATCAAGTCGCTCTGCCATAAATCATCTATGCCCTTTGTGACTACTGGGAGTCTCTTAAAATTATGTCTGGCTTGTCTGCGTAATTCATCAACAATAATTTGTCTAGACATAGTATGTAAACAAGAATATTGCAACTATAGGGTGTTCAGCAGCTGAGACTGCAGGATTTTCTAAATATAATTTGTCCCCTATTTGTATTTTAAATTCCAAAGAGCCATCATCTTCAGCATAGGCTGTTTCTAATGTATTGGGATCTGTAAAATCCTCTAACTCTACACTGGTGATTTTTGGTTTGTTGTCAGCATTTGTTATTGATAAGGTGGGGTAGTGGTGTGCCTGTGGTTGAAGCCAATATTTGATCTTGATTGGTCTAAGTGTGCCCCCAACAAAAAACTGGTAATAAAATTGTGCAGGGGACAGCATATATATTTTGCCACCTGGTGTAAATGGTGAATCATATTCTTTGTTGGGGATGCTGTACAATTCAAGAATTACTCTATGTTTTGGATTCTCGATTATGCCGGTTATTTCTTTTTCTGCTGTAAGCAATCTGCTTGTTACAGATTCAAGATGTTCATTGATGGTCCTAACAACATCATCATGGCCTGGCTTGATTTTTATGTCCACAGCAAGTCTCTTGTATTGTTGCACAATTTCTTGAAGCTGGGTGGCAAAAACAGACAGAGCATTTGCTTGATTGGATTCCATGGTTCCTAGCTGGTGCTTGATATTAGCTACAATTTGTTGCAAATTTTCAACAACTGCCAATTTTGA
The DNA here is from genome assembly GCF_977018435.1 of Lepisma saccharinum. Taxonomy (NCBI): domain Eukaryota; kingdom Metazoa; phylum Arthropoda; class Insecta; order Zygentoma; family Lepismatidae; genus Lepisma; species Lepisma saccharinum. The sequence goes on along the minus strand of NC_139247.1, from coordinate 42,164,654 downwards.
ATTTTGAGCAGTAAGATCATGGACCTGTCTTCTGATATCCTCAAACAGGGCATGCAGTTCATTAATATGTTGATTGGTTGGAAGAGTGGCCACTGTCTGAGTGAGATGTTTGATCTCTGCTTGGATATTCTTGATATCTTCTGATTTCAATATGCGATTCACAGCTCTCTTAATATTTTTAAGTTCCTGTGATGTAGGAAGATTTGAAACAGTATTCTGCAAAGATTCAAGTGCCAATTTCACATCGTTTAATTCAGAAGCATCAGCAACATTTTGCATAGCATTTTGGAGCAGGGCTATATCTGCCTGAGTGGGTGTTGATTGTTGTAAAATTTCAAGCTTTGTTTGGATATCATCAATCAAGTGATGAAAATGAGATAGCTCAGATTCAATATTGAGGTTTTCAAGCTTTGTGATTTGGTGCTGGACACTAACAAGTGTATCTACAATCCCAGGCAATCGGGATTCTAGTACATTTGCCAAATCACTTTGCACTGCTGCTATTGTACCTTCAAGATGGGTTATGGTACTTTGAATTTTTCCAAAATCTTCATATGTTTCAAGTTGCAGCTTGATATTTGCAACACTCCGAGTTATTGCATTCAAAGCATCAGAAGATGGCAAGTTGTTCATAAAATTTTCAAGTGTCTCAATTTTTTCTTTAACCTCGGCTATGGCATTGTTCAGAGGATCCAGATTAGGTATCTGGAGTGATTGAATCTGTTCTTTTAGAGTGGAAATCACTAGATCAAAATCTTCTTGTGATTTTATGCTTTTGACAATTGTTTGGAGCTGTGTCTGGACATTATTTATTTGCTCTTCCAATTGTTGTTTCAATTGCTCGGAGTTGGTAGCCTGGGTCTTAAATTTGGCTTGAAGAGTTGCTACAGCTTCTTCTAAACTTTGAAAATTATCTAATGTTGCCAGGTCAGTATATTTCTGAAGCAGCAATTTGAGTTCAGAATCAATTTTAAGAAGAGGGTCCATGCATTGTGATTGTAAATTTGTAATTTCTAATTGAAGACTGGCATTGAGTGTGGTCTGTAAAGCTTGTAAATCACTTCTCAATTTCTTGACTCTGACATCAAGCATCAGAATCTCATCACTGTGATCTTCATGTCTTGTATGGCCAAATATATCATTAAGCATTTTTGTTTTAGTGGTTATTTATTATTGAATATCTAATTCTTAATTCTATGAAAAAAGGTATAAGCTTGTCATATGACCCAGGGACCTCAATATATAAGCAGTCACCAGCAGAAACAGTATATACAGTGCCAGAAATCATGTTTGAGTGCTTAATTCTATAAATATTTCTCCCTATTGAAATCTTGACATCGCCCTCAGGGGTTGTAATAAATTGCAATTGCCCACCTACAGGTAATTGGTAATGATTTAAATTATTGTTAAATATGTACAATATTTTACCTGTTTCGTCATCAACATCTGTAAGTATGCTGTTCAGATGAATAATTAACAAGCCACTCAGTTTAGACAGCATATCAGAAGAGGGTTGTGGTGTCGGCAGCTCCATAATAGCCTGTTTCTTGAACCCAAATAAGTTCATAGGCATGTTTATTTATTTCAAATCATGCTCTGTAATTGGGCATTGATTCCCATTTTCAAATCACAATGCCCCCATGGTAGAGTATGTATGCCACATGATAAAATGTATCTCTTATCATCATGTGGGTCCAGGGCCACTTTTCTTACAATATTTGAAGTCAGCAAGTGATCCACACTCTGGATTCTGGATTCTGATGTTTTGATTAAACTCTGGGATTTGATGCAATTTTTATAATCTTCAAATTCAAGATCTTTTTCAACAGCTACTTTGCCAATGCCCTTGGCCTTTTTGACAACAGCACTACATGTTTTAAAACTATACACCTTGGCACTTAACCCAGCAAATTCTACAATAGCATCACCACATGTCTCATCTTTTAACTTGCCAGGCACCTTTTTGTTGTGGGGTTGAATTATTGTATGTTCACTGGTATCAAAGTATTGAAACAATTCAGGCTGTGACATATCTTGATAAACATCTTCTGTTTTAATATCAAGAATAAAACTATCCGTATCCATGTACATCAATTTTACACGATCACCATAAAAAGGTTTCAACACATCATAATACAATGTTAACATATGTAATTTGGACAATTCCAATATTGCAGCCCCTTCATAAATAGGTTTATCAAACTTGATCTTTGTTTTCTTCATGTTGAAAAGTGCCATGTGTTCATCATAAATTCTTCTATAATTGAAATTAGGCTTTGCAACCAATTTTTTGCTCAGGCTGGGATCAGTAATTATTTTAACATCGGTATGTTTTCTGACATTTTCAATAGTTTTGCCATATACAGAATTCACCATCAATTTAAACAAGCCCTTATCAAATTGGCTCTTTGCAGATGTTCGAAGCTCTGTGTTTGTATCAATGTATGGTTTCAACCATCTTGAGTGCCTGAACCTTAAGACTTTTCCAACTTTGGTCACTTGAACACCATGTTTCATCAGGAACTGTATGTTTTTGTAATATATGACATAGCCTTGTTTCGGCTCCAGAGTCATCATGAGCTTCTTCTGTTTAGAGCCAGGTGAGCACTGAACCTCGGAAATTGGGGGCAGATCAGAAAATTTATTGTGCAAATCATCTGGAATTATCAGATCAGCCTCTAAGAAGATGCCATATTCACTGTCATCAAAATCCTTAAGATCTTCAATATTGAAATTTTCAACCCACTCAAGCCCTGCATATGGCAATTTATCCATCATGGCATAACCATAGAGGCTGTTTGCATCTACATAGAGTATATAATTTGATGGCCGTGCTGGATCATAATCAGGCATATATTTGTTATTTGCTCTGGCATATCTCTGGGAACATTGCACCATCCCCCCTCTTATACATTTCTCCATAAACAGATACTTATCTTGATCGTGGATCAGATCCAATTGCATTTTAGTGTTCAAAAACGTTGCAGCCCATGCTAGGCCCGGGGCACTGTAAAAATATACTGGATCCAGTCCATAATTTTGCATGGAAGATTTTCTGAATGCCTGTATTATATCAGCTAAGAGGGTCACATCAAGTTTCAAATATGCCATGTGATAATCACCAAATGTCTGGCATTTTAAATTGTTCCACATCAATTGGGCATGGTGATAATCTTCATCAGTGATTCCAGATCCTCTGATTTTACTGTAAAACTCTTCTTGTGGTGGCAGGGGACACTCATCAAATTTAGAAAAATCTGTAGCATAGTCATATGGATATACACCCTTCCGCCTAATTAATTTCAGGTCCTGATTTGGAAACGAGGCACTTGTGATTTTGAATTGATCATCAGATAATTGATTTGCCAGTGTAGGCAGGCCAGCAGATAAAAATCTGTAAGAATCAAGAAATCTTATGTGAATAGGAACACCATTAACTTTAATTATCTTGCTAATAGATATATATTTCTCATCATTTTCAGCTAAAATATTTAAATTCTGCTTGTCAAACCCCTCGTACCTGATCAGATGATGGAAATCATAATTGGATGCTCCATGGCAAAATATGGGGATAAATTTTGGTGTCTGGATCTTAATATTACAGCTTTTACACAGGGCCATTAAGAATTTACCATCTGTATGAGAATGGTGATGAACCTTGATATTTGTATCTGAAAATTCACAATCACATACCGGGCATTTTTCTGCTTTGTTGAAATCTTCAATCTGTTCCTCTGTTAAAGGCAACATGGGCTTTGATATTAATAAGATGTTAGATGCTATGTCACGGCACTCATTTTCTATTCTATGTGCAAATATTTTGATGGCATTTGGTCCCATGTATAAGTATGGCTCACTAGCTACACCATCCCGTATAACTGTATAACAAAAGCTGGAAGGTTCATGTAGCTGGTATGGTGTACTTGAAGATTCCTCAGGATCTGGATTGCAGAATGCAAAAGGTTTGAGGTTCGATTCAAAATCACAGACAATATATACTGGGTGTTCCAAGAAGGCTTCAAACTTTTTGAATTTGCAATTTTCACTTGGATTAGGCATTACCATATGAACAGGTTTATGGTTCCCACAGTATTTCAGATGCTCAATTAACTTGTTTTTTGCAATTTCTGCACTCTCTTCCCGAACCCCCTTCACCATTTTTTGACCATCAAATACAGTTAAGCATCTTCTGCACAACTTAAATATTGTATTGGATTTGTCTAATTGTGTTCTGACTATAGCTTCAAGATTATGTATCAGAGTATAATGGTGTGTATCATTCCCTTCAATTAAGAGCAAATCAATTGGAATTGCAGATTCATCATCAAGTATACTGATTCTGAGAGGTGCTATCGGGCAATTGCCAGTGGAACAAGTAAATACATTAATAGATAATTGTTTGCCATTGATGTGCCTGGCCCTTTTTTCAAATTTATCAATATTCTGAACAGACATTGGATATTCCAAACCCTCCATTGCATCGTCAAAAAGATGTTCATGCTGTTTGTAATAACTTATTCTCTCAGAATTCCTTGAAACTGGAAACAAAACAGCTAATATACACCATAAAAAGCATTTCTGGTCGGCATTTTCTATATTGACCACGGCTTGTTTGTTTTTAATATTGGCAGGTAATGGCAGATAAGTGGAACCTTGTAATGGGCTGAATTCAGAAATATTAACATATAACTTGTGTGGAGAGCCGCATAGGCTCCATCCAGACTCTTTTGCCGCAAATTCAGAGTGTTTGATATTCAATTGATTTATCAAGCTGCTTATTATTGTGTCTGAATTTGCATTTGAATATACCGGTACAGTTTCTGTTAAGTGGGGATGTATAAATTTTGTGCCGTTTGGTTTCTTATATTGTGTAAACAATTTGAGGGAGAGCTTATAAGAGCCATTTTGTGCATTAAGAATTGCCTGCAGATCAGAATTTATATTGTTCAAAAAATTCTCAATGCCACATCTTGGCTCTGATTTAAAACAGTGATCCCTTAATTGGCCGTTAAAACTGCTACGGATGGGTGCATAGCGTGGCTGCTTTGCTGCTCTGGCATTGAGAGGTGCTTCATGCTTCCTTTTCAGACCAGATGTAGATGGTTGTGTTGATGACTGTGCAGAGCAAGTATCTCTATGTTTATATGTGAAATATTCCATGCTATATTTTCTATTGCATTTGGGGCAAATTTTTGTGGGGGTTCTGTATTTGTCCGGGTTACAAATCTTTTGGTGTCTGGCCCAATTAGAGCTAAATATATTTTTATTGCATTGATTACAATATTTTTGACTTGGCATTTTTGTTGTTGTTTATTATATACAATTTCTTGGGATTCAATTCAAAACTTTATGCTGGATAAAAATATCAGATGGCTTCAACACTGTACTGTGTGTGTATGCATATGTGTGTATACACTTAATATTTTTGGCTTTGGTATTTATATACAATTTCTTGGGATTCAATTCAAAATTCTATGCTGGATAAAAATATCAGATGGCTTCAACACTGTACTGTGTGTGTATGCATATGTGTGTATGTGTGTATACACTTAATATTTTTGGCTTTGGTATTTATATACAATTTCTTGGGATTCAATTCAAAACTCTATGCTGGATAAAAATATCAGATGGCTTCAACACTGTACTGTGTGTGTATGCATATGTGTGTATGTGTGTATACACTTAATATTTTTGGCTTTGGTATTTATATACAATTTCTTGGGATTCAATTCAAAACTCTATGCTGGATAAAAATATCAGATGGCTTCAACACTGTACTGTGTGTGTATGCATATGTGTGTATGTGTGTATACACTTAATATTTTTGGCTTTGGTATTTATATACAATTTCTTGGGATTCAATTCAAAACTCTATGCTGGATAAAAATATCAGATGGCTTCAACACTGTACTGTGTGTGTATGCATATGTGTGTATGTGTGTATACACTTAATATTTTTGGCTTTGGTATTTATATACAATTTCTTGGGATTCAATTCAAAACTCTATGCTGGATAAAAATATCAGATGGCATCAACACTGTACTGTGTGTGTATGCATATGTGTGTATGTGTGTATACACTTAATATTTTTGGCTTTGGTATTTATATACAATTTCTTGGGATTCAATTCAAAACTCTATGCTGGATAAAAATATCAGATGGCTTCAACACTGTACTGTATGTGTATGCATATGTGTGTATGTGTGTATGTGTGTGTGTGTATGTGTGTGTGTGTGTGTGTGTGTGTGCGTGTGTGTGTATGTATGTGTGTTGATATTTTTGGCTTTGGTATTTATATACAATTTCTTGGGATTCAAATCAAAACTCTATGCTGGATAAAAAAAAAACAGAAATAGGGCACAACTTGGCCACAAGTGGACCGGAAGTAGGCAAACCGGAAGTGGACCGGAAGTAAACCGGAAGTAGGCAAACCGGAAGTAAACCGGAAGTAGACCGGAAGTGGACCGGAAGTGGACCGGAAGTGGACCGGAAGTAGACCGGAAGTAAATATGTGTGGGTGGGTGTGGGTGTAGGTGTGTGTTAATACGTTTGGCATAGTTTCAGGTGTGGTCAAAAAAATATGAGGAGGGGCATATTTTTGACAGGTTTATGGACAACAATCTCACAGAAGTGCCTTTTATAAGTATAGGCAAATCAATCTGAGGAGGCTCTTCCTTTCTCATGGAATCCATAAGGGCATTTTTACAAAAAATCTTGGATTAGGCAGGGTTCCACACTTGAGCAAAAAGCTCATATAGGCATGTTGAGCTTGTTTTAAGTATAAGCAAATCTGCTCGAGGGGGCTCTTCCTTTCTCGCCCTGGTAATACCACAAATACCACTACTAACGTATAATAAATAACCATACATGTAAAATGGAGCAAATCGAAAGTTACGAATTGCAATCTTTCCCTCCCAACCGTCGCACGTTCGCCAATCTGAACGAAGCGAACAGGGAGATCGAATACGACCTGGACGTAGGCGACGGGTTCATTCATCCTCACAGAGCGGACCTCTACCTTCAATTCGACGTGGTGAAGAAAGAAAGCGGAGACGCGTTTCCCGCAGCAGCAAATTTGATACTCGTGGACAACTTCGTGCCTCACCTGTTCTCGCAGGTGGAGGTGAGGAAACACAACACCGTCATCGACAGAATAGATTATCCAGGCATCACGTCGACGGCGGTGGGAACGTTGAAATTATCCAAAACAGACGCAGCATACTACCAGGCCGGGGGATTCGAAGCCGGGACCAAAATATCGACGAGAAGTCACACGGTGCTCTTTCCCATGCGTCTGCTGCCTGGTTTCTTCTCGGACTACAAGGAGATCATGTGGAAGGGAGGACTGAGGGTTACGTTTCGAAGAGCGGCCAACGACAACGACGCACTGATGCGATACGCTACTTTGGGTCCGGACGGCACCACGCCGATAGCCAACACTTTACCCGAAGCAGCGAAATGCGTCGTCCGGAGCATGGAATTGAGAATGCCGGTGGTGGAATACGAAACAAACTACGCCCTCAAGTACAAAGCGGAGATCTTGAAAAGTCCGCAGGTGCTGATTCACTTTCACGGTTACCAGTGCGTGCAGAAGATGGCGTCGGGAAGTCACATGGAATTCGACGTGACGACGCAGTTCAACAACATACAGTTCGACATGCCAGATTTCGTCGTAGTGCTCTTTCAGACCGGGCGCGATAACAATCAGGAAAAAGATTCCAGCAAATTCGACGACTGCAAGATGAAGAACGTTTATCTCAAGAATGGACGCAACGAAGTGTTCCCGCGCGAGAATTACAACCTCGACGTGACCAAAAACGATTACCTCAAACTTTACGAAGCGTTCTCGGCTTACAAACGCGTGACCGAGGGAAGCGTGGACATGTACTACACGCCCAGCGAGTTCAAAGCACGGAGACCCATGACCGTCATCAACACATCTAAGAGAAAGAAGGTTGTGGTCAACGATCGAACCAACATCAAGGTCGTCTGCGAGTTCCACGATGCCTTGCCCGAGGACACCGTGTGTAGCGTCATTCTGATTGCAGAGAAGTCTTTCGCGTACGACGTGAAGAACGAGAGGGTCACAGAGCAGTTTTAAATATCCTCTTTCGTCGAGCAAGAATGGCTTTTCTACAATCCCAATTACAAAATTTTTAATCTAAAAACGTCCAAAGCACTCCAATAGGATGCAGGAACAAAACTAGAATTTCGTAAAAAAAAAAAACCCATGAAACTCTACAGAGGCATGGCTTTGTTAGCCGTGGCCATTAGAACTGTGTTGGGCACCACGCACCCCTGGCGGAATATTTTCTTTTTTTGAGGGGCCAGGGATTTCCTTAACAAAAATAAATTTTGATTATCTCACACACACACACATCGTAGAAGATCGCACCTGAAAATTTAAAAAAAATAAAAACACATCGTGGCAGATTACGCTGAGAGTACAAGGTCGTGGTAGATTACACTGAGGGACCTTACAGTAAGAGGAGGCAGCCTTATAGGAAAATGTCGTAAGTCATTTCAAATATAGGTCAAAAAACAATGTTAGCAAAATTTGCACAAGGTAAAAAAATAGCTTAAAAAACTGATGCCAGAGCTTTTCTTCTGTCTAATTTTCTCTCATTGTAGGTTAGTTTACCCCGTAAAACAAATTACGCTGAGAGCAGAAGCCTATTAGCAGGTTGTAGTAGATTACACTGAGGGGGGCCTTACAGTAAAAAAAGCGGCCTTATAGGAAAATATCGTAAGTCATTTCAAATATAAGTCAAAAAACGAGTTTAGCATAAAAAATAGCTTAAAAAACTGATGCCAGAGTTTTTCTTCTGTCTAATTTTCTTTTATTGTAGGTTAGTTTACCCCGTAAAACAAATTACGCCGAGAGTAGAAGCTTATTAGCAGGTCGTAGTAGATTACACTGAGGGGGGGGGGCCTTACAGTAAAAAAGAGGCGGCCTTATAGGAAAATATCGTAAGTCATTTCAAATGTAGGTCAAAAAACGAGGTAGCATAAGAGCAAAATTTGTAGAAGGTAAAAAAAATAGCTTAAAAACTGATGCCAGAGTTTTTCTTCTGTCTAATTTTCTTTTATTGTAGGTTAGTTTACCCCGTAAAACGGATTACGCTGAGAGTAGAAGCCTATTAGCAGGTCGTAGTAGATTACACTGAGGGGGGGGGCCTTACAGTAAAAAAAAGGCGGCCTTATAGGAAAATATCGTAAGTCATTTCAAATGTAGGTCAAAAAACGAGATTAGCATAAAAAATAGCTTAAAAAATAACGCCAGAGCTTTTTCTATCCATTTTTCTCTCATTGTAGGTTAGGTTATACCCAAAAACAAAAACCTTGGTGATTTTTCGAGTGAGGAGTTGGCAACACTGCTCATGCCTTACGAGAGAAATCCATTAAGGTGAGAAAGTAGGTCAAAAGACCCAGCCAGAATCGCCCCTTCCACCTACTCCTTATATACCCCTGGACTCCAGAGGACCGACACAGTTTAGCGCCATAACCAGACCGAACACCATCTCCGCGTCACTTTGCGCGAGATACGGAATTTTTGCTTTGTTTTAACCTTTCGACCGCGTCGTGTTAATTGTCGTGAGTGTGTGATCACAGTGACAGTGCCAGGAATTGAGGCCGTGTTAATTACGTGTTTCACGTGCTCCAGTTGTGTTTTTCCCTTTTTTGTAAGGAGGGACATTGAATAAATATGGGCGGCTGAAATTACGAGAGGGACGGGACCTTCGGGTTTCCGATTACTGCTGCCATGAAGCCAAGAGAAGAAGCCACGACGCCTTGCTTAAGTATACGACGCCTTAAGTCAAGAGAACCGCACCACGACGCTTGCATAAAGGCGTCTGAGATGAAAGCCACGCCGCAACGACAACTCGCATTGCCAACCCAGATGAGAGACGACAGTACCACAACGGTGAGACGGATGTTACGCCGAGAAAAGGAGAAGAGATAGAGAAAAGAGAGAGATGAAACGACGTCCGCCCTTAGACGACCTGACGCCCTGCGTATCCCCGAACGGCCATTGAAGCCATGATCGGACGCAACGCCCCGAGCAGACAGATGGAAGCGAGGTGCTTTTTCCGCCCATCTTCGTCGCCGCGATGGAAAAAGGGAAGAAAAATGAATGTTACGTCTAAGTCGAAGAGACAGTTTTCGCCCGCCAGGAGGACATACTGGCGTAGCCACGAGTGTCATCGGGACGCCGCAACGAGGACCGTTGACATCAGCGAGGACCACGCCGCCTTTGAGTTGGTATAGTATCCTCCAGTTATTTCTTTATGTGTGAGAGTGAACATTTGTCCACCTACGTTGCCACTGGTTCGTCATATGACAAAGCGAGATGAAATCGAACAATGTTGCCTGCAATTATTAATTATATTGGCCAATCAAATCAAAAGTACTATAAATCTTCAAAAATTAAGAACCTATTTCGCTCACCCTTCGAAATTCTATAAAATGTAAAAGACCTACTATTTGTTATTGTTTTCCTATTCTCGCGCCGAGTATTTATATAATTAATTATTTGACTTTTACCGTGCTCTTTGATATATATAGGTATTAGAAAAACTAGGTACTAAATAGTATAGCTGAGTTAATCATTTTTAATATATATCCTAGTTTATATTACAGTCGTTTGTATTATCAGCACTCGTGTACCTGTAATCAAGTTAATTTCCTCTTGTCACTCATTTAGTGTATGCTTATTCTTTTTGCATAGTAGTGCCTCAACAAGTGTAATGTCAATTATTATTTACTTTTGGTAACTATGACGCCTAGCTAATCGCGTCTCATACGTGACAGAGTGCTGGCCGCGCGTATTTACATTGAAAGCAAGCCTAAGGGGCTAATAGAAATCTCAAATATTCGAAGGTACACGGGAAATAAACCAAAGAGGCGGTTAGATATTTTATCATGTAATGCTATATTGTGTTCACCCCTGCAGTGTGTGTGTGTGAGTGCATGATGGAATGAGAGCGAGGGGATATATACAAGTAATGTGTTATATTATCATTGTTGTGTTTATTTTTGCCGAATACACGTATATATTCGTTATCCTACAGGTGTTCTTGATTCATTTATATATATGTATAGATGTATATCCTCGTATGGTCGATATTTTTGGTTTTAGTCCTGAGTTTGAAGCTGTATAGCTTGTCTCCATTGACCAGAAGGGTTATAGTTTTCTATTATTACAACAGTTATTATTATTATTATTATTATTGCTATAAATGAATAACAGCACCACTTTATGCACGACGTGGCTTACCGCCGGAGGTGTAAATAACCGACCCGGTGACACGAACTTGGAATTAAACCGTTAGCTGGTGGTAGGATTCGTGTTTCCTTAACCGGAGACGCGAACCAAGGACCGACGACCGTCCAATCGGCCGGCCGCGGAACCCTGAACCTACGGACCAGCGGTAGAGTTGTTTGGCACCTCGAACTGGGGACTTCGGTCTCCCGGACGAATGGTCAAACCCTTTACAATGTAAAGTCAGACAGCCATGGCAGGACAAGAGAAAGGAGTAATTCTTTAAAAACAAGTAGGATGCAAAAGAAAAAGTTAATTAATGAAAATATGCCGAGTAATACTTGTGCATCCCACTGTACTGGGCTTGTCATCTCCTTCCCTTTAAAGTTCATATGTCCAACTCCCATAGTTTCCAGATCGAACAGAAAAGCACAGGCTTGTGCGAGAGTTGAGTAAATGCATACAGACAGATATTTTGTCTATTCGAACACTACGGAATGGTGAGAGCCCGTCTTTTAAACACAGAATACGCCACTGAGCAGCTTCAGTAGCGTACCGTCGCTTTGGTATGATACAGGAAACAGTGAATCTGCAGGTACTGGATGAAAATGGACAATTATTTCTGGAGAGTTCGTCATGTCCAAATGGATGCCTCAACGAGCTAGACGTTACAAAGAAAATTGTATTCGTCTTGATGCTCTTCCTCTATGTTATTGAATCCACTTTAAGCAGAGTAAGGCTAATCGGGACTGGACCTACAGTTTTAAAGTGGACCCCGAACCACTATGTGCCTCCACCGGGTATCGAACCTGGGACCCCTTGATTACAAGGCGACGACGCTCCCGCCACCTTCCTCTATGTGAGCAGAGATTGTTGTTCAGCTATACCCTGTATATATGTTCTGCGTTGGCACATAAAATAGTTTCTGGTAACCGAACATTTGTTTAAATAGGGACAAACAGATGATTGTTTACTAATCGTGCACATTTGAGATGCCAAATATTTTGGCCAATATTAGCAAATTACAAAAGGCTACCAATGTTTGTTGTTTATGATTACAAAAAAGCTTAACCAAATGTGTTTTGTTAATTCCAATAACTATTTTTATCGGGTACAATTACATGATCCAGACAATGATTTCCTAATAATCCTATAGCGCAACAGCCCAATATTGGGCCAAGGCTTACCTACCGACTGCTGGCCTCCCTCCCACGCGAGCCACCAAGGGGGCGTGGAGATCTGCAGCCAGACTAGGGGGACGGGTGGTCGGCCTGACCAACCCCCAGCTGTTGTAGGACTTCGCGACCGGATTACGCTCACTCACTCGGAGCTCCCCAATTTCCTCACGATGGTGGGTTGCCACCGGCCCTATACGTAAGCCGAATGAATTCCGACCAGAGCCGGATTCGAACCTACGCCGTCCCGCAGCGAACGATCTCAAGACGAGTGAACGCCTTAACGCCTACGGAGGACAGACAATGATTTATTATCCAATAATTCGAAGTTTACATATTGGAGTAAAAACACATTATACAAATTCAAATGTTGCATTGAAAATGTGTTAAATTTTAAGTTCAGACCTCTTTATTAAGGAGTTCTTGAAGAATCCGCTCCAAAACCAGAGTTCACGGATTAGAATCCTGTAAGGTTTTCACATCATATTCCATATTTACATTTTCATTTTATCTTTACCACAAAATTTCCAGACCCACCCTTGGCGTCGTACCTGATTGAATGTAATGTTTTATTTCTATTTGCAGGTCAGAGTTCTCGAAGTTAAAAATGAAGAGAAATTGCAATCAACTCCATCCAGAGGCGTGTCTTCTAAACGAGTACCTGAAACCATATTCTCATGGATCGTAGCATCGTGTGTGATTTTGGTTACAATAATGAGTGTTGAAAGGTTTGCTAATTCATAATGTGTGGACCGTCGAATTGTCAAAGGAAAGTTGCTCTGTGTGAGTGCAGCGAAGAACATTAACACGAAACTTACGAATGTAAACCATCAGAGTTGCCAGTTGATAGAGGGGGTTTACCCCTGTTGGACTAGAAGAAATATCACCGTAATGAGTGTTGCAATAATTTAAACGCAAATATTTCTCAACTCAGGTTATTTCATGTGAGGATTGTGGACTGTAGATATATAGATGTGATGTTTGTTTCTTTTTATGAAAATGTTAATTGTGGAATTGTTGGTGTGATTTGTAGTTCATGTCTAAATAATCTTAAAGGGAACAAAATTGGGAGATTCCAGATTTTTATCTGTGGCTGGACTGGTAACTTCACGAAAAGCTCGCAGATCGAATGTGCTGGACTTTTCGATATGATTCTTCTGACCCCTAACATTCTATCTCTCTTTTAAGCTATCGGTACACGACAGGCCCGTACTCATGGGAGGGCATTTTTTTTAATATAACTAAACCCATGTTTCAGGGTGGTATTTGAAAACAGGATGAGGGGGAAATTCCCCCCTCGTTGCTTATTTGTGGTACTTGTGTACTTGTGGAACTAAGATGATTATATATATATATATATATATATATATATATATATATATATATATATATATATATTATGTAATATTCCGATGTTTCAATAATACTTACTGGGACCCTCATTGAAAATTTTTCAAATACCACACTGCATCTTCTTATCAAGCAGGAACAAATTTTATTCTCGATTTGGATTTTAACAGCTATAGCTTTAAAGAATTACATTTCAATATCCAATACTTTTCAATGAGAAAGAGCATTGAATATTGAAAAAGTGATTTATACTTAAAATGAAATTTTAATGTGATAATCTAGCATTTTGAAATACAGTTTGTAGGTATTAGATCAGAAAATGAAGTTTGAATATTTAATAATTGAAAACGCACCTAGTTTAAAGGAAACTTACAAGCTATTGTAGCTACGTTGTGCACTGGCTATCAGTCATTGTCATACAGAAACATAACTAATGTGATATTTAACTTAATCAAAAGCCAATAAAGTAAATATCTAAATAGAAAATGTTGTCAGATTTTAATTATGGTCCACTTTATGCACAGACACGCGAAGTGAAACGGACTTACTTCTCACCAGCTTGGGGATCATGTATTAAATATTTGAATAAAAAGGTGGTTCGAATGTGTATGTGTCTGTGTGTGATACAGGTTGAGTGACTTGTAATATCCTTCAGTTTCCTATTTTTAGACTTATTTGTTTAATTTGTGTAAGAATGCTAAACTTCTACATTTCTGTATGATATGTATCAATCGTAAGCCGAAATATAAATTGATTTCACAGTATGTTTTTAGTTTTTTGTAAGAACTGATAATATTTGTTTTGTGATTTTATAAGATATGGCTTGTGTGGTAACCATCCAAGAAAGATATGTGAGTGTAACACTATTCACTTATTTTCTCTCGTGTCTTGTGACATTTTCTTGTATTCTACGCCTACCCTGTTGGAAGTTAAGGCAAAGAAGCTATGCCACTCACGAAAGAAAAACATTTCACGTTGATACATCTCTAAATTCGTTTAGGTCAGCGTTTCTCTTTCGCCTGTCCGCGAGTTCTGTCATTTTAGTTTGCGCAGCAATTTCCGCTAGAAAATATTTCTAGCGGAACAATCAGGAGAGTGGAAATTTTCGCGTTCAAAATGCAACATGTCGATGAAAATATGCTTTTACTACCTTATTTTAATGATGTTGTCCTGGGGAAATTATAAGGTTCCATTAGATCCAGTGGTTGTCAACTAATTTTAACCTAATTTTATATTTGTCAACAAACATAGACATAATTGAACTAATTACGCCTTAAGCGATGTATTATTATTTAATTTAAAGGGTACGTGTTAATTAATGTGTCAAGTCTACAAAATAGAAAGCCATTTCCGAGAAAAATTGTTGGAATTGGGGCATCAATATTTGAAAAAAAAAATAATAATTTACTGGGCCGGGTTCTCTGTTTTAGATCTAGGTGGATGGGGTCCTCGGATATGGAGAGCAAATACTCAGGCATAGGAAGAAAATAGGAACAAGAAATGTTCGAATTTTCCCGACACTGTAATATACATATTCATACATACATATCAGGGTGTGAAATCCTGGGGAAGGACAGGGGGATTTCCCCCCACTAAAAGTTTCCGGGTGATAAGAGAGTTTTTGCTATTACAACAAAACATAAGCAATTAGTTCTGGCTTCAAATATACAGAGTGGCCAAGATAAAAGAGGCCCCGTGTTATACGTGAAATAAAAAGAAAATTAAGCAAGTAAGAGCTGCATTTATGTTACAAGAATTTTTTTTTCGCACGTTGTGTGATGACGTGATGTTATTTCTTACTGCTAGGGCGGCGCTCGAGCGGGGTCACGTGATGTCGAGCAGCGATTGAGTGATCAGTGCTGCGTTGTCAGTAGTCGGGTTGGAGCGTGTTGTAAAGTGCTGCAGAATGCCTTTGTCAATCGAACAAAGAGTGTTCATTGTTGAAACGTACTTCGGATGTCAATTGTTTAAAACTGTAAATGAAAGGTTCACGATAAAATATCCAGAGACAGCTGCCTCTGCGAAAAGTGTTGTGCAGAAATTGATCACGAAATTTAGAGCAACAGGTTCAGTCGCTAACGCCAAACGTAACCGTGTAAAGACAGTTTGTTCGCCGGACAATACTGAACGTGTTCACGAGGCTATGGTAAGGAGTCCACGGAAATCAACTAGACGTCTCTCCTCCCAACTAAACATCAAACGAACGTCATGCCAGAAAATGTTGCAGCAGTTACATATGCGACCATACAAAGTAAGAGTGATGCAAGCATTAAAACCTACGGATTACGGACAACGACAGCACTATTGCGAATGATTACTCACGAATGTTGCTGATGGTTATCTGGATCCTCATCTTTACTTCCACTCAGACGAAGCATGGTTTCACCTTAGCGGGTTCGTC
Source organism: Lepisma saccharinum (assembly GCF_977018435.1). Taxonomy (NCBI): domain Eukaryota; kingdom Metazoa; phylum Arthropoda; class Insecta; order Zygentoma; family Lepismatidae; genus Lepisma; species Lepisma saccharinum. The sequence goes on along the minus strand of NC_139247.1, from coordinate 42,148,464 downwards.
AACTCTCAAAACACACGCTATTGGTCATCAGACAATCCCAGGGAACGTTTTGAGGTGCCTCTGCATGATTTGAAAGTAGGCGTTTGGTGTGCTGTTTCAGGCCAACGGATTGTAGGCCCCATTTTCTTTCACAATACTGTGAACTGGCAAGTGTATGTAACGGAATTGTTGCAACCATTCATAGCGCAGCTAACGGATGAAGAACGAGAGTATGCGTTTTTCCAGCAAGATGGCGCTACGGCGCATACTTCACGGTTTTCAATGTCATAGGTCCATGAAGCTTTCGGAGAAGAACGTACAGTTTCCGCAGGTTTATGGCCTCCCAGATCGCCCGATCTGTCGACCTGTGATTTTTATTTGTGGGGTAATTTAAAGGGTAAGGTCTACAGTAACAACCCGCATACAATTGAAGAGTTGAAAACAAACATTCGCAATGCGATTGCGGAAATCACACCAAATTAATTGGCAAAAGTTTCCAGAAACATGTTGAGACGTGCTGAGTTGTGTATTGAGGTTCATGGTGAACATTTTCAGCACCTTCTGTGAACTATTGACCTATTGAATGTTCAGTACGTTGTTTTTCATAATAATACTTTCCTACTCTGTATTCTGTATATACAATAAATGAGTGAATTGTATGTTGTTTATAAGACATGGGGCCTCTTTTAGTTTGGCTACCCGGTACTTTACTGAGAATAATATCAAAAACACACATAAAGTAGCGTGATTGTGAGTGTTGAATGCTTTCTCTCTCTTTTTCTCAAGAGGTCATTAATATACCTACATCAATAACAATAAAGTAAAACAAGAATGCAAGACAAATATAAGTAAGAAATTAACTGATTCATAGTAGCCTATTAGAAAGTAAAAACTAAAATAAAAACTTCTACATAATAAAACTATTTCAACTATTTTGTAATTTATTGACATATTTCACCATAAAGGATTTAATGCTACTTTATAAATAAAGTAACAAAATAATTATTTTATTTCTGTTCAATAATATGTATTTTTTAAAAATCTTGCATTCTCCATTGTTGACAAAAACGTAAGAATAACAGTTCCATTTCAATATACCGGTATTCGATTCAAGCGCCATCATCGGGAAATTACTGAAATACAAATAATTTACCTCTCTTGGGAAAATATTGGATATTACATCCTAATATCATGATTTTAATATATTATTTGATTCCAGCGCCATCATCGGGAAATGGCTGAACTAAAGATAATTTACCTCCCTTGGGAAAGAATTTGATACGTCCGTGTTAAAATAGAAGCGTGATTTTAATATATTTGATTCCAGCGCCATCATCGGAAAATGGCTGTACTACAGATTATTTACCTCCCTTTGAGAAAAGATTGGATACTCCATCCTAAAAGCGTGATTTTTATATATTCGATTCCAGCGCCATCAACGGGAAATAGCAGAACTATAAATCTTGTACCTCCCTTCGAGATATGTAATCTTTCCCAGACGTACTTGTAGTTCAGCCATTTCCCGATGATGGCATTCGAATCAAATATATTTTTTTTAAAAAAAAAACACTCTTTTTAACACGGAGGCATCCAATCTTTTACCAAGGGAGGTAAATAATCTGTAGTTCAGCCATTTCCGAATGATGGCGCTGGAATCAAATATAAAAATCACGCTTTTAACATGGAGGTATCCAATCTTTTACCCCTTTTACCAAGGGAGGTAAAAAAATCTGTAGTTCAGCCATTTCCCGATGATGGCGCTGGAATCAAATATATTAAAATTATCCTTTTAACATGGAGGTATCCAATCTTTTCCCATGGGACATAAATAAGCTGTAGTTCAGCAATTTCCCGATGATGGCGCTGGAATCAAATATATTAAAATCACGCTTTTAACATGGAGGTAACAATGTTTTCCAAAGGTAGGGTGACCAGACGTCCTCTTTTATCCGGACATGTCCTCCATTTTAGGTGTCTGTCCGGCGTCCGGGCGGATTTTTTAGAAATCGGTAAATGTCCTCCTTTTTTGGAAAGAGTATAGCATTGACCATAGAAAATGTGCTGCATACAGAATGCTTCATTTGGTGCGCGTTAATTCGAGCTATGATTCGAGCAATGCTCACCTAGCATCTGGGAGCTCAATACGATCACTTTCCCGACTGAGTGATTAGTAGGGCGCGTATTTATGGCACTAAAAACCTCTGAAATAGGCAGTCAAATAGGCCAAAATGATAAAAATAGGCACAAAAAGCACCATAAACCAGTGATGTGCGTTGACGTCGACCCTTGGGGTAGCAGTCAGTGGCGTGCTCAAGGGTTTGGGGTTGGTGTGGGTCACACCCCTCCCCCCTTTAGGGCCCAGTATTCCTAAAAAAGAATGTCAATAAGAGGAAAAGATTGCAAAATGATGAATGAGTACTAAAACCCCACCCACATTCGAAAATAAAAGACGATTTGATTTCACCACTAAGTCAGAGATCCTGGGTTCGAATCTCGGCTTGGCCATGGGTATTCTTTGCGTGTGTCCCTTCATCAATTTTATCGTATCATCTTCGCGATTAGCGAAAAGTGGGGGAAAGGCGAAGTAAAATAAACCATATCAAGCAATCAATCAATGATTTGATTTCATTTTTGTTACTTAGCGTCGCTTTTTGTCACATTTGGTTAATTGCGAAGATGATACGATAAAATTAATGAAGCGAGAAACAAAAAGAACACCCATGTCCAAGTCGGAGTTCGAACCCGGAACTCCTGGTGTCCTAGCGCGCTGTGATAACCACTCCCTCACGGTTGGTTGATTTGGTGTTTTAAGTCCACTTTATGCACAGAAACAAAACAGGTAACAAAATACACTTTTTTGTAGTTTCTTCAATAATATTCATTTGGCTTTTCGAGTTCTGAGATACATTTTTCATTCCAAATTATTTCATTATTCATTGCAGAGTACAGCACATAGGAACAAGAATGCGCGCTCATCACTGGTTCGAATCCCGGCCTGGGTTGTTCATATGTGGGCTCTTCATCAATTTCATCATATCATCACTCATCCTTATTTTCGCGATAACCAATGTGGCAGAAAAGCGAAGTAAAATAAACCAAACCAACAACAATATGAACACGCGTTCTCTTGCCCAAATAAATACATCCGTATTATGACTGTTAGAGGCCAAGTGTAGTAAATTTAAATAAAACACTACTAAAACGAGAGTGAGAGAGAGCCCGAGCACATATTTGTAATTTAATCATTATATATTCCATACTTGAAAAAAGAAAGAAAGAAAGCATAACATTATTGTCTGCACATAACACGTTCCCATTTCATAAATAATAAAACTACATCCCATATTATACATACATATTGTAAAACGTGTAAAAGGTTGTGTAAATACAGAGAACAAAAGTACTGCAGAAAATGTTACCCTGAGTTCTTTAGAGGATTTACAAGAAATCTATGAGAAACCAATCCCCTATCTGTCCTATAGGGGATAGACTAGGGGACCTGAAAGCCTGGGCTTTCAACCAATTGCAGCGGGGGCGAGGGGGGCAAGGGAGGTAGAGGTAGAAATCTTCCCTTTACCTTCGGGCGTCCGTTTCTACCTGGAAACTGGTCAGGCGGAGGAAGAGCGAGCTAGGGTATCCAGCCAGCTTTGCCCGCGGATCGGACCGATGGACGAGAAGTGCGTGGAAAAGAAAGTGTTGCATATGAGCTGTGGTGGCTTTACTTACTTACTTACTTAGTCGATCCTCTTCTACCTTGCGGTGTTGAGGTTTCCCAGAGGGTCTTCCATCGGATTCTGTCTCGGGCCAGCTCCTTTGCTCTCCTCCACTTTCCTCCTCTAGCCTCTACAGCTACCTTCACATTTTCTTCCCATGTTCTTCTGGGTTTCCCGCGTGGTCTTGCTCCTTGCATCTTTGCATTCAAGGCTTGTTTAGCTAGTCTGGAGTCTTCCATTCTTTGTATGTGCCCAAACCATCGTAACTGGTTCTGTTCGATTCTCTCAAGCACTGGTGATACGCCCAGGCTAGCTCTAATGGTCTGATTCCTAATTTTGTCTCTTCTTGTTTTCCCTTCTATTTTGCGGAGAAATCTCATTTCTGAAGCCTGTATTTTACTCCTATGTTTATTTGTCAATGTCCAGGTTTCACTACCATAAAGTAATGTAGGTAAATATATCACTTTATACACACGGAGTTTCGTATTTTTGATCACTAATGGATTATTTAGGAAATTTCTCTCTAGCGCATTAAAGAGTCTCCCTGAGGCTTGGGATCGAGCTATAATTTCACCATCTATTCTACCATCTTGCTGCACTATAACCCCGAGGTATTTAAAATCTGTAGTCTGTTCTAATGTCGTTCCATTATTCAAAGCAATCTGATGTATATTTGGATGTCGTGCCATCATCATGGTCTGAGTCTTTTTATCATTTACCTTCATACCCCTCTTATTTAACTCTTTTTCCCAGATCCTCACGTTCTTTCTTTCGGAATCTCCCAATATTAATACGTCATCGGCGAAGGCAGAATGGTTTATATATATTGGTTTTAAAAACCTATACCCCAGCTTGAATTTCTGTACCTTCCCATTGCATGATTTAATAACATCATCCATTAAGGTAAAAAAGAGGAGTGGGCTAAGGATACATCCTTGTTTAAGTCCTACTATAGTCTCAAATTCTTGAGAGACTGCATTGCAAGTGCGGACATAGTTTCTACATTTCTTATACAGACTCTGCGTTGCTGTAATTAATTGATTGCTAACCTTTCTTTGTTTTAGTATTTTCCATATTTCATCCCTCGGAATGGTGTCGAAGGCTTTCTAGATCCATGAAAGCCATATGTGCCTCTTTTCCATATCTCATGTTTTTCACTGATCTGTCTGATGGTAATTATGAGGTCTTGTGTGCTTCTTCCTGGTCGGAATCCGCACTGTGGCTCTACCACTTGCCTTATTCTATCTTCTAGTATCCTAGTATTGGCTTTAACAAGACAATAAATATTGTGATTTGAATATAATTCGAAATGTGAGATTGATTGATCTATCTCTGCTAGACTAGCTATTCCTCAGTGCACGTCACTGCCATAAACTAAGAAAAGGCACGAAAATAGGCACTAAAAAGGCACCCCAAAAATTAAAAAATGACATAAAAATAGGCAATGGAAGTGAACTTATTTAAATTTTCTTATTACAATGCACAGTTATACTGTATTAGCACTTCAGTTTATACTAAAAGTGCGCTAGCGATTAACTTACTACGAGTATAATACTCTTTTGATCGAAATTCACATTTGCGGGGAATCGTCTGTTAAAGTAATTCTCACAAAAAGAGCTTGTGCTAACGACTGCGAATTTGAACAAATGATGAATAAACAATTTGCACCATTGTAACAAAAAAATATTTAAAACAATGTTCCAAATCTGGCGAATTCCAGATTTCAGTCAGTACAACATCAACAAAGCCTTACTTACATCTTTCAATATAGGGAAAGCCAAATGCACGTAAGAAAAAAGCAAAATTGCAGAATATCCATTTTTTGGCACGATTAAGCAAAATAGGCACTAACCATCAAAATAGGAATTTATAGGCACTATAAAAATGTGTTTTCAGAATAGAAACTCCATGAAACGAACTTAAAGTTTAAACATGAAAGCCTATGGTTCACTACAAAGAAATAAAAAAAAAAGCAAATTTCTGCACCCCTGTCATTAGTATTAAGCGCTGAGACTGCTGGAACGCATGTAGTCTGTGCAGTTCTTTTTCGGTTGATTTATTTGGTTTATTTTACTTCGTTTTTTCACTTTTGGCTAATCGCGAAGATGAGTATGAGCGATGATATGATGATTTTGATGAAGGACACCCATGCCCAGGCCGGGATTCGAAACCGAGGCCTCTGGCGTGTGCTAACCACTCCAACACAGAGGTCGGCAAGTTCCTTTTCGAGTTATACATACGCGATACAGAAATGCGTAGTGAGAATTTTGATTATTAAGTAATATTTACTTTCATGAAATAATGAAGCGAAAGAAAATATCCAGTTTTAAAGGATGGAAGAAACGAATATGGGGAAGTGTATGGTGGTTGCCACTTTCCTCTGCTGTTGAAAGAGTGGCATTGAAATCATATTTCTCTACCCAATCCAGACTACCTAAAATTTTAATTTGGCTTTTCGAAATAAGTTAAGCAAATCTTACTTGTTACATTTGCATTCACTTGTGGAGATATTTCAGTCTAATATCCAAAAATTAGAAAAGGAGTAAAATTCTGTGCTTCAAATTATAGATATTCTTTGTAATTTGTTAAAAAAACAGATTAGGAGATTGCTTTCTTTGCTTAAACTTAAGAGATCTTCTGAAAAGCATCTGTGAGCAAAATGTTGGTAAGATTTTGTATATTGGAGTAATGGCAAATGTATAGCCATTTTTTGGGGTGTCCTCTTTTTTATGACTTCGTCCTCCTTTTTCGCCTGCTCTGTCCTCTTTTTTGAATGTATGTGTCTGGTCACCCTATCCAAAGGGAATCCATGATATTGCATAATTCATGCACACAAAAAGTTGTAAGATACGAAGATGTTCACGACCATAAAATTATGAGTTCTGGTTAATGTTTGGAAGGTTATAAATGTATTTGGAAGATGGAAGAGTAACCTGAAATACATTATAGCTACATCAACAGAAGGCTGGACTGCGACGCCAAAGGGAGGGGGGGGGGAATTTTCTTCAACAGGGCTTCGCTTCGAATGTGCATTTTCAGAAAGGCACTGAGACAGTGCCGGATCTACAAATCTTGGACCCCCTGCAAAATGTTACCAAATGTCCTCTCTACCCAGGGACGTCGTTAGGGGGGCACGCGGCGGCACTGGCCCCGGCAAACTGTTCTGTATTTGCTGGAAATTTTACTTCGATGACAAATATTGCAAAATAATTCTTCAGTAAATTTTGCTTGCAGTTTGAAACACTTCTTCAATTTTCAGTAGCACGAACCCAAGCAAGGCATTTGTTTCTTATTTCCCTGCTTGTTGCTTGTTGAACACAAACAAATGTATTGGGAGGGGATGCAGTTAATGGTTTTGTGGTCCGCCCCGGCCAGGGAAGTCTGAGACCTATTGAAAATGCACTTTTCCTCCCTGCTGCACGCCAGATCCAGGATCCCCCCAAAACCCGCACTTTCTCTTCATCTGGCCCTGCACTGGCTCCATGGGCGCCGAAAGGACGACACAAACAGGAAGATTTAGCTACAGGCGGCTAGAACTTTCTGCGTTAATTATTTTATGGTTCAGAAAATATATCCCCATGCGTTTCAAATTCCAAGAACAGAACTCTATTGCTTGTCCCTTTTTCGGCGCGGGAATGAATGACATAGCGGTTCTTCTCACATGCACTCAACCCTCCTGCTAATGACCTGCCCTGCAAGGAGGGAAAGGTCACTTTCTGAAAATTGGGAGAAACATCGAAGCGGTTGGTTCATCTGTTGATTTGGTGGACAGTTGATATGTCTCTATTGATTGTCCCTTTTCTTCATGTTCACGATTAGCCACAAAGTGTCAGAAAAGCGAAGTAAAATAAACCAAATCAATCATTTATATATTTCTATATTACGTCGCTTTTCTACCTCTTGGGTTAAATGCGACGATGAGGATGAATGATGAGCTGAAGGAATGGCGATGGGACAGACATGATACAACCATACCTGTCCAAGGTCCGAACCTCTGGTTTCGTAGCGAGTTATACTCAAGGGAATTCTCATGAAGAAAAACTGTAAAAGTAGGGTGAAAAGAAGCAAAGAAGCATAAAAAGCCACGTTTAGTTCTTCTAAAACCTTCCAATTATCGAGTTCGTGTTTTAAGTCTACTGTATTCACAGTAAGGCTAATCGGGGATCCGAACCACTATGTGCCTCCACCGGGTATCGAACCTGGGACCCCTTGATTGCAAGGCGGCGACGCTACCACTGCGTCATCGAGGAGGCCGAGAAAAACTTACAATTCGTCAGTAAAATTAATATTTAGGGACAAGGCCTGCGAAGTTGCGCTTGGTCGTCACATCGAGTCCCATAGTTTCGAGAGCAGAATTTGCTTCCATATCGCTTTCAAGTACTTCCCAAATTGTCCTCACGATGTTGGAACAGCACAGAAATTTTGGAACTAATACAAGCAGGCACATACCCAGGGAAGGGGCTCAGGGGCTGCAGTCCTTTCCCGAAATCCTACAAATATCTGATTTTAATAATGTGTAGTAGTAATTAAATTTACTTCATTAACAGGATTAAACATCTTGTGTATGGCAAGTTGCAATATACCATATAGAAATTCATCTTCAGCGCATTTACTCCTCCCCCCAACCTTTTCGTCTTTAGATGGCGGCTGCCGATAAGGGATAAGCCCCTTCCGAAATCAAATTCTGGCTACAGGCCTGACCACCAGCGATCGAACCTTTCGATTGATTGATTAATTGAACTGGTGTTTTAAGTCCACTTTATACACAGTGAGGCTAATCGGGACTGGACCTACAGTTTAAAGTGAGATCCAATTCACTATGTGCCTCCATCGGGAATCGAACCCGGGACCCCTTGTTGAACCTGCCGAACCAAAGACGAGAGCGTAATTATTTGAGCGTGTGGGAACTTTGTTTTATCCAGTGCCATCATATATTCAGTTTCCCACACATAAATAAGATTAATTTTAAGAAATTAGACGTATGCATAGCTATAATTTCTTATCGTCATCATTTCCCAAGTGAACAATCAGATGTCATAGAAGACTCGGGCCCGCCCTTGAACTAAGAGATACCGGATTCGATTCCGGTATGAATCCTATACATGAGATGCTTAGCTTGAACTCATTACGCACACATTTCATATTTGCACTGTTGCCAATACTTGTAAACCTGGTTCCAGCAATTTATATCTAAAACCACGGACAAGGGTTTTATCTATAGTTCAAATCACAAACCCTGACACCTTCTGTAAACAAAACCACCTGCATGCAGAAAGCATTGCAAACTCATAGAAGTAAAATAATCCACACGAAAATCCAGCGTTGTTACAGGATTCATTACGTAAGGTAAAACAATGGCAAATTTGTAGTATGGGATACGCTGCCGCAAATGACGTCTCACTTTAAACCCAATGCTCTTTCTTTTTTTACTTATTGCTTCACCTTTATGGTTAACTCTTTGCACCAGTAATCATTTCCCATAAATTTGGCTTCTTTCTTTGAATATATTTTACTTGCATTTTTTAGACAAAATGATATAACATGGTAATGTATATTTCTAAGGTTTGATATAGATAGGAGTGTATTTGAAATTTGTTTGTACATTTTATGTAAATTGTATCTTATGTAAATAAAATATATAATGGGCATAAACAGCCATATGCATTGCTGTAAGTCCAATAAATATATTGATGATGATCAAAACAAGACAAAAAGTTCGTAAATTTATTGCGGTTGGAAACTTTGACAAGCATCCTAATAACGATTTTTGTTCCGCCAAATATAGTGCACTTGTTAAAATAACTTTGTGACATGGCAAGGCAAGATAAGTGTGAACATTTTGTAGTAATATAACTTTCAATGAGCTAAGAGATTTGTGTACATAATGATATTTTATAACATTGGTTATTTTCTAAAAATAATCATGTGAACAGCAAGGAAGTAGTGCAACTTAGTAATATTGCCTGACTTAGCCTTAGAAAAATAACATGCCGAGTTCTATGCGTGAGGGAAAGTCTCCGTTTACTCCGAGCTTGTTTTCAAAACACCAGCAAGGACAGTCTTTGAAAAGGGGTGAGAAACAGATTCTACTCAATATTTATGTAACGTTCTGTCAGTAGTATCCTCAGAAACCAGTAAATGAAGTGGTTAAGTTGGTATCCCAGTGCAGTGGTGTGTCAGTGTCTGTAGTTTTAAGGGTTATGAAAGAGAGAATGACCGGGAGAGTAACAATGTATGCGGCTGCATATTCGTCTGATGTTTTGAGATCGGGTTCTCACATTCAGAGGCTCTTATATAAAATGAATAGGTGCGGCGAACTATGAGTGTAACAGCAGATGATTGCGGTCATGGATCAGCTGACGCGGAGTGATACATCGAATCGGTGAGACCGTTTGTTTACAGAAGGTCTCAGGGATGGTGATTTAGACCTTAGTTCTCAATTTTCTTCCAGCAAATTTACAAATCTAAAGACTAATAACATTGTTCTTCGTGTATAAGCCATTAAGATAATGAGTTCATTTTGCATTTAGTTTCCCGAATAATGACTGTGTATTTCGCGAGAGTATATCCGTAGACTGTTGGGGCTACAGAAGAAAATGATGTTCCTTTCCAATTTATTGATTGATTGAGTTGGTGTTTTAAGTCCACTTTATACACAGTAAGGCTAATCGGGACTGGTTATACAGTGTAAAGTGGGATCCGAACCACTATGAGCATCCACCGGGTATCGAACCCGGAACCCCTTGATTACAAGGCGATGATGCTACCATGCGCCACCGAGGAGGCCCTTGCTCCTTTTCTTTCCAAGAAAATATATATATATATATACACACACACACACACACACACACACACACACATATATATATATATATATATTTCCTTCGGAAAGTTGGGTACTATGTTTCTTCCTGTGTGGGCTACGTTCCTTCCTTCCCCAGCCAAGAAGGGACCAGGACGAAGGAATGCGAGAAGTGACAAATGAGCCAGCCCTGTATCCCTTCGACTGGACACTGCCCATCGTCGCTGAACTAATTTAGGTAACATGTGGCAGAAACTGGAGGATCCAGGGAATGACCAGGAGATGCTGTTCTCACGGTTTGGTAAAAACAACGCCGAACGATTTCATTGGGCCAGGGGGACACGTGATCAACAAAAAGCGACAGTTTTGGTGAAATAGTTGGAAAGAAAGGACAGTGTGCGACTAGGCTCAAAGAGGAACATTATCCTCCAAAGGGCGTGACGAGACTTGGAATAGAGTAACTTACACGGTAGAATGTGTGCATAAGAGTTCGAACCCGGGACAGTATTGTGTTATAAGTGTACAGTCGTGTGTGGCGATAAGCGCCAATCATGTGTAACAAGTGTATCCTTTTGCTTGTGTAAGTATGTTAGGTTTATGTCTTTATTAATTAAATATGTTAAAAATCTATAGTCGTTTCCCTCATGTACAAGAGGTAGAAATTAATATCTGATCATTGGTAACTGCAACGGGTAAAGAAGACCAGGTACACTGTAAAAAAAAATACACTTCTTGTACACTTTTGGTACACTTTCTTGCATATAATATGCACAAGATGTGTATTGAAGGTGTTGCAAAAGTGTACTTAAAGTGTTCTAGATGTGTGCGACCCGAAATGACGAAATTTTGTACACTTGTTGCACACTTTGGGGACACATTCAAAGTTGTGTGCACTTCTTCAACGCTTTCTGTACACTTTTGTTTAAAGTAAGTCTGTACACTTCTTGTACACTTTGTAGCACATGATTTCATTTTGTGTTGTTGGTCATATCGATTGTCATTTTATACTTTTTTGACAAATTAATATCTTATGAACATAAATCAATTTCATTATATAAAGCAGTAACACATATAAAATGTCACATCACAATTGGTGCCACCCATGCATGTACGTACAAGCCACTAATATTTTATTATTGGTACATTGTTTGTACACTGTAAAAATAATACCCGTTTTGTCATTTTTGGTGAACTCTCTTCGATAAAAATGTTAGGGAACGTTAAGTGTAGCAGAGATGTACAGTGGGATCCATGAGTATTATCGTGCAAATTGTCCATGACTATTTTCATTAATATTTCTCTTACATCCTATGTGTTTTTAAGCGATGGATTTTTATGTATGCTGGTGAAGAAGTTGTCAACAGCTTGTTTTGAGTTTTCTTTTAATTCTTGAAGCTCTTATTGGGTCAAATAAAGTGCACGAACATGGTGATGGACAATTTGCAAGGTAATACTCATGGATCCCACTGTACGACCCGATTATTAAATTATTATATTAAGCACAGGATTTTAAGAGTAAGATTTGACCTATTGCCCTTCAGCCATAGAAAGTTAAAATTTCCGTTTTATTAGTGTTGTTATCAATGTTCTATTATTGGGAAGAAAGGTTTCGGTACACTTCACATCTGTTTGTTCTTGTGTTCATCGTAAGAACTATTGAAAATATTGCGGCATGTTTATAAATTTTAAAATATACCAGGAAAAGAGCGCTGGTTATTATCATTACCTTACAAACAATAAAATTGACATTGAATTGAATATACTTTGGAGTTGTTAACAAGTATAGACTACCGTACGTTCATTAGATAGAAACTGGATTCGCCTCGCTTCTTTTTATAGGTATACCGTATTGGCCCGAATATAAGCCGCACATTTTAACCAAATTTCAATTGTCATTTGTTCCGAATAGTTATTTGTCTTTTTATTCTTTTTAACGATGCACAGATATGAAAGACCACAACGAGCTACGACGAAAGTGGTCCCGAGATCGAATCCCGGACTGGAGATGGGTGCGTGTCTCTTCATCAATTTCATCACTCATCCTCATCGTCGCGATTAGCCAAAAGTGGAAGTGATACGAAGCTAAATAACAAAAATAAAATCAAAACAGGAAATTTTTCCCAGAGTCCCAGCTTATGGTTATTTTGGTTCTAAGTTTATTCTTACTCTTCCACCTGCTCGCTACTGAAAAATTCTGGACAAACAACCCCTCATGACTCACCACCGTAACGGTACATCTTGAGAGGCGTGAGGGGTTGAAGACAACTTTCGCAATCGCCGGAAGCATTTCGCTTGGTTGGCGTCTTCTCGCGACACGTGTTTCAGTAGTGCTTCATTTCGCATTGTGTACTGTGTATTGTAGTTCTGTGCAGATTCAGGAGAGAACGAACTACCACCACAGATTTTCGGAGTAAGAAAAGTAAGTATTTATGCATGTTTTCTACAATTTCATTTTATATGTTTCTTTGTTCGCTGAAATTCTGATTTAACTGCCTAATTATAAACGCGCGAATAAAGGAAAGAACCTGGTCAGACCCAACGATTACACCAAAATGGGAGATTAGCTTCAGGGCCCATTATTTACCATACCATAATACAGTGGCGTACGCAAGGGGGGTTACCGGGTTTAACCCCCCTTGAGCTTTTGAAATATTATGGAAATTGTTGTAGAAAAAAATTAAAAATGGCTAATTTATCCCAGTCAAAGATCTGCGACAGTAATAATAATAATAATAATAATAATAATAATTTGAATTATTATTCCCATGCAGCATGAAGAAAAACACAACATTCCAAACACAATCTAAGCGGACGCAAAGTTCAATTTTGCAATTATTTTTTTTTGCAAAAAGTCGCGCAGTGACGTGCGAGAATTGTGAAAATTCCTTGCTTCGTCGCAGTGTGCCGAGTCTGCCGACCTTATTGCAAACATTCTTCCCGGTACTGATTTCACATCCCCTTGTGAACTCCTCAAGTGATGCTGAGTCTACATCCACATCATTAAATAATGTTGAAGAAGTGCTTTGTGAATCACCTAGAAGTGATAAATGTGTTGGAATGTCTATAAACTTACTTTTCAACGAAAACATAGACTCAATTGAATTTAGCAACATGTATTCTCGCGCTTCATCATCATCCTGGGCGAGTTCCATAGGTAAAGGTAATGTAGATTCCCCCGTACATATAGCACCATGCCATGAAGGCACACGTAGTGGTGTGGCGGGCCCCAAAGATTCTCGATCTCGAACTATTTTTGCAGGTGATGTGAAATTTTGTTCTATTTCTTTCATAAATAGCAGCTGCATTAGTAGTAATTATTATTAGTAATTTAACTAATTAATTAATTTTAAGAATTATTAATTAATTAATTATAAGAATTATTAATTATTATTATTATTATTATTATTAAAGTATAATAAAACAATGGCAATGTGAATTTGTAGAAAGTTTTCGAAAGAACACCCCCCTTGATGAAATCCTGCGTACGCTACTCTCATAATAGTTTCACATTAAGCTGCGTTGTTATCTAAATAGTTGCAAGAACTAAGTTATGTGTTAGGTGAAAGTTCAATGCTTCCTTGCTTTTGTTCTCTGCCTATTTAATTTATTTTTGTCATTGCGGACAATCCCAGTGCCGTGAAGCAAATATACAGGCATATAAAATTTGAAAATGGCAGAAAGCACACTTTTTCTCTCTCGCGGAGACTTGATCCCTCATTCTCTTTTTGGAATAAAAAAAATTGCCTTCTCATTCATCTCTCCTTTTTGTTTGTAACGTTTTTGTCAATTTCTTTTCCGTTAAAGCTTCCCATCTTCATTTCTCATTTTAGTATCTCTTCCTTCCTGTTTATTTCCTCTGTTTTCGAGCATTCATTTCCCTATGTTTACCCTCACATTTTCGGCCTGTTTCTTCTTTATTCTCTCTCTCTCTTTGTTATTATTCCTCTTCCTTGCCTGCCTCTTTTCGCTTGCTTTGCTTCTATATTTCTCTCTCTCTCTCATCTATTTCTTTCTCCATTTTTATATTTCTTTCTCTGTCTTTTTCTATTTCTGTTTGTTCTTTTCTACTTGTTCCTCTTTCTCTCTCTCTTTACTATCTCCACAGAGATATATATCATTCTCTCCAATTCTTGCTTCTATATTTCGCTCGTTTTTCTATTGCTTTATCTCTCTTGAGTTTCTCTATTTCTCTCTCGCCCGCCTGTCTCTGACTCGGCCTCTTTCCTCTCTTGTCCTCGGTCTCCCTCCCGATGGCTGATTACGTCATTGGCTTGTAATCAAAGGATCTCGGGTTCGATACCTGCTGCAGACACATTGCGCAGTGGTTGGGATCACGCTTTAAACTATAGGTCCGTTCCGACCAACCTATTTGTACATAAAGTGTAGTTAAAACCAACAATTCAAACAATTCTCTTCTCCTCCTCTCTCTCTTCACCGTGTGTGTGTGCCCGACTCGCTTCTCTATCTTTATCTGTTTCTTTTCTCTTTCCTTCATTCTCTGTCTGACTTTAATTCTATTCCTTTCTCACATTCTCTGCCGCTTCTTCCATATCCCTTTCTTTTATTTCTTTTAAAACACTTTTTCTTATGTGGAGATGTTGGAAATATTTACATCATGTTCGCATGTCATCATAAGAAAGAAGTGCTTTAAAGGAGAGAAAAAATAGATGAAAGAAGCGGCAGAGAATATGAGTAAGGAAGAGAATTGAAGAACCGGACAGAGAGTGAAGGAAAGAGAAGAGATACATAGACATACACCGAAGAGGAGGGGGGGAGCGGAATACAAGAACCGAGGGAGAGGGTAAAGGGAAAAAATACGAGTACATGGGAGAGAGATAAATAGGGAAGCGAGAGAGGGGGAAAGAAATATGGAAACGAACGAGAGGCATTTACACATTCTGAATGTTGTTTTTTTTTTCTTTTAGAAAAGAGGAGTAGGCGTAATAAAAATCTAGAATATCTTAACCTTATATATGTGAAAGATAAGAAATATTATATTAAAAAATCCATGAATGCTAGAGACAATGGTTCTATCAGTGGCGTGCGCACATTCTTTTGTGGTCCGTCCTCATTTTGCCATCTTTTCGTACGTCTGGCGTTCTTCTTTTTTTTTTAAGTGCAGGCGAAAGGGGGTTATAACCCCCACCAATAACTCTCCTTGGGCGCGCCACATTAGCACGCAATATTAATTGGATATTTTCCATATCCAGTGTAGTTTCAAGAACTAGACAATGGATAATATCGAATTAACATTCCATACTAACATCACTTTAAACAATAAAAAAAAATATATATCACTCATCTTAGTAATAAGAATGAAATGATCATCCTAGGACTTTATAAAAAAAATATTTTTAAATGCTACTTGTCTGTTGTTCATTATTCTTAACTGTGCCATTAAATTGATATACTCAACTAGTATTTTGTTTTGATATCACTAGTTCTCATGCAAAAGTTTCTTTTATTATTATTCTTAAGGCACCTATTGTTCCTGTCATGAAGACAAGAGAGAAATATTCAGAAGCTATTGTCGTGCAGAGAATTGTGAGGCATATGATTCGACTGAAGAAGGATTATTCTGTGCTTATTGTGGATATCTACCCACCAAGGATGCAAAAGGTAAGCGTGTGTTACATATTGTTATCTGAAACATGAATATTTGCATTTCCAAATCAATCAGTGATAAGAAATCTCACTTTCCGTAGACAATTTACCATGATAAAAGTATTCCTCGTGTTTGAAATTTGGACTTGCGATTTAACAAATATAAATAGAAGAAGTCAAAGTTGAATTAATTTAAACTGTCTTCAGAATATATTTCCTTCGCTTCAACATTAGGTACATTTAAGGCTCAGATTTATTAAACTGCTTGACGCAACATCAATGTGGCATATCAAAAGGGGGTTGGTGGGGGTCACAACTTATAACCACCTCTTTTGCTCAGTATTCCTTAAAAAATGTTGGAAAAAACATCAAAGGCAGAAAAAATGGCAAATTGAGGGCTCATTAATAAAAATAAGCATATGTACCCCTCCTCCTTTCGAAAATCCTGATAACTCATAACATCACTCACAATCTGAATAGCTTCTTATTGGATGACATAATGATCAGATCTTAACCCCCTCATACCTTTGATACCAGCTTTATAAATGAGACTTAGGTTAATTCAATATGCTTAACTCTTAAGGTTTGTAGTCTGTCTGTCTGTCTCTCTCTCTTTCAGTAGTGGAATTCTCTTGTGGAAAATTATTTTTATATTCATAGATGTTATAGATAAGGATATCATGTCAATTTTGCTGTTTAATTTTGCTTTCATACTTCTTAATGTGCAATAACTATATCTTGTCTCTTTTATTTTATTTTATCTATTTGTGCATATTACCTCTTTTTATGCTTCCTTTCAAAAGTGTCTGTAGCAATGCCTATTATCCTAATGACATGTGGAATATGCATTTTTAAGTCATAAAGTAATTTTGGCTCTAAATTTTTCCTACCACCTTTAAATACAAACTGTCATCCACAGATGGAAAATCCAGAATACACCACTCTAAATATTTTTTTGTGCAAGTGATAAATTATTTTAAGTAACTTAACTATACAAAAATAATGGCCAACACGAGAAACAGTCATGTATATTCTCTTTCACTTTCTTAATTGCTTGAGATATGGAATGGTATTTTTTTCTGTTAACATACAAACTTTTATACACATCAGCAGAGAGAACTCTTTCTCCTCTTATTTGTTTTTCTTTTTGTTTCATCCTTTTTTTTTCTCTTTTCTTTCCACTTGCTTTCTCTATTCAGCCTCTCTCTTTGTCAGAGAGAAATAGACTCCTTCCCTCACTCATGTCTTTTATTCCCTCTTCTCCTTTATCTCTCTCTCCCTCTCTGTGTCTCTCACTGGATTTGTCATTTTTCTTCTCTCCAACACACACACACACATATGTATGAGAGTGTGTGTGTCTCATTTAGAGAGAAATATGTGTGTGTGTGTGTCATCTTCCCTTTCTCTCTTTCTCCTCTCCCTTTTTCTCTCACTGCATTTCTTCCATTTTTCTTCTCTCCTAGAGGGAGACAGAGAAATATGTGTGTGAGACAGTCATCCTTTCTCTGAAGGAACAGAAAAAGGAAAGAGAGAAGGAAGAAAAGAGTAAGGAGGGGAGAGTGAGCCCTCCGTCTGCCTTTCTCTCTTCCTCTCAAATTTTCTATCCTTTTGTGAGGGAAAGAGAGGTGGTGGGATGGGAAGGAGAAAAGAGTGAGAGGGGGAGGGAAGAGAAGAAAAGAGAGATAAGTTATGAAGATTGATTGATTTAGTTTATTTTACTTCGCGTTTTGTGCCTCTTAGCTAATTTGCGAAGATGGGGATGAGTGATGAAATGATGAAATTGATGAATGGACATTCACAAACAACCAAGCCCGACCAGGATTCGAACCCGGGACCCTTGGCGTGATGTGCTAACCACTCGGCCACAGGGTCGGGCATAAGTTATGAAGAGTTTCCAATTGTAATTCATATACAAATTACATAATTTAAAACCATGCATTCTCTTCATCTGTTTTAGTCTCACATAAGTTCCTAATTATTATATTTTCAAAGCTCCAAGTAATGTTCCTCTGTGATAAAGTGTTGACTGTTTCACATTTATATTATATGATATAAACAGGAAAAATTAGTCTTGTATTTTTTAAATCAATTTTTTATGTATAGGATAAACGTTTATGAACAGAAAGGTAATATAAATGAACTAAATTGAGTATGCTATATCTTTAATCACTTTGTTTTGGCTTATAAGTATATTTCAGAATCTGTCTCCTCTATAGTTTTACAAAGAATATTATTGCTATTATATTTACACCACCTGGGTATGGTAATATTTTCCCAGTGCTAATTTAAATAAACCTTGAATGTTCTCTGTTTCATACCAGTAAATATGGTATTTGTTTTGTTTTACAGTAACTTCACATCAATATTCTCTTGGCCCTGTGCAAAGACATGCAACATAAAGGAGAAAGTGCTCTTGTGATGAGTTTCGGGTTCAAGTCTGGCCTGTATAGGAGTATTTTTGTGTACCCGTCTTCATGCATCAAAGGTAAGCGCATACAAACTTTAATTGCTGTAGTTGAGGGGAGGAACAGTGAAAGTAATATACTAAAGGTTTAGAAGTTGACAAGTTGGATTCTAAATATTTTGTAGTCATTAGTAAAATAGAAGAGCTGAATTCTTGGTTACTGTTGTTGTCTTTAATATGAGTGGTTCTTGGTTTGAACTCTTTGGAGTTCCAAAGTTCTGTATTAACCCAACATCATAACAGTTGGGGAGCTACATGCAATAAATAAAATACTGTGAGCTTGAACACCAGTAACAGTGCTGATGGTACACAATGCGTTAAGCACATATTATCCAATGAAAAGCTGTCTGTGTGGCAGGCCTTGACCCCTCAAAGGGATGTGGAGTCATGGAATTTAGTGTAGGTAAAAGGGAAGCAAATTGGTACAGGGATCTGCTTGAATGTCAAAGCATTGTGTTTTTGGGTCATGGCAGATATTAAATAAGTCAAATTTAATGTCAGTGTACAACAGCCATTTGAGGGCATTGTTCTACCATGTATTTTTTTCTTTTTTTGTGGGTTGATGCATAGTTAATTCTCATTGCGAGAGAGAGATTGTTTTAATTGGATAATACTTGATCAGGAATAAATGTGATGTTTTGTAATTAAATTCAAGAAAAAAATATGATATTTATGCATGCTTCATTTATTTTCAGGAATTATCACCATTTGGTAACAAAAGATTTTGAGAAAGAAGCACCCTATCTAGCACTATTAGTGGAAGGAATGTTGTCCCAGTAGCTGCAGATGCTAGAAAGTGCAGTGTGCCACTTTACAAACATTTATCTATGCACTTATTGACATATACTATAGTTTTGAATTAGACTACCCCAAAAGTTGTGCTACATGTATGGTATTAATCCAGTATATGTATACTATTAGGCCATAAAGACAGACTGTCACCTCAAGTCATCTATCTTATGTGAGAAGTTCAAGGATTGAAAGCAGACTATGCATTAAGTACCAGTGTATCTGTGACAAACAATAAATGTTCTGTCTCAGGATCTTCTGTATCATTTGTTACTATGAATTGCACCTAAGTTTCTCTTATTGTTCATTAGCAACAATGGTGTGGTGATTGAAAATGGTATTCATAGTGTTTCTGTGTTTTATATTCATTTTAGGTTACAGGTTGTTGATTTTTTCTGTTTAATGACAATGCTTCTTTACTCCTGCATCATTTATTTTTTGTTCATAATTGAATTTTTTTCCTATTTGGTTTATTCTTGAGATTGTTAATCTGCATGTATACACGATAAGGCATAAACATGTAGATTAAATGAGAAGGAAAATTTATTTACTTTCTTTCTTCAGCTATGATCTCTCATTTTGTGCAAAAGTTATTTTCAATATCTCCTGAAAGTGTCATTTCAGTTTCAATATTCAATTCAAAATTTGCACAACCATGAACTCACAAGGTCATGCCACTTTGAAGCAGAAAGGTGTGTTTATATATGCACAAATGTGAACAAGCTCAATTTTTTAATTAAATATAGCTTAGCACCCCCATTACCCTGCACTAGAGAAATTTACACTAAGCTCCCTCCGCCTAAAATATTACAGTACTGATAAATTATTTTGTTGTGTACTAAGAAGTGTTTTCAGCATGTTCTAAATGTGGGAAGTGCACTATAAATGATAAAAAATAATTTCTAGAATGCACTTAACACACTTGCAGAATATATAATATTGACAATATTCCTTTCCATCACTTTTTCAGCATATACAACACTTCTGAAGCACATTAAATGTGAAGTGCTTCAAGAGAGTGTTTGAAAAGTGAAATATTTTTTACAGTGGAGAAATGTATTGGAACTTTTCCCTTGCAGGTATGCAAGAAAAGAAAAAAATTGATGCATTTCAATGTGTCACTCTACACACTAAAGATGCATCAAATTTTTTGACTCCAACGACACGTTGGAGTCAAAATATCCACTTTAATGTGTCATTTGACACATTTATTTCGATGCATTTAGGTGCATCTTTCAGTTTGATGCATTTTTAATGTGTCATTGGAGTCAAAAAAATTACGCACTTTTGTGTGTCAATTGACACACTTTGAGTTCTGTGTGAAAGTTGTTGCTTTTTCCTCCTTCAATTGTCAAGTTAAATGTGACTCAACTGTATTTTTATTCTAGAAACTAAGTATGAGTACTGAATTGCGATATATCTCATGTGTGCAAGAAGTGCTTTCAATGTGTTCTGAAAGTGTCGCTCAAGTATTTTCACAAGTGTTCCAAATGTGTAAAGTGTACCAGAAGTGATCAAAAGTAGTTTCTGCAGCACACTTCTTACACACTTTTGGGACACATTTACATTGGAAGCACTTCTTGCACACTTCCTGTACACTTCTTTTGCTGCACTTTTTGTACACTTCCTGTACACTTTTGAAGCACTTCCTGTACACTATTGAAGCAATTCCTGTACACTTCTTGTGCACATTTAATGTGTACAAGAAGTGATCAAAAGTAGTTTCTAGGAAGTGTTCCAAAAATGTGCAAAAAGTGTATTTTTTTTTACAGTGTAACGTTAGGTCGAGCTCTTGGCTCGTAAATTCCCCTAGCTTCCCTGGCCGAATCCTGGAACGGACCGTTGCTAAAACACCAAATCTGTTATATATGGCCATGCCCTTGAACAGGGACCTAAATTAATTCGACCGTTATAATTATCATGATCAGGTCTTAATTTGCCGTCTGTTCGGGAGTGTTGCATGCGCGTCATCCTCACAGCATGTAGAGGAATAAAACAGGCGATAAGTAAGGAATGAGAATAGGGAGTGACCCAATTAAAATTTCTAAATATTAATAATTCGCGAGATGTGGTAACATTTTCAAATTTAAAAAGGATTTTTTTCACTGTTAGAGAAGACTTAAAATTTTGATTATTAATTAGTTATGCCCAGAACTCGCGCCATGGACGCCGATCTTGCGAAATTTATTAGGGAACAAATCGAAGCAGCCGTCTCCCCACTTAAGGGAATTATTCAGGAACAAAACAAAAAAATTCAGCAACAAAATGAAATGCTTCAAGCATTGGAAAACAAGCTAGAAGAGCAACTTGACACTCAAGAGAAAAACACCAATGAAATTGAAATAAAGTTAAATGATATGCATGGTAATTTCACAGGAAAAGATGAGAGTCCAGGTTTGAATGAAAAGCTTGATGATAGTGATAATTCTGTGAGGGAAATAAAGATGGGACTAACGAAGGCTAATAATGAGTGTCAAGAGAAGAAAAGAAAAGCAAAACAAAGCCAAGCGTGGTCTTACAGACCTGAGATGCAAGAGCTTGCTCTGGCTTTCTCGCAGACTCATTACTTTAGTAGCTTGCTAGAACAAGGAACCAAAAGGTATTGTGATACATACGAATACCCTTACTATTGCTTGCAGGAAGAAACTCCAAATACGTTTGCATTACCCGACTGCGAGATAGGTAAAGTTGGTGTCAAACTACATGTCAGTCACATGAAGATTCGGAATTGTTCAATTGGGCAAAGGAAGTTTTATTTGAGCAATATCAAAGGAACCGATGGACCTAACAGGTGGACTAGGATAAGGAGATGGGACGATTTGCATTGGTATGAGGGTCTCCCAAGAGAGCGGCGACCCAACCCTCCACAAAGAAATCACGAGGCTGATCGCGGTGGTGGCTATAACCATAGGCAAGCAACAGTGAGTGCATCTAAGAAACCGCCCATATCTGAAAATGCATCTGGTGGTCCAGTCCATGATAAGGATTCTACCGGAAATGGTCCTTTACACTACCAAGGGAACCGCCCATTTCAGTCATAACGAAGGGGCCAAGATATTGAGATGTAAATATGTCATAAAATGATAGTTAAGCTTAGTGTAAATTTTCTTTCTGTGCCAATTGCGTTATTTTATCAAGCGAAATTAATTAAGTGCTTACTGCGTCCGCTAAAGTGATACTGTATTAAGCGAGTGATTAGTATGTTTTGTTTAATTGATAGTAAGTGTTTGTGCGAGTGTCGCAATGCGTTTAATGAGTAAAAATTATCTAAAATACGTGAGTTTATACGATGAATGAAGAATTAACCTATTAAGTGGTGACCCGTAATCAAACAGTCTGATAATTAAACGCTGTGATAAAAGGAAATATTCAGTACATGAATAAGTGAACTTCGATTAAGAGTTAAGAAATGTGTGCATAATTTTATTTTTGAAAGCTGAAGTAAGGTGAAAAATTTTATGCTGTGACATTCAAGTGAAATTTAAGTTTAAACTGAGACGACGTGATGTGACATAGTTAAGAAGCAAGATGTTTATTTTATTGAGTCCGCCACAGAGCGATGAGATTCATTTAATTGTGTCCGCCGATGAGCGATGAAGTTTTTATATTATGTCCGCCAGAGAGCGATAATTTTTTTTAATGGTTCCGCCAGGAAGGCGATGAGTTTTACTTTATGGTATCCGCCAATGGGCGATGAAGTTTTTATATTAAGTCCGCCAGAGAGCGCAGAGATTATATTTTATTAGTTTCGCCAAGAGAGAGCGATTACTTTTTGCGTCCGCCAGAGAGCGAAGATTTTTTTAAATGGTTCCGCCAATGAGTGATGAAGTTATTGTATTAAGTCCGCCAATGAGCGATGAAGTTGGTTTTATTAGTACCGGCAGAGTGCGAGTAATTATTATTATTGTGTCCGCCAGAGAGCGAAGAATTTTATGATTGTGTCCGCCAGAGAGCGAAGGGTTATTTTATTTGTACCGCCAGGAAGGCGATGGATTTGTGTGCGAGTTCCGCTGGTAGGAACGATGCTAAGTAGGGATATTTACTAGAATAGGGGGGATATACGACGATTTTATTTCAGGATGAATGAGTTACATGCTGAAATGTGCTTCGATGTTAATGTCACAAATGGAAAATTATATTATTAGTCAATTTGAACAGTGCACAATGTCATAAGATAAATGTAATTTGTTTTATTTTGCTTGAGGTATGCTCGGCAGTGAAAATTAAAAGTCGGAAGTATTTTATAGTTACTTATATGCAGCGTCAACGAATGCAAATTTACTTTTAAAAATAGATTAAGAAGGTCTAGGGTCCACCAATCAATTTGTCAGTCGTTACAAAGGTTATATTAATTTAAAGATTCGGAAGAAGAAAGATGTTGGATACATTGGTAAGAAAAAGGAAGGGAAGAAGAGAGGGTCTTTTAGCAACCATCCCTCGCAGGTCAATGTTTTTCTTTCTCTCACAACGCACTCGTACTTACAGCACATGACAAGGAAATGATTATTAGTTGTTAAAAATATATATAACGCAGTTGGTACGTACTATATCACTAATAAATGTTTAAGATTATTATATAATTAGTTACTTTCTTTTATATTTGTGATGTTTATTATTATTTTATTATTGTGTGTGTAAAGAAATAGCACGGTCCTAGAAGGCCAGGTTTATGGCTTTTCAGGCAAAAGAGGAGAAGTTTCTGTTTCTCCCCCTGAAGGGTAGGAATGGTCAGTCAGCTGGGGTGGCCGGAGTGAAGGTCACAGCGACAAAAAAAAGGGGATGTCTACCCTAGTGACACAGTTTCTTTCGAGAACATCTGGCTCGAAGGATAGCATGCTTGCGCCAAGTGTCATAGTTAAATATAATCAAAGTATATTTTAAGTGTCATATTATTTTAATTTTTCAACATAAGGATATTCATATTTAGATTTTTAATTTTAAGGAATTATGTGAGAACATCTCTTCTAATCTAGATAACTACACTTAGTGTTACAACAACAAATGTCATTTGTTTTTGTTTGATTCAGACTGATTTTCTAGGATTTGTTAAAGGAACAGGTTTTTCACTGGCGACCAGGCTATTTTATTCTATACATTTTGAAAAATAGGAAAGAAGGTAATCCGTAAGTCGTTCAGTAAAAGAGAGAGAGGAGATTCCAGATAGAAGGTAATTTAATTTTGTAGGTAATCATATTAATTTAGTATTTTGATTTGGAAATAAATAATAAGGGTTATTCTAGAAACTAGTTAGTAGTAGCTAGAAGAATGTATTTCAGTATTGCTATAGTTATTACTTTATATACAAGTATCGATTGGGATTGCTTAGCGTATTATTATTGCTTGTGTATTAGTTCATATCTTTATAGGAATGTCTATTGTATTCATTGCATTTGCTACAAGTTATTAAGTATAAGTAGTTATAGGAATTGATCATAAGATTATGTTAGACATTTGTATTCAAACTAACTTTGCCTATGCTGCAAGTGAGCATCCACTTTCTAACACGTTTCTTAAAGCATGAGCTGCACGTGATTAATTACTAATTGGTGAGAGAGAGAAGGTGAAGTAAGAAAGATAAATTTATTCTTAGGTCGAAAATGATCAAATGATCAAGAGAATTTTATAGAGTTTTATGACAATGAAGTTAGCATATTAGTTTCCATATTCATTGCAAAGTACCATTTCTTATATATAAGAAAATGAGTTGATGTGTGTTTACACTTGATATTTATAACACTTAATTTGTGTGAGGATGTTATGAAATTTAGTCCTTAAGATGATTTACGTAACTTTTATTGATTAATAAATGCACATATACGTTATTATTTGCAAACTAGTTAAGAACGGATTCTAAGGATGTGTACACATATTTTTCTAACAGATACTATTGTACTCGTATCTATGAAAATTTTGTTGTGTGTCAATTTATAAATAAAATAGGTATTTTCTTGAAGTAATAGATGGTAGAAAGAGGTTTTTAGTTCTAAGTTATGTATACTTTTTCCAGTACTCTTGATAAACTTGTGAATAACATAATATTAAGGTGTGATTTTGGGTTATTGCCTGAGAAAGATTACAATTGTTTCAGTATGAATAACAATTAACAATTATGATATCTGAGACATTTTATATATGTGTTAATATGTACTTATTCTGCTATCAGCATATTTTATGTCTTTCAGTAGTAGTTTAATAACTCTGAAATGACAGTGAAGGTAAAGGGTTAAGTATGTGCTGAAATAAATTTAATTAGAAAGAAAAATTATTAATAATGGTCACGATAATTTACAAAGACCAAACTTGTCTTTAACGTATATTATTCGCTTATTATAAAAGAAAAACTATACATATAGAAGTGATGATCGCAAACTTATTGAATAGAAATAAACTAATCACTATTAACATGTCGATAGGTCAATATGAAATCATGCCATTGTGACGTATTTATTCTTCTGTCAATCTGTTTTAAATTTATGTTTTTGAAAGGCATGAAATATTTATTATTGTCATGGTTTGATAGTCCATTATAATTTTTCGTGCATAATCATATAAAAATCTAATTAACAGATAGAGAAAAAATAAGTATTTTAGTGATATGTTATATTTTGAAAATATGAGTATTATGTCAACTTTTAACTCATGAAAAAATGGAGTAGGTAACATCTTGAACTCTTGTCTGTTTATTATGTTCAATATCATAATTTTAATCAATTTCAAAATAAATATGTTATCTGGTAGTTTCAAAAGTGAAACCTAATTAGAAGTTCGTTTATTTTCAATTATAGGGGTATGAGATGAGTAAATAAGATAAACGGTGTATGTGTATGAGAATCAACTCCTGTGTTCATGAGGTAATTGAGTTCAGAATGTTTTAATTTCATTTTAGTAATATTCAAATGGCCCATATGTTATGCTTAGAATTTACTGATATTAGATAAGGTTGAAATTTAATTTGCTTATTAGTGTATTTTATTGATCATTTTTTATGTTTACGTGTATGAGGTATCATAAAAATGGGTTATGAAAATCTGTTTAATTTATCATCATGATGGTCAGATAATTATTGAAGAGAAAGACAATTGTCTGTATGCAATTCGTATTCATATTACTTCTCTTATTCAACATTTATCCATGTACTTTTCAGGTTCCAAAATGACCATTTATAAAGTAAGGAAAATTAATATAGTGTTTTTAGAGTTCACCATTATCATATTATTAATATAACTGATATGGTCACATTATTCATTTTCTGATTTTCAATAAATATATTCGAGTTGAGAATTCTCTACTGAGTGTAATCATGATTCGTGTAATAACATTATCTCTCTATGTGTGAATGGTAGAAGTAAAATGTATGTGTATAATATATCCTGCAATTTTTGGAAAAATGAAGTAAATGAAAACGAGTATATTCGTAATGCATGGTGATGAAGTATTTAGGATAGACGATTATTGACATTAAATAACAATGTGATTAAACGCTAAACAAACATTAAGTGAAGTGATGGTGATAGAACATTTCATCGGAGACAATCTGACATTTCGCCAAGGAGATGAACTCTCATCAGTGGTGCGAAAGAAATCACGTGTCCCTTACCCACACATCCAGTTAATCGACATGCCGTGGTGTAATTTGTGAAAAGCTTCCAGAAGTTCCCCATAGACTCAAAGTGACAAAAGAGTTGTTTCCTCTGTAGACACCTGAGAACACCAAAACTTTATGAAGTCCAAACCCAGTGACGTTTGGCATTCCAGATAGAAAGAAGAGAGAATAACCCATCCTTCTTTCCTTCCCATCCCAACGACTTGCGAAGACATCGGCAGTTATTAATCCTTGTTAACCGAGAAGACAAATATACCCTTCAACCTTATTAAGTAAATTTACCCAACCTTATGAAGAAAGAAGAAGATGTCCTAGTGTTATGGAACTTAATGGACAAAAGTCCAGCTGAACTATATACAGGGTGTCCACCAAGTGAATGAACAAAGTTTAATGTGATTATATACAGGGTGATCCACGAGTGAAAGACAGTTTCAACTCATCATATACAGGGTGTTCCACTAGTGAAGGACAAATGATGAAAAATTTCTTCACAAGTTCAGAAATTTTTCCCCGGGGGAACGGGAATATATGGCAATTCTATGTTGCTGCAAGTTGAGAATACTTTCCTTCGGAAAGTTGGGTACTATGTTTCTTCCTGTGTGGGCTACGTTCCTTCCTTCCCCAGCCAAGAAGGGACCAGGACGAAGGAATGCGAGAAGTGACAAATGAGCCAGCCCTGTATCCCTTCGACTGGACACTGCCCATCGTCGCTGAACTAATTTAGGTAACATGTGGCAGAAACTGGAGGATCCAGGGAATGACCAGGAGATGCTGTTCTCACGGTTTGGTAAAAACAACGCCGAACGATTTCATTGGGCCAGGGGGACACGTGATCAACAAAAAGCGACAGTTTTGGTGAAATAGTTGGAAAGAAAGGACAGTGTGCGACTAGGCTCAAAAAGGAACATTATCCTCCAAAGTGCGTGACGAGACTTGGAATAGAGTAACTTACACGGTAGAGTGTGTGCATAAGAGTTCGAACCCGGGACAGTATTGTGTTATAAGTGTACAGTCGTGTGTGGCGATAAGCGCCAATCATGTGTAACAAGTGTATCCTTTTGCTTGTGTAAGTATGTTAGGTTTATGTCTTTATTAATTAAATATGTTAAAAATCTATAGTCGTTTCCCTCATGTACAAGAGGTAGAAATTAATATCTGATCATTGGTAACTGCAACGGGTAAAGAAGACCAGGTAACGTTAGGTCGAGCTCTTGGCTCGTAAATTCCCCTAGCTTCCCTGGCCGAATCCTGGAACGGACCGTTGCTAAAACACCAAATCTGTTATAACACACACACACATTATATATATTACACATATATAATGTCTGTGTGTGTAATTCTTGATCTCATGTTGACAAACTCACATACGAGGGTCTACAGTGTGATTCAAAAGTCCGTTACACCTCCTATAAAAAGTAAAGGAGTTAGGCTGGGAATTGATAGAAACAGGTTAGGCTTAGGGGGAACCACGTCGGTGTGTTCAAAGTGGATGTCCACCATATTAGTGGAGGTGAAACCTAACACAATTGAATTAACCTTTGAAAAATAGTAATTGCAATAACTGTATTTGACAACAAAACATATATATCAGGGTATATCGAACTTTATTAGCTGGACAAAAAATTCACTGAACTACTGTGATTACGTAATTATGCAACATAATACTTTACATGTAACTTTTGACTGATAACTTTTTATCATATTCTGTTTATAATACTTATTCTTACAATCCTTTATAGGAGTTTAATATCTCCACACATATTTACATAAAAAAGGAAGGCCCAAGATAAAATTTTCATCTGGACGAGCGATTTTTGACATTTTTGAAGGGAAAGAAAGGAGCCTATTTTGCAATGGACTGGCTCATTCAAGAGCGTGA
Organism: Lepisma saccharinum; assembly: GCF_977018435.1. Classification (NCBI taxonomy): domain Eukaryota; kingdom Metazoa; phylum Arthropoda; class Insecta; order Zygentoma; family Lepismatidae; genus Lepisma; species Lepisma saccharinum. Next base: position 42,119,631 of record NC_139247.1, on the reverse strand, counting down.
AGACTGCAGTATTCCCATGCTTCTTCCTCTATTCTCGCACATATTCATTCATAATATGCCATGCGTTTTTCTTAATTCACTGTCAGTTTGAAAAAGGAATTACTGAAATAGTAAACGCACAAGCACATGAAAGACACTCAAACTGAGTGATAGTCCTACACTATTGATTCTGTCCATTTCAGAGTAATTTCCCACCTGTTGTGTATGAAGTTTCTGTGTGCAAAAGCTATGTAATATGTTGGAAGATATGCTTTGGGCCCCTTATTAGGGGGTCAAACGAGAACTGGATGGGCCCGGGCCCCTCTGCCCCTCCCTCCCGGTTTCGACAGCGGTGTTGATGTGATATACGTATATGACACTATTTTATCATGAAATTGTAGCGTGATTTGATCTAAGGTCGGAATTTTTCCGGCTTTGTCCCAGCAAAAAGCTGATCCAGGGTCCACCCAGCATCAAATCAAATGGTACCCATTTGGGGGGGGGGGCACTGCGGGGTTTTGCAGGTTGTAGATCCGGCACTGCACTGAGGGGGAGTGCCGGGACTTTGCCCGTGTCCCAGTCCGGTCTCATAGACGTCGTCAGAATGTTTAAGGGGCGTCAGGCAATTGGTTACTTGAATAATAGAAATAATAATAATAATATTATTTATTGTCATGGTTTATGTTTGTTAGGAACCAACTAATATTACAGATTCCAAATGTATTATTATTATTATAATTATCATATAATTGGGAGATTCTTCCACTAAATAAATGAATATCTAGCACACCTTTCTTCTTTTTTTTTATTTCACACAGTTTGCGTCTCGAAACGGAATTGTTTTGTTGTTAACTTTTACACACCTCGTTCCTTCAAGAAAAAGCTTTTAAAAAAGGTTAGAGAGAAATTGTAGTTTTTGAATTTTCACACAACAAAATCTCATGTTTGAAATTTGAAAACTGTGAAACTCTGTATTGTTTGGATTAAGAGATAAGGGCCTCCCCGATGGCGTAGTGGTAACGTCGCCTTATAATCAAGGGCTCCTGGGTTCGATACCCGATGGAGGCACATGGCACAGTGGTTTGTCTATGCACAGTGGTTCGGATCCCAATTAAAACTGTAGGTCCCTTCCCGTCCTACTTCCGAGTCGAGTCGCGCGACTTCTGAAAGTCTATTATCAAGAGTTGTGTATGACCACACTGGTATGGCTGACTGTAAGCACATCTTATATCTTATCCAACACAAGCCCCCGCCCCTCCGTGCTCTGACGTCACGGTACATGCATTCGTGGTTAATTTAGGCTTTGTGTAAATTTTGTGACGTCATACGTCAATAGTATGTGCTAAAAGTGGTTCCCCGGCATATAAAGGGTTGTCCTTATTACACAAGTCTCAAACAACATCTCCGTCCTTCGCCTTTTGACCCCAGCCCAAATGTTGCATTTCTGCGCTGACGAGGAATGCTTACGTTGTTAAGTTTGGTTATTTTAGTATAAATACACTGTAAATGTATTATTTATGCTAAGAGAACTAAACAACTTAGGCATTTAGACTTCCCCGGTGATCAGTGACGACGCCATAAGAGGGCAAGGGGGCGGGCGCCCCCCAGTCAGACACTTTGCCCCCCGTTCACCCCCCCCCCAACTGAAGTTAATTAAATATCGAATAATAAGAGAGTTCATTTATAAGAGTATGACGATTTTCACCTTTTCTAAGTGGTGTATTCTGCATGATATCACTTTTCCTGCTATAATACCAACTTGACTAAAAAATATTAATTTGTTTTAGTATATATAAGTGTGTGTGACTTTCGTTCAAGATTTGAGCGCCGACCTGGGCATAGGCGATATCTCATTAATTTATGTCCTGTAATCGTCGAGATTAACCTAAGTTTTAACCAGTTTTAAGAACTGGAGAAAAGCGTTGAATGCGGATGGTCTTAAAACATCACGAACATTCTGAGGACCACAAAACTTCATCTGTAGTACGGGAAAATTATTCTAATCGTGGGTCAATAGTAACAACGGTAATTCGTAAAAGACATTTAAAGGTGATTCAAGATTTGATTGGTTGGTTGATTTGGTGTTTTAAGTCCACTTTATGCACAGTAAAGCTAATCGGGACTGGACTCTACCTGGTATCGAACCCGAGACCAAAGGTCATCCAAGAAAACCGACACTGCATGTCAGTTGTTGTGGATGCATCGCAGTTTCTTACTATTCAGGGACTTGATTTTCGATATGATGAGTCTGATGCAAACCTTAGAGAAGAAGGTCTAAATATGGGCGAAGGTCTAAATATGGGCGAAGGTCTAAATATGGGCGATGGTTTAAATATGGGTTTTAGAATTATCAGCGATCCCGGATGCTGCAACCTGGCAGAGGCTATTGGAACTGGTTATCTGTCAAGGACAAAGGTTGCGGCGCCAATTCGCAAGAGAAAGTGGTGGTTAGTTTCGGCCTTGGACGCTGTTATAGAATTGCGACCTCCGAAAACTTTTTGCAGGTATGTTTTAACTCAGCGTTTTCTCAATTCTCATCTGCTTTGTATAGGTTATGATATTAGCGGTAATTAAAACAAATGTGGGTTTTTATAATGCCATGATTTGTTTGTGAAATATGTACAACAGAGAGCGAAAATAAATTGAAGAAAAAAAATAGCGTGATGGTCTAAATATGGGCTATTTCATGAGGTCAGTAGAGGAAGTGCCCGGGTTCAACGTCATCAATTGAGGCTCAGTGAGGCTCGCAGTGTTGCCAACTGCTTACTCGAAAAAATCACCAAGGTTTTTCTTGGTCTAACCTAACCTGAAGCAAGAAGCTGGCAATCTTGCTTGAGAGTTCACAAACCGGAAGTGGGGCTCAGTGAGGCTCGCAGTGTTGCCAACTTCTTACTCGAAAAAATCACCAAGGTTTTTCTTGGTCTAACCTAACCTAAAGCAAGGAGCTGGCAATATTGCTTGAGAGTTCTGCAACCGGAAGTGGGGCTCGCAGTGTTGCCAACACCTACTCGAAAAAAAAAATCACCAAGATTTTTGTCTTGGTCTAACCTAACCTAAAGCAAGGAGCTGGCAATCTTGCTTGAGGCTTGGTTTACAGTGCATAAAGCAAGGTTGCCAACCTACTGGTATTTTTGCCATAGTTTTTTACAAAAAAAAAAGAGAGAGGGAAGAGTTAAACAACCGACAGCTGCCAACACCCACCTACAGCTTTTTTTGGTCTAACCTAGCCTAAAGCAAGGAGCTGGCAATTTTACTTAAGACTTGCCTTACAGTGCATAAAACAAGGTTGCCAACCTACTGGTACTTTTGCCATAACTTTTTACAAAAAAAAAAGAGAGGAGAGAGAGAGGGGGAAGAGTTAAACAACCGACAGCTCACCTACAGCTTTTTTTTTCTTGGTCTAACCTAGCCTAAAGCAAGGAGCTGGCAATTTTGCTTGAGGCTTGGTTTACAGTGCATAAAGCAATTTTTGCCAACCTACACACACTAAACAAGGAGAGCTGGCAACAAACACGCACTGCCGTAAAAAAGAGAGAGAGATGGGTGGATGGTAATATAGTATGTGTGTGCGTGTGTGCGTATAATATGTAGCATTATTAACTAGAGTGTGTTGCCAATTTACTTACAACTAAAAAAAAAATAGAGATGCTAATTTTGCTGTAAGATGAAGAGAGAGAGAGATTTATGGCTGGCAACAGTGGTGAGCGATGTCCTCTTATTGTAAATTTTTTCCAAGTCCCAAAAAAAAGAGAGAGGCCAATGTTTATATATCGTGATTTTTGTAAACTTCTCTCGGGGAAACAATGTGCCACACACGCGCGTGCGCTTATGTATTGTGACACAAACAAACAAACAAAATAATAATTGTTGTTTTTTAGGATACCTGGCCCCTATAACCTCGCCAGGGTGCGTGGTGCCCAACCCAAAAAGGTTCTAACGGCTGCGGTTGTAGATAACCGCACCTCTGTAGGGTTTCACGTGTTTTTCCCCAAACTTCCATGAAACCCTACAGAGGACCTCCGTAATTCATGCAACGTGTATTATGTTTATTATAATATTTTCTTGATGAAGATGGAGAATATGTGTGTGTTACAAATAAAGTTGCATGCTTTTTTTTCTAGTGTGTGTGTATGTGTTTTTGATGTTTCGACAGCATCTGAAACGATAAAAAAAAGAAATTTTATTGTTAATTTTCACGTGTAAAAACAACAACAAATTTTGTGCAAATTCTGATTGTCTCGTGCTATAGTGCAAAAAAAGATATTGTAACTGATAACTAATGAAATTGATATTTGTAACTGATCTGAACTAGTGAAATTCGTATTGTGCTATTGTAACTGATTGTGCTAGTACAAAAAATTTCTTATTTGTGCAAGAAAAGATGTTAAAAAACTTGTTAAAACTGCTCTGTGACCCTCTCGTTCTTCACGTCGTAGGCGAAGGACTTCTCTGCAATCAGGATGACACTGCATAGGGTATCCTCGGGCAAGGCATCGTGGAACTCGCAGACGACCTTGATGTTGGTTCGATCGTTGACCACAACCTTCTTTCTCTTAGATGTGTTGATGACGGTCATGGGTCTCCGTGCTTTGAACTCGCTGGGCGTGTAGTACATGTCCACGCTTCCCTCGGTCACGCGTTTGTAAGCCGAGAACGCTTCGTAAAGTTTGAGGTAATCGTTTTTTGTCATATCGAGGTTGTAATTCTCGCGCGGGAACACTTCGTTGCGTCCATTCTTGAGATAAATGTTCTTGATCTTGCAGTCGTCGAACTTGCTGGAATCTTTTTCCTGATTCTTGTCCCTCCCGGTCTGAAAAAGCACTACGACGAAATCTGGCATGTCGAACTGTATGTTGTTGAACTGCGTCGTCACGTCGAATTCCATGTGACTTCCCGATGCCATCTTCTGTACGCACTGGTAACCGTGAAAATGAATCGGCACCTGCGGACTTTTCAAGATCTCCGCTTTGTACTTGAGGGCGTAGTTCGTTTCGTATTCCACCACCGGCATTCTCAATTCCATGCTCCGGATGACGCATTTCGCCGCTTCGGGTAAAGTGTTGGCTATCGGCGTGGTGCCGTCCGGACCCAAAGTAGCGTATCGCATCAGTGCGTCGTTGTCGTTGGCCGCTCTTCGAAACGTGATCCTCAGTCCTCCCTTCCACATGATCTCCTTGTAGTCCGAGAAGAAACCAGGCAGCAGACGCATGGGAAAGAGCACCGTGTGACTTCTCGTCGATATTTTGGTCCCGGCTTCGAATCCCCCGGCCTGGTAGTACGCTGCGTCCGTTTTGGATAATTTCAATGTTCCCACCGCCGTCGACGTGATGCCTGGATAATCTATTCTGTCGATGACGGTGTTGTGTTTCCTCACCTCCACCTGCGAGAACAGGTGAGGCACGAAGTTGTCCACGAGTATCAAGTTTGCTGCTGCGGGAAACGCGTCTCCGCTTTCTTTCTTCACCACGTCGAATTGAAGGTAGAGGTCCGCTCTGTGAGGATGAACGAACCCATCGCCTACGTCCACGTCGTATTCGATCTCCCTGTTGGCCTCGTTGAGATTGGCGAACGTGCGACGGTTGGGAGGGAAAGATTGCAATTCGTAACTTTCGATTTGCTCCATTTTACATGTATGGTTATTTATTATACGTTGATCTCCACGATGGCCGTCGTAGTGGCACCTGCGAAATCCACCACGTCTCCTTTCTCGTTCGTCACCACCAACTCTATGTCGTCTATGCGGTTGCGACATACTGGAAAATAGATCGGCGAAGAGGGCGTGTAGATGATCGGTTCCATGAACTCGGAACTTGGTTTGAAAGTGGCTATGATTCCCGTCTGCTTGTGACTTCCTAACAATCCGTCCAAAGATTTCGTGATCATACCTTCCGCCACGTTGCAGTGTACGTTCAGAGTCTCTATGGCCAAGAATTTAGGAATGTTGGTTGCTACGTGCTTGATGCCAGCTTCGAGTTTGGTGTCGTTCTCGAAACCTAAAAGTTCTCCCATGGTGCCCAGGTCCACGGTCTCCGTCGCGGATAGGATTTCCACTCTGTGCGTGACCGAATTTTGAGAAAGGTATGTGCCTTTGGGTAACTGAGCTTGCAAAGTGGAAAGATTGTATTGTCCTGGCGTGACGACGATGTGTTCGCTTCCGACGCTAATTTTGTTGTTGTGCTGCGTGACGTTAGGTATGAGGTACATGCTGTAGAATGCACGCAGAGCCACGGATTTAGGATAGACGATGTCGTCGTGCAGCGTGAGTTTCAAGATTGAAGATTCGCTCGCGAGATGGAACACGCCCATCCTAGTGATGCTGTTTGAGGTTCCACAATGCTTTCTGGAAATCCTCGATCGTAGGGTTATTTATTTTAGAGAGAAACGCGAGCACGGAGAGGCAGAGATGACCGCAGTTCATGTCTCCGATATCTTGAATGCGTTCGTCGTTGTAGTATATAGAGGTTTTGCTTGTTTTCAGATAATAAATTAAATTTGTAGGTGGAACACCTCCGAAAGAATCGAAAACGAATGCTTTATCATTGTCATTTTTGTGGTAACATATCCAATGCGTGCCTGGATTTTCTTGACCGTCCAAGTTGACTACTCCGCATTCTCTTCTTTTCACGCTTGAAGGTAACGAGTCGGACATGAAAACTCCTCTGAAGTGTTTGATTTGTAACGGTCCGATCAGAGATTCAATATCTCGGTTGGTGAGTGCCGTTGTTTCTTTTTTTTAAACTTTCTCATCACGCCCTTCCCCTTTTTCTTCTCCATGGCCAGGTTGTGACGTTTCTGTTCTTCCAATTCTGCTTTGTTCTTCTTCGAGTCGATGACGGTTTTCGCGATGGCGGCACTTCCGCCGGCCAAACTTCCAACGGCCCCCAATGCTGCTAGGATGGCCGGGATGCTGAATATGAAACCTCCGATCTTTTGCTGTTTCCGCGAACGCTGCAATCTTTTCAATTGAGGTGTGCTGAGCAGCAATTTCATTCCGTGTCCTTTCGACAAGCAAGAACGTTTCTTCTCACGTTGTTTCTTGGTAAGTAACCCATCGAGGGCACCTAGATTTTTAAGATTGGAGTATGGTATCTGGTACACGACACCCTTGGGCTTCATGTTGATGCTTTATGTGTTATTTTCACGGTATGTTATTTATATATATATTCTGAGATTTTTTCTTGTGTAGTTTTTTTACGGTATGTTATTTATATATAAATATTCTGAGATTTTTTTTTCACGGCCCCGCAGTCGCTACACAAATTCTATTACGTGCTTTGTTTTTTTGCCAAGAAGTTCCTTTGTCCCCTTGTACACGATTCGAGTTTTGTTCTCGATTAAAATAGATAGCTTCTCGTCGGATAACATGTTAGCGTATCGATCTGGTAAAAATAGACTGTATTGTGCGTTGAGCAACAGGCGTACCTTGGGACCATACTGGGTAGAAACGATTGAACCGGAAGTTATCGTGTAAGGTTTGTCGACTTCCAATTCCCGAATTTTTACATACTCGACTGACAAATTTAGCATTTGTTTTAATGCTTGGAGGTCACTCATTTTTTCAGTTGTCATATCGAAGAAGAGAAATTTTCAGTGTGTGTGTTAGAGAAATTTAATTTTTTTTTCACGATGTGTGTTATTTATATATACCGAAGATTATTTTTTTCACGATGTGTGTTATTTATATATTGTACTGCGCACCTTTATTTTGTTATTATTAGTAGATTATGCTATTGATTTTTCGTATTTTCTTTCCATTGGCAAGCCCATCATTTTTTTTTTCTTCTCTTCGTTTTTCTTAGTCGACCGTTTCTTGTCTTTTTCTTTGTCGACCCAGAAGACAGAGAGGCCGTACGGCTACCCCAACTCCTACATTCCAGCGAAACCCCAGAATCCAGCATAACCAAACCCCCATATAATTAACTAAACTTTACATTGTCATAATTTTGTTCAAATAATTAATAATCGGATCCTCTATCCAGTGCATAGGCGTGATGAGTTATTATACATGGAATAATAGAGTGCAATAGCTTCAACATAGATTTTATACTGGAACTATGTTAGGGGTAAAGAAGGACACAAGTTGGCAGTTGTGTGTGTTGTGAAAAGAGGGGTCTCCAAGAAGTGACTTTTTTTTTCTTCTTCTTTTTGTGCAACATGTTAAATGGAACCATGAAAGACGGGTGACCATTGGTCCAAGGGACGACAGAGGAGCCAAAGGGCGATAAAACTGACGAATTGATTGGCTATCTCTTCCCCTTCTTTAAGAAAATTGTGTTGGAAGAGAAAAACGTGCGTTTTCCAAGAGAGTGTGTTTTTAGATCTGACGAGAGAAGGATTGTGAAATTGTGTTAAGTGAGGGAAGGAGAAGAACTTTCGTTGTCCTTTGTGTCCTGTGGTGAAGTGGATAAAACACAAGTACAGTGGATGGGAGGACTCATCTTCCATTGAGTTGTGCTACGCCGAGGGGAGATAGCTGATCCAGACAAGTAAGTGAAGCCCGACTGCAGTAGTGCCAGTGGCATTTCTTACTATCCCCCCGCGTCTACTAGACCCTCACGGACTGAGAAAATGTGAAGTTAAGCGTGTGGACCTAAAATTTATCTAGTTGAATCTGGAACGTGCACGAACGGAACTAAACTCAAAATTTCAAATAGCTATTTCAATTTTTTTTTCTTGGCCAATGGGGTTTTAGTTTATGTAAACAAAAATGGGTGGGAGAGTTGTACCTTTTGATTTTGTTTATTTAATTCTAGAATAGATTATAGTATAAATTCACAGCAATTTATTTTTATTCTTTTTACCAACAATAGTAATAGTGAATGGCAGCTACCCTTTCCCAGTGCCTGGTCGGAGTGGCAGCGGAGAAGAATGAACCCTGGGAGTCTCATGCTCTGAATATTCTTAACCCTTCGCTACCGCTCTGCCCAGCACAGATGGCGACCACCTATGGGGCATATTAATCAGTTAAGATTAATTGAAAGAATCCAAGATGTACGTGTGCTTAGATATTTTAAATGCCACTGTTGTGTAAAGTAAAGTTTTGTAAGGGAAAAGGGAAATTTTCTGGAAGCTGTCTGAAGTTTAAACTATGGTCGACCCGATCGCCGATGCAAAGGATCGAGGGTGCTTTTGTTTGCTAAAAAAAAATTAGGAGGCAACACTGTAAGGGAGAGCAGCTTTGCTTTATGACCAGCCCACCCCCTCCCCTTTCTCTAAACCCTCCGCTCAGGGCCTCTCTTTCCCCTGGTTCCGCGGGTAAATTCACGCGCCCGGTCATTTTTTTTCTGCCTTTTTTTTCTCTTCTTTCTTTTTTTTTTCGTCATCGAATCCTTCTTGTTGTTTACATTCGTATGTTGCATGGTAGTTAAAAAGAAAAGGGGATGATATGGCTTGTCAACGGTAGAACAGATGGTATTTTGATTTTTTTTTTTTTTGTATTTGTGTTGCATGATATTTTAATAAGCATTAGAACTATTGTGGTATTTTAATAGATAAAGTGTGAAAATGAATAAAAGTTTGAGAGAGAGAACAAGAAGACCGGCATATTACTACTCTCCAGAGGCCGAGAAACGCACAACAAAGCAGCAGCGTAAAGAGAGCGAGTCCATTCAGTCGGCTGGAACAGAGGGAAATGTGGGTTCCGTTGAAGCTTCATCCATTCTCGACCACAGCACTTTTCAGGGGCAAGTAGTTCAGAACCCAGAAAACATGAACAGACAAGAGGAACAATGTTGCAATTGCACTTGCAGCAATAGTTCGGCAAGCAACGTTAGTATTCTTAATGAAATTCGAAATATGTTCGCAGAATTTCGGAAGGAGATGTGCGACCGGTTGGATGACAGAGAACAGAAAGTCAAAGAGCTGACGGAAGAACAAAATGAGATCCGAGCCGAAACTAGCAGTCTTCGAAGGGATGTGGAAGAGTTAAAAGGAGGTCAACATGATATGGAGAAAGCTCTCGAAGAGATAAAGAGTGACCAAGCGGACGTTCGTGCCACGTTTGAACGGAGTTCTGCATCAGAAAAAAGACGTGTTGACAGCGAGTTTCGTCGGATAAGAGAAGAGTTGGTCCGAGATTTTCGCGAGGAAAGCCAGATTCAACGCACTCACTTTCGGGAAGAAATTACTGATTTGCGAAACAAAATGTCAGCATTGCAACAAGAAACTGTTTCGATCCGAAGTGATCGTCAAGAACAGGCACGCGCAGATACTGCAAACATCGGAGAGTACAGTGCAGGGGCGAACGGGGGCAGTGCAAGTTCGCACATGAATGTAGAGCAGGGTCAATCTCAGTTGGTTGCGGGAAGGCAACAGTTTCACATATTCCAGCCACGTGAACTACAACTTCCGGTCTTCTCAGGGGGCGACAGTGAACTGAAAGCTCATCAGTATCTGAATGATTTAAAAACATACTTTGCCCTGTCGCAAATACCGCAGAAACAGCAACTCCAGGTCGCAAGTCTGTCACTAAAGGGAGCTGCGGGTTCCTGGTTCAATGCCGTTAACAGCACGGTGCCGGACTTCACGACGTTTGTGGTCAAGTTCAAGGAGGAATACCTGAGCCAGGACACAATGCTTCGCGTCCGAGCCGAGATCTTCTCCGGGCGTTACAATCAAGGCGGAAATCAATCCATCTCCGAATATTTTACCAAACTTGTGGAAAAGAACTCAATTCTTGACGATCCTATTGAGGAGAAGATTTTAGTGAAGGTAGCCACACGCCAATTTCCATGGAACGTACAGCGGTGTTTGCTGGGTGTGAAAGTCGAGACGGTGCCACAAATGCTTAATCTGTTGCGAGAAATACAGGCGACGTTGCCCCCGCGGGAGGCACAGAGGAGGCCGCGACAGGTGAACCAGTTGCAGACTTCTGCACGTCAAAACAATGACTCATAGAGGGGGGCAGACGGGGGTTACCACACCGACCGATCCAACAATGGCCCCAGACCCAGGCGCTACGGCCAGGACAGGACGGCGGAGGCTGACAACCGAGGAAGGAGAGGGGGGCAGAGTGCATGGCCACCCCCCGGTGGAAGGGGACGACCGGCTCAGGAAGGCCGCGGTCTTCACAATCGAGATTCAGGCTTCGAAGTTAACGAGGTTTTGGTCGAAGACGAAACCCCGCCACTCCACGCCTGATTTATGGCTGCTGGAGAGAACAACACGCTGCCTATCATCTCCAGCACCTCGGATGGAAATAGAGAGGACGGAGGGAGAAGCGACCAATTAGACAGATTAAATGATAATGAATGTGAAACGCAGGTGAAGGAATATGAGATATCTAATTCAGATTATCTTCCGACCGACAATGATAAGAGTAAGGAACCCGTCAACGGCAATGCTATTTGCACCATTTTTGATGACCTCCAGGTTGATGACGTCACAAAACGAAAAGTGAAACAAACACGTTTGCCTGAAATAGAAATATTGGTTGAGGGGAGACCCTGCAAGGTTTTGGTAGATTCCGGGTCCACGGCGACGGTTCTGAGTGAAGACCTCTGGCAAGAATTAATAAAGGAAAATCCGCTTATTCCATTCCTGAAGGTGGGTGATTTACGAGTGGTGTCGGCCTTTGGAAACAAGTCCAGCAAGATTATCGCCCAAGCGATGCTAAAGGTAAACATATCGGGGGCAGAATTTGAAATAGATTGCCTAATTGTGAAGGCACTCGTAAGACCCTTCCTTATTGGCAGCGACGTGTTACAAGAATATCACGCGAATATTAATTATGCAGCGAGCATGCTGGTTATGAAGAGAGATGGACAATGTGTGGAAGCCCCATTCGTGGTAGAGGAAAACAGCGATGTGTGCAGAGAGCTGTGCAATTTAAGCGTAGTGGCAGATTTAAATATCCTGGGCAAAAGTTTCAGCCATAATGATATTCGCCCGGCGGAAAATGGGCAGCCAATCTCGAAGGAACGCCAGGATTGCGCTACCCTGGAAGATATGCAACAGCACGTGCAGCTTGCCGACGGTTTGACAAATGTGCAGAAAACAAAGTTGAAGGAACTCCTCTGTCGGAACATGGACGTTTTCAGTGAAGAACCTGGATTAGTTGCAGGATATGAGCACTCGATTGCCATGACCAGCGAAGAGCCGTTCGCACAAAAGATCTACCCAATACCAATAAAAGTGAGAGATCAAGTTAGGCAACAGATACAAAATATGTTGAAATGGGGTATAATACGTCCGAGTGACACGCCTTACATATCGCCGCTGACTATAGTGCCGAAGCGGGGCTCGAACGAAGTCAGAGTATGTCTCGACCTAAGATTTTGTAACAAGAGCGTTTTATCGCAATATGACAGCCCACCTTCACCCCTCGAGATTCTACAGAAGTGTGAGGGAAAACCGTATGTGACGTGCATTGATATTACGTCATTTTTCTGGCAAATAAAAGTGAAGGATGAATACCAACGCTATTTAGGCTTTGTACATGAGGGTCGATGTTATTGTTTTACGAGGCTACCTTTTGGCCTGAAAACATCCATGAGTGGAGCGGTGAGGTGTTTGAAGATGGTTCTTGGCAGCGAGGTGCAGCCGTTTTGCGAATACTTTTGCGATGACATTTGTGTGGCGAGCGACACGTTTGAGTCTCACTTGCAACACTTAGAAGTCGTTTTGAGGAAGTTAAAGGAAGCAGGACTAACGCTAAAGCTAAAGAAATGCAAGTTTGTAAGAAAAAGAGTTCAATTACTTGGCTTCGTATTAAGTCCGGAGGGCATATGCAAGGATCCGGAAAAGCTGCAAACCATTCACGACATGCAGGCGCCTCGAAATGTGAAACAGTTAAGATCAGCCTTAGGATTCTTTAATTACTATCGAGCCTTTCAGTACAGGTACGCCGAGTTCACGGTGCCACTGGTAGCACTATTGAGGAAGGGTGCAAGGTTCGTGTGGGGACCAGAACAAGAAAAGGCCTGGCTTGCCATTAAAGAGGCTTTCATGAAGAATGTAATGCTCAAGCACCCGATGAAGGAAGCCCCCTTTATCCTCGAGAGTGACGCCTCGGGGAAAAGCATTGCTGCTATTCTGTATCAAAGGGACAGCGAGGGCAACCCTAGGATCGTTGGGTGCGCCAGCCGTGTGTTGAATCAAGCTGAGCGCGGATACAACATTACTGAACGCGAGCTGCTTAGTATTCTATTTGGGCTACAGAAATTCGCAGTGTATGTCTGGGGATTGCCGGTTATTATAAGAACCGATCACCAAGCATTGAAGTTTATGTTGAGGTGTCGCATCACGAATGCAAGAGTGAGCAGGTGGCTCATGCTGCTGGAGAATTTTGATTACTTGATTGAGTATATCAAGGGAAGCTCGAATATGGCGGATTATTTCAGCCGTTACCCGTGGAGCAAACCGAATGATAGGCAGGATGACGCAGAACTGCCATGTGAAATAGTCGCTGCGATTGTGTCACGACCACCTGATGATTTGATTCGTGGAATGCACGATGTCGCAAACATGCAAAGAAGGGATCCTGAGTTATTAGAAATAATACAAAAGTTGGAACAAGGCGAAACGAATGGAGACACAACAGAGAACAGAGAAAAATACAAATTAAAAGATGATGTCCTGTGTAAAAGTGAAGGGGGGGCACTCAAAATTTGCACGCCGAGGTCACTGACTGAGAAGGTCGTTCAATATTTTCATGGACTAGGGCACTTTGGTCAAAAGAAAACACTAATGGCAATCACTGAATTCTTTACGTGGAAGGCGTTAAGAAAGCAAGTACGAGCTTACGTAAACGCGTGTGATACGTGTCAAAGGACAAAAGCCGTACAAGCTAAAGTAAAAGGTGAAATGTTCCCAGTTCTAGCCAGAACACCTGGTGAGCTAATCAGTTGTGACTTGTATGGTCCGCTGCCGGTGGCTAAGTACGGATTACAATACTGTTTTGTTGTGCAGGATGTTTTTAGCAAGTTCTTAGTGGTATACTGCATAAAAAGGGCCACCACAAATGCTACCCTGAACAAACTGATTAACGAATTCCTTTTGATGTGTCCGAATTTACAGGCAGTGCTGACTGACAAAGGGACGCAATTCACAAGCAAGAAATGGAGAGAAACGCTGGAACAAAAGGGAATCGAGGTGAAGTTTATTAGTGTGAAATCGCCGAAAAGCAACCCTGTGGAGAGATCTATGCGTGAGTTGTCACGACTCTTCAGGGCATACAGCAGTGAAAACCACAAAAAGTGGCCAGAACACGTGGGAGATGTGGTCAAATTGAACCTGGCGCACAGAGAGGAGACCGGGTTTTCAGCATATGAGCTTTTCCATGGTCGGAGTCCTAAGCAAGAGCTGATGAGGCTATTCAAGCTACCCAGACTGTCAGAGGAACGAGATTACCAGCTTAAACTCGAACTTGCTAGAGGCAACCTCACGAAAGCAGCTGCGAAGAGGAAGGCCAGATACGACAAGGGAAAACTTACTGTCTTCTCAGAGGGTGACTTAGTATTGAAGAAGACATTCCCTGTATCTGACCCCCAAAAGGGCATATGCAAGAAGTTTGTTCACCTGTATACGGGCCCATACAAGGTGGCGAAGGTTACAGGGCAGAATGTGTACTCGCTCCAGGATGTCAAAACAGGAAGAGACATGGGGATTCATAACACCAGTAACCTCAGGCCCTACATCACCTGGAAGGAAGATGACAGAGACCAGGAAGATAAATAGGCACGATATCAAAACTATGTGAACTTATGTTGTTGTTTTTTTTTTATATAAAATGTAGCAATTGTCATGAAGGTTTGAATGTATAAGACTTAATTAATAGTGGCATAGATAATTGAAATCAATCATATTTTATGTTCGTTTTATAATATTTTTAAGTAATGTCGATGTCACATTTATATTTTGTTTTAAAAGGAAATGTTGCACAAGTTGAAATAAGTAATGATTTGTATTCATGTTAGTATTGCAAGAACATTAATATAAATATGTATGTAATCGTTCATTGGATATTATAACCAGCATAATTAACTATATTGATAGGTCGTAGCGAGCAGCGCAGCACATAGAAATAGTATAGTTTTGTGGCCTGATGCTGTATAAGTACATAATCTTTGTAAATTTCCAAACATAATGTTTTATTTGTCGTTTTACATAACATTTTATATCACTTCAGCGCGTACTACTTCCATGCGAACCCACGTCCTTCTACGTATGCTCGCATGGGGGGGCATCTGTACTGCGCACCTTTATTTTGTTATTATTAGTAGATTATGCTATTGATTTTTCGTATTTTCTTTCCATTGGCAAGCCCATCATTTTTTTTTTCTTCTCTTCGTTTTTCTTAGTCGACCGTTTCTTGTCTTTTTCTTTGTCGACCCAGAAGACAGAGAGGCCGTACGGCTACCCCAACTCCTACATTCCAGCGAAACCCCAGAATCCAGCATAACCAAACCCCCATATAATTAACTAAACTTTACATTGTCATAATTTTGTTCAAATAATTAATAATCGGATCCTCTATCCAGTGCATAGGCGTGATGAGTTATTATACATGGAATAATAGAGTGCAATAGCTTCAACATAGATTTTATACTGGAACTATGTTAGGGGTAAAGAAGGACACAAGTTGGCAGTTGTGTGTGTTGTGAAAAGAGGGGTCTCCAAGAAGTGACTTTTTTTTTCTTCTTCTTTTTGTGCAACATGTTAAATGGAACCATGAAAGACGGGTGACCATTGGTCCAAGGGACGACAGAGGAGCCAAAGGGCGATAAAACTGACGAATTGATTGGCTATCTCTTCCCCTTCTTTAAGAAAATTGTGTTGGAAGAGAAAAACGTGCGTTTTCCAAGAGAGTGTGTTTTTAGATCTGACGAGAGAAGGATTGTGAAATTGTGTTAAGTGAGGGAAGGAGAAGAACTTTCGTTGTCCTTTGTGTCCTGTGGTGAAGTGGATAAAACACAAGTACAGTGGATGGGAGGACTCATCTTCCATTGAGTTGTGCTACGCCGAGGGGAGATAGCTGATCCAGACAAGTAAGTGAAGCCCGACTGCAGTAGTGCCAGTGGCATTTCTTACTATCGCCCCGCGTCTACTAGACCCTCACGGACTGAGAAAATGTGAAGTTAAGCGTGTGGACCTAAAATTTATCTAGTTGAATCTGGAACGTGCACGAACGGAACTAAACTCAAAATTTCAAATAGCTATTTCAATTTTTTTTTCTTGGCCAATGGGGTTTTAGTTTATGTAAACAAAAATGGGTGGGAGAGTTGTACCTTTTGATTTTGTTTATTTAATTCTAGAATAGATTATAGTATAAATTCACAGCAATTTATTTTTATTCTTTTTACCAACAATAGTAATAGTGAATGGCAGCTACCCTTTCCCAGTGCCTGGTCGGAGTGGCAGCGGAGAAGAATGAACCCTGGGAGTCTCATGCTCTGAATATTCTTAACCCTTCGCTACCGCTCTGCCCAGCACAATATATATATTTTTTTCACGATTTGTATCGAAGATTTTTTTAACAGAGGAAGAAAGTTCGTGCTTCGGAGAATGCGATGATGTGCGTGATGATTTCTTCAGTTTCCTGTTTGGACTTACGCCAATCATCAGTATACCGTCTTCTTCCCTGCCTCGCCTCGTGCAGTTCATCCAACCTCTCGTTCAATTTCTCCCCCGCGGCCGACAGAAGAGTGTCGAGATCACCGCACCTCATTCCACTGATCTCCCGAAGATGGTCCTTGAGAACTATTTCGCATCCCATGCGAAATGCCGGCGTCGTTCTAGCTATGATCACAAGTTTATTAACATCTCCGTTAACTACCTTTTTGAATATTTTAGATAGTAGTTCGTGCGGCAAATCAGTTATGCAAGCCATGTTGTTTTTTTTACTGTATGTTATTTATATACCCCACCCCAATTTTTGTTTCGTGTTCATGGCGATGGTGGTACCCAGTGCGGCGACCCGTTCACCCAGCGATGCGTCTCTGCTTACGAACCTTTCGAAAGCTGCGTGCTCTAACTTTCTGTCTGCTTCGTGACGTGCGTCCAGATCCGTCTGCGTGGTGTTGTAGGCGATGTCGTGATCTTTGCATGCCGCGTCCAACGGATTCACACCCTTGTCTCCTCTCTCCAATCTTTTCTCGAGTTTGGTACCCGGTCCGCAGTACTGGTAGCCAGGTAGATGCATCTCGAAAGGTAACTTGTTGATGATGTCGTTCACGAGTCCCTTTCCTTCGGCCACGTTCCAAAATTTCGGAGGCAGCGTGTTGATGATTTTGATCAGGTAACCTATGCCCTTGTCGTCGTTCACGATGAAGTTGGAAAGTTTTGTGCTGATCATGTCCACGATGCCAACCTTCTCGTTGTAGAAATTACGGTTGCCTGCATTCTCTTCGCCGGCTATCACCAACAATCGGTCCACGAGTTTCCTAACGTCGTCCACCCAAACGAATTCTTTGGGTAGCGTGTTGTAGCGTTTGACGCCGCTGCCTGTTTTGACCTGGTTCCAAATCGGTTTGATGAGATTCCTGTACTTCTCGCCGCTGCTCGATTTCACCCTATTCTGCGAGGCGTCGTTGTTCTGGTACAAGGCATCCGTCATGATCAGAATTTCCTTGTAACTTTGGTAATCTTCGTCGGTGTAATCTTTCGGCTGCTTTTTGGCGACAAGTTCCCACAGTCCCACCGTACCCGGATACCTGTTCCAACTATCCTTGTCGCCTAAATTAATTTTAATATCGTTACCTTCGAAGGTCACCTTCGATTTCCCAATCTTCCACACCACACCACCGCCTTCGCTGGTTTCCATGCTGGGATACAATCCGAACACTTCATCCTTGTCGAATTTCCCCGTGCTCAGGTAGTCTCGTGCCAAAGGTCCCAACTCGATTTTATCCGAAGACGTGCTGCCTATGGCTCGACGTCGCGCCGGTGCATCCTTCAGTTCGAACGGCGTCGAAGGAATGCTCGAAATGGGTGTGGGTACGGCGTAACTTTTAGCTGCGAGCGGTACGAGTTCGTTGATCAAATTTTTATTTTGTTCCGTGACACTTTTAATTTCTTTACCTGGACTGCTGATGGCATCGATCACAGGTTGATCCTGACGTTTCTTCTCTTCGTAGAATCCGCGATTCTCGGATTTCCAACCTTTGAAGCGTTTCGCGAGGTAATCGCGAAGCTTGAGATTTTCGTCTTCGATTTTTCGTTTCGTCATGACGTTTATTTATACACGTCGTTTCTCACAACGTTGCAACGTTTAGAAAATCGTTGATTTTGTTTCTGTATTTTCCGTCGTTGGGTTTCCTCGTCATGTCGATCGTCGCGAATCCGAAATCGTCACCGTTCCAGCAAGTAGAACAGCAGCCTTCCGAAAATTGATTGTAGTTCATGTCTCCGCCTACGTAGTCATCGTACGCGTGCTTGAGGTTGGTGTGATCTTGGCGAAACAAACATATGAAATTAGCGTTGTCGCGCACTAACTGTTTTGGAATTTTGGAAAACGTTTGAGCTAGGTAAAAGCAATCCATTCCTTTGTGACGACCTTGCGTGAAAAAGTTGCGAATTTCATTTTGATTTTCCAGGATGGCGTCGTCGAACACAACAACTGAATTTTCACGACAATCGTCGAGTGGTTTTATTTCCGAGGCGAACGTTGCAATGTCCAGACCATCGTACAGTTTCATCAGTTGCTGGTATTTGGATTGCTCCAAACTTTTCGAGAACACGTACAGGTGCCTGTTCTTCCAATCTAACCAATTCGGTGCGAGGAGAAAATTGTCCACGAGCAGTGTCGTTTTCCCACACCCCGAAGGACCTACGATCAGACAGCGGATGCTGTCGGGAAGCAACTTGCCGTTCTTTTTTTTTCTCGTTTGACTTTCCGGATCCGGTAGACGCTTCACCACGTTCCACGTACTCACAAGATCACTTCGTCCGCGTCGATCCAACTCTTTTCCGGAAGTCCCAGCCATTTGACAAACAGTTTGTCACCTTTCCTACGCAATACTTTCTCGATGAGGTACGTGTCGGGGTGTTTTGTTTTAGAGAGTTCCTCTTCGTAAAATCTTCCTTTCAAAATCTCGCCGCTACTATCTTTTATTATATACGTGTGTCGGTTTCCGGGTAGAACTCGAACCACCGTAAAAAGTTCCGTGCTCCAATTTTTTGTGAATCCCTTCTCGAAGGTGCGTTTGAATTTGCTGATCCTCACCTGGTCTCCAATTTTGTATTTAGCTTTTTTTGTCGTGGGTGTGTACTTTGGACAGTAAACGGTAGAAATTAAACGCTGCTCGTCAGACTTGGTAACGTTAACTGGCTTCATGCCTATCGTTCTGTGTACCGTATCATTATAGGTGTCGACGAGTTCCGGCAGGATGTCGACCCATTTGTAATTTCCCCGAAGCGTGAATCGTTTCCACATGTGTGTTTTCAAGGTTCGATTGAATCTTTCCACGATGCTGGCTTTGACGTGACTGAAAGTCGAATAATGTCGAATCTCATGTTTTTGAATAAACTTTTGGAATACAGCGTTGTAAAATTCTTTACCGTTGTCCGTTTGCAGAAACCGTGGTTGTCTGCCGCCGCTTTCGCGAAAAATTAATTTGAATGCTTCCGTGACGCATGTTCCCGTTTTCGCCTTCAAAGGTAGAGCCCATGCGAATTTCGAAAACGTGTCTATGACGGTGAGAAGGTACTTGTTGCCCTTGTTCAATTTATGTATGTTTTTCAAATTGCCGCTACTCATCTCCACGAGGTCACTTTGCCAGAGGTCATCGATGCCCTTGGTTACCACAGCCAAACGTTCGTAGTTGCGGCGTGCAGGTTTATGCAATTCTTCGACGATGTCTTGCCTAGACATTTTTTTGTTTAGAGATTACGTTTCAAGAGAAGCACAAGCGTGATGGGATTCAAAGAGGGTGGCACTTCGCTCGTGTTTTGAATGATCAGCTTATCGCCGGCACTCACGTCGAAAACGGTAAGATCTTCGTCTTCGTGTATTTCATATATGTTGCGCGTTTCGTTCCAACGTGCCAGAGGAATGTTTCCTGCTTTCTGGACACCACAATTCGATATCAAGGTCATGGTGGGAACGCTAGCTTTTCTACCGTGAGACCAGTACGAAAATTCGTTTATCTGAATCGTGCCATCGAGGAGAAACTTGTAGTACGGATGATAAGGATGTAACATGTACAGTTTGTTACCTTCGACGAACGTGGAGATTCTCTGTTGATTGGGTACGCTGTTGATTTCGATGGCTTGCAGAGAATGCAGTTTAGCGAATTTAGTGTCGACGCCGAGCAGATTACTGTGAACTTGTCCGAGTTTATTTTCGATGGGCAGCAAATGCTCGACTATGGTATCCGTTACGGCAGAAAACGACGGTTTGATTTTCACTTCCACGTTCAACTGCTTGTAGTTTTCGTTGAGTTCTTGCAACTTGGCACCGAAAGAGGCCAGCGTCGATTCCTGCGTGGATTCCAGCACTCCAACTTGATCTCTGATGTTGACGACAATGTTCTGAAGGTTCTCGACTTGATTCAATTTCGAGCTCTTCTCGGTAAGATCGTTCACGATGCTTCGCATCTCTGTAAACTGCGTGTGAAGGTCGGCGACGCTCTGCGAAGTGGGCAGCGTCGACACCAGCGAACTAATTTCGTCTCGAATCTGTTCCACGTTCGCCGTTTCCGTTTCTAGTCGTTTCAGCATACGTGATATGTTCCTTTTCAAAGCGTGCAATTCTTTGGAGGTGGGGAGATTGGCCACCCTACTCTCGAGATCGCTCAATGAACTTTTGATGTCGCTCGATTCGGATAGTGCCGTCACCGCCGTTTTCAATTTTTCCAAATCTTCGCTCGAAGGCACGCTCGTCCGTAACGATTCCAAGTCACCCTGTATGTTGTCGAGTACGTGATGAAAATGAGCGAGATTCGTTTCGACGTTTAAATTTTCTAAATATTCGATCTTCTGCTGAACCGTGCTCAACGTGTCTTGAATGCTCGTCAACGCTCTCGCTTCAGCGTGAATATTTTTAATTTCTTCGTTGATCAATTCCAAGGACGCCTGAAGCGTAGCGATGGTGGTTTGAATGTGTTCGAAATCTTGATAGGCCTCCAATTGAATTTTTATGTTCGCGACGCTTTTACCGATGACCTGCAGTTCGTCCGACGATGGTAGGTTCGTCATGGTATCTTCCAAAGTCTGTAACTTGGATTTAATTTCTTCCAACGTGCTGGTGAATTCTTCTTGTAATTTGGAAACGACGACATGCAAGCGTTCTGCGTCTATATCGTTCACCACGGTTTGAAGTTCGGAGAAATTTTTTTCTATTGCGGAAGTTCGTTCTTCGATTTCGAGTTTCAATTTTTCCAAATCTTCATTTTTCGATTGAAATTGCTGTAATTTGGCCAAATCATTTTGAAGCGAATCCACGCTCAACTGTATATTTTGAATGCTGTCGTAAGAAGGTACGTCGACATAATTTTTTATCAGCGTCTTCAGTTCGGAATCGATTTTCAGAATGGGGTCGAGACATTGCGTTTGGAGCGTAGCGATTTCCGACTCTAAACTTTTGTTTAAGGTTTCCTGCAAAGCGATCAAATCGGTCCTCAACTTCTTAACTCGAATGTCCAACATGAGAATCTCTTCTGCGTGGTCTACACGCTTGGTGTTGCCGAAAATGTCGTTAGGCATTTTTGGTTAACGGTTATTTATAATAGGATAGACGATTCGTAATTCTACGAAGAGAGGAATGAGTTTGTCGTAATCTCCGAGGAGTTCCATGTAAAAATAATCTCCTGCAGACGCATCGTACGTAATGTTAGAAAGCATCTTGTCGTGCTTGATTCGAAAAATGTTCTTGCCGGTAGAAATTTTGATTTCGCCTGCGTTTTCCGGATTCACGGTGATTTGAAGTTTCCCGTCGATCGGAATTTCGTAGAAATGTAAATTGTTATTAAAAACATAAAACATCTTGCCCACATCGTCATTCAGTTTCGTCCAAATGCTGTTGAGGTGAATGATCAACAGACCGTTGAGTTTAGGTAACACGGAGGGTAAGACTTCATGATCTGGTATGGTTTCCATAATGATCTGTTTTTTGAAACCGAACAAATTCATAGGCATGCTGGTTATTTAAGAATACGGTCAAAGTTTTTTGTAATGACAGTCAAAATGTTTTTTTTTGTTTTGTTTTGTTTTTATGAATCTTTTGTTGAAGATGGACATATGTTGCAGGTTTTGCTTTTTGCTAAGCGATAGTGCCCCCACGACAATGTGTGAATACCACACTCGAGGACGTACTTCTTATCGTCATTAGGATCCAGCGCAATTTTTCTAACTTTGTTTGTGGTCAACACATGGTCGACGCTCTGGATGCGCTGTTCTGCTCTTAGAACCGACGACCTGGTCTTGAGGCAATCGACGAAGTCCTCGAATGTGAGATGCTTCCGAACCACCTGTCTGCCGACACCCTTGGCCTTCTTGGTAACGCTGCCCTCGGCTTTGATGGCATAGGCCTTGGCGCGAGGACCTGCAAACTCGAGACTTAAATCACTTTTCTTCTCGTCTTTGAGTTTGCCAGGCACCAGGCAGTTGCGAGCCAGGATGCCGTATCGGTTCGGCTGGGGATAGTTTGAGGTGTCGAAGAGGTCAACCAAAGATGGAACCGTGGCCATATCCTTGTACGCGTCGGCTGTGCGAACGTGGTACACCAAGCTGTCCGTGTCCGTGTAGAGTAGGCTAATATTGTCGTTATAGTGCTGGCGTAGTATCCCATAATATATTTGAAACATGTGCAGCTTGCTCAGGTCTAATACTGAGGCGCCAACATAAATTGGCTTGTTGAGCTTCACCTCGCTCTTCCTCATATGCACCAGAGCAAGCTGTTCGTTATAAATAGTCCCCGATTTGAATAACGGGTTTGCTACGAGCCTGCGACATTGTGCTTTGTTTGATATTAGCCTCACATCTACACGATTCCGTACATTCTCCATGGTTTTCCCGAACACCGCATTGTTCATAAGCTTGAAGAAATCCTTATCAAGCTCGGACGTGGCTGCGGTGCGGTGTTTGGTGTTGACTTCAATATATGGACGCAACCACGGAGAATGCTCGAACTTGAGGATGCGGTGAACTGCGTGGACCGTGACCCCTTGCTGCATCAACCACCGGAGATTCTGGTAGTGTAGGACGTAATTCTTCTTGGGCTCGAAATCCATGATGAGCTTCTTCTGGTTGGAATTGGGTGGACACTTGAACTCGGGTGCAGGGGGGAGATCGCTGAACAAATCCTGCAGCTTCTCGGAGAATTGCAGATCAACCTCGGCGAAGAACCCATGTTCTGAATCGTCGAAGCTTTCAATGTTAAAGTTGGAGGGGTCGGCCCACTCGAACCCTCTAAAGGGAAGTGGCTGCATCATGGAGTGTCCGTACAAGTTATTCACGTCCGTGTGCATGATGTAGCTGGACGGTTGTGAGGGGTCGTAGCCAGTAGCCATGTGATGGTTGTTGGCGCGCGCGTACCGTTGCGACACCTGGACCATGCCACCCCGCACGGCGCGTTCCACAAACAGCACCATGTCCACGTCCGAAAGAAGCTCCAGCTCGATCTTCGTCACCAGAAACATGGCTGACCACGCCAGTCCGGGGAGACTATAGAAGTAGGCAGGGTCCAGCTGGTAGATTTTTATTGCGGTCGCACGGAACGTCTGGAACACGTCGGCGAGGAGCGTCACATCAAGTCTGAGGTAGGCGTCGTGGTAGTCCCCGAGAGTTCGACAGCCCAGCTCGCGCCACATGGACTGGGCATGGTGATATTCTTCGTCGGTGATGTTCGAGCCTCGTAGCTGACTGTAGAACTTCGCCTGGGGAGGTAGCGACGTCTCCGCGAACTTGGAGGGGTCTGTGATGTATTCGTAGGGATAGACCCCCTTACGCTTGAAGAGGCCGGCGTCCAAGTTCGGAAAGTTTGCTGAGGTGATGAGCATTTGCTCGTCGCTAAGCTTCCCCACGAGAGCATCGAGGCTTGCCGGGAGGAACCTCAGGGAGTCGAGGAAGCGAAGCTCGACGGTAGAGCATAATTCTGGGATCGACACTTGTTTGCTCACACTGATGTAACGCTCCTCGTTCTGGGCGAGAACATTGATTCTCTTGTTGTCGTATCCAAGATGCTTGATCAGGTGGTGGAAGTCGTATCCCGAGCCATTGTGAAAAAACACAGGGATGAAGCGCGGGTCCCGGGCCATGAGGTTGCAATCGTTGCACCAAGGACCAACGTACTTACCGTTAAAGTGATCGTGGTGTTGGACTTTACGGTTGTTGGCGGTGTACTCCTTGACGCAGACGGGGCAAGCGATGGCCTCGTCGTGTCTACGTTGATCGTCGGGGGACAGTGGGAGCATAGGCTTGAGGGCCAACAGTACCTTTCCTATCTCGTTGGCCTCGACAACCATCCTCTCGAGGAAGTGTTTGGCTGCGTCGGGGCCACGGTACACGTAGGGCTCGGGGGCGATGTGCTGGTCACGTCGCACCACAACGTATGCGAAACTGGATGCCTCGTGGAGTTGGTAAGGGGTGGTGGAGGAAACTTCGGGATCTGGATCGCAAGTGGACAGGGGTTTGAGGAAGGCCTCGAAATCCGCGATGATGATAGCGGGATGCTCCACCATGGCACCGTGCATGCGGAAACGCTCCACGGTGCCAGGTTTGGGCAAGACTGCCACCCCAGGCTCGTTGGCATCGCAATAAAGTTTGTGGCGAGCGAGCTTCTCTGCAGCGATGTTGGGACCTCTGATGCGCTGGTAATCCTGCTGTTTTCGATTATGAAATATAGACAAGCACCTGCGACACACCTCGACGTGGGTTTTGTCTTTGCTCTGTTGGCTCGACACCAACCGGGAGAGGGAACGGATAAGAGTGTAGTGGTGATGGGTCTCGTCCTTGATGAGCAGAAGGTGAATTTCCTGCGCACCATCGTCCTCTACGTCGCTCACCTGGATGGGGTACACCACATTTTTGTCAGTGAGGCCATAAACGTTGATAGCCAACCGCGCACGAGCCTCGAACTTTTGAATGTCCGGGACCTCTACGGGATAGTCGATCCCAACCATAGCATCTTCCAGTTCCGACTCGTAGGGTAGGTAGTGGTTAACGCGTTTTGGATTATTTTTTGGCTCAACTGGGTGCAACGCTGCCAGAACACACCATACGAAGCACTTGGCGTCACTGTTCTGAATGTTCAGGACGGCCTTCTTTGCCGCGATGGAAGGTGGTAAGGGGACGTAGCTGGAGGCGGAGAGAGGCGTAAACTTGCAAAGTTTGACGCACAGTTCGTGAGGCCCCCCACACAGCGAACCCCCCGAGCCCTCAGCTTCATGTTCTTCTTGTTTCGCCACCAGCTCCTCGGCAAACTTGTTGTAGATGACCTCGAGGTTGTCGAAATCCGCCAGATGCAGCGTCTTCGCCTTGGTGTTGTGGCAGAAGCTGTAAATTTCATCAGACGGCTTCTTGTACTGGCAACGTAGCGATGCGTAGAATTTGGTGGAGTGCGTTGCAAGCGCATCACCGAGGATGGAAATTATCTCTGCTCGCTTCTCCTCCAAAAAGCTACGCACGTCGCATGAGCCCTCCGAAGTGATGACAAAACCCTCTAACAAACGCTCGAAAGCAGACCGGTCTGCTTTCATCGCAGGCTTGACACGTTTGGCGGATGGTGCATTGATGGAGGCTGCTTCTGCCTTCCTCTTGGTGGAGCTGGTCGACGGTTGTGGAACAGGTGTTCCGACGACAATTTTGCATGATGTTATATGCCTTTTTAAATTATTAATAGTAATATGTATACCGCACCTGGGACATGATTTTTTAGCAGCCAAATGCTTGCCCGGCACGCAGGAACGACAATGTCTTGCAAAATTTCTGCTTGATATGCTTATTTTGCACACAGGGCAACTTTTCATGGAGCGCATTTTTTTGGGGGTATGTTTATTTATATGTGATCTGTTGGTGGTAGAGTGTTTACAAAAAAATGCCTTACGAGAAAAATTTTGTAGGATAATTCTAATTAGTGTTAGTTTGAGGGGTTTATTTATATATGGGTGGCGTTGTTTTCCTCAAATATGTGCTTTAATAAACCCTGTAAAAAAAATTTAAAAAAATATATAAGAAAAATATGATTGTTCCACGATGCCTTGCCCGAGGATACCCTATGCAGTGTCATCCTGATTGCAGAGAAGTCCTTCGCCTACGACGTGAAGAACGAGAGGGTCACAGAGCAGTTTTAACAAGTTTTTTAACATCTTTTCTTGCACAAATAAGAAATTTTTTGTACTAGCACAATCAGTTACAATAGCACAATACGAATTTCACTAGTTCAGATCAGTTACAAATATCAATTTCATTAGTTATCAGTTACAATATCTTTTTTTGCACTACAGCACGAGACAATCAGAATTTGCACAAAATTTGTTGTTGTTTTTACACGTGAAAATTAACAATAAAATTTCTTTTTTTTATCGTTTCAGATGCTGTCGAAACATCAAAAACACATACACACACACTAGAAAAAAAAGCATGCAACTTTATTTGTAACACACACATATTCTCCATCTTCATCAAGAAAATATTATAATAAACATAATTATTTTTATCTATATCTCACAATAAAACTCTATATCCAAAAATATCACATCAAATAACACTAGAGTCGTTAGTACACGTTGCATGAATTACGGAGGTCCTCTGTAGGGTTTCATGGAAGTTTGGGGGAAAAAAAAACACGTGAAACCCTACAGAGGTGCGGTTATCTACAACCGCAGCCGTTAGAACCTTTTTGGGTTGGGCACCACGCACCCTGGCGAGGTTATAGGGGCCAGGTATCCTAAAAAACAACAATTATTATTTTGTTTGTTTGTTTGTGTCACAATACATAAGCGCACGCGCGTGTGTGGCACATTGTTTCCCCGAGAGAAGTTTACAAAAATCACGATATATAAACATTGGCCTCTCTCTTTTTTTTTGGGACTTGGAAAAAATTTACAATAAGAGGACATCGCTCACCACTGTTGCCAGCCATAAATCTCTCTCTCTCTTCATCTTACAGCAAAATTAGCATCTCTATTTTTTTTTTAGTTGTAAGTAAATTGGCAACACACTCTAGTTAATAATGCTACATATTATACGCACACACGCACACACATACTATATTACCATCCACCCATCTCTCTCTCTTTTTTACGGCAGTGCGTGTTTGTTGCCAGCTCTCCTTGTTTAGTGTGTGTAGGTTGGCAAAAATTGCTTTATGCACTGTAAACCAAGCCTCAAGCAAAATTGCCAGCTCCTTGCTTTAGGCTAGGTTAGACCAAGAAAAAAAAAGCTGTAGGTGAGCTGTCGGTTGTTTAACTCTTCCCCCTCTCTCTCTCCTCTCTTTTTTTTTTTGTAAAAAGTTATGGCAAAAGTACCAGTAGGTTGGCAACCTTGTTTTATGCACTGTAAGGCAAGTCTTAAGTAAAATTGCCAGCTCCTTGCTTTAGGCTAGGTTAGACCAAAAAAAGCTGTAGGTGGGTGTTGGCAGCTGTCGGTTGTTTAACTCTTCCCTCTCTCTTCCCTCTCTCTTTTTTTTTGTAAAAAACTATGGCAAAAATACTAGTAGGTTGGCAACCTTGCTTTATGCACTGTAAACCAAGCCTCAAGCAAGATTGCCAGCTTCTTGCTTTAGGTTAGGTTAGACCAAGACAAAAATCTTGGTGATTTTTTTTTCGAGTAGGTGTTGGCAACACTGCGAGCCCCACTTCCGGTTGCAGAACTCTCAAGCAATATTGCCAGCTCCTTGCTTTAGGTTAGGTTAGACCAAGAAAAACCTTGGTGATTTTTTCGAGTAAGAAGTTGGCAACACTGCGAGCCTCACTGAGCCCCACTTCCGGTTTGTGAACTCTCAAGCAAGATTGCCAGCTTCTTGCTTCAGGTTAGGTTAGACCAAGAAAAACCTTGGTGATTTTTTCGAGTAAGCAGTTGGCAACACTGCGAGCCTCACTGAGCCTCAATTGATGACGTTGAACCCGGGCACTTCCTCTACTGAGGTCTAATGTTGAGATCACATTTTCAACAAATATTGGGATTTTTTTCTGAATTTCGATTTTTCCCATTCCGCGTGAGTTTAAAAACAACAGATTATTCATAAATATGAATTTTATAATGTTTTAGCGATAAATTGATCACCATACCCTGTAATTCATCTCTTTTTCACAGATGACTTGGGTTGCATGACGTGACCTTTTCGAAAGCGCTCAAATGTCAACCTCTATCCTGCTCAGCATAAATAAACTAACACAGTGCAATTGTTAATTAGCGTTGGCTACACTGTAAAAAAAAATACACTTCTTGTACACTTTTGGTACACTTTCTTGCATATAATATGCACAAGATGTGTACTGAAGGTGTTGCAAAAGTGTACTTAAAGTGTTCTAGATGTGTGCGACCCGAAATGACGAAATTTTGTACACTTGTTGCACACTTCGGGGACACATTCAAAGTTGTGTGCACTTCTTCAACGCTTTCTGTACACTTTTGTTTAAAGTAAGTCTGTACACTTGTACACTTTTGTAGCACATGATTTCATTTTGTGTTTTTGGTCATATCGATTGTTATTTTATACTTTTTTGACAAATGAATATCTTATGAACATAAATCAATTTCATTATATGAAGCAGTAACACACTTGAAAGCAAGCAACATTAAACAATAACAAAATATAACTATTTTTTTCCTGGAACACATGGAAATTGCATTGCATCATGAAACTATCAATACTTTTTTGTTTAATGTACCAATTTAATAATTGGATAAATCTCATTAAAATTGAAGAAGGAGCAAGTTGAATGTTCCGAGGAAATTAATAGATTTTCTTAAATCGAACTATTCATCTTTAAAGCACACCAAAACAGATCGTTAACTTCGGGGGGCTGGTTGTTGCTGGAAACTTGTCATCATCATTATTATGTAACGCCACTTACTTCGCCTTACACAGAAAAAACTGGTTTGTTTGGAATTACCAAAAAAGTTTGGTTGAGCTGTTTGGTTATGCTTTTTGTTTCCGATAACCAAATGTTGCTTGTAATTACTAAATAATTTTGTTTAAGAATACCAAAAAATTTGGTCAGACGAAATTTGGTACTCGTAAACAAAATGATACATATGTAAGTAAAGAGAAACAAAACGTTTGGTTAAATTTACTATATATGCGTGAGCGTGTTTCTGAATTTGAAATAACGATTGTCCAGTTTCTTCGAGTGTAGTATGAAAATACTTTGTCGAAAATTGAAACTCATGTATATAGAGGCTCTGGCGACTGGCCCCATGGCCAGTATAATTTTGTTTGTATTGTCCTGTTCTTTTGTCCTTATGTGTGCTGAGTGCCCCTTTGCAGCCTCAGCTTTTAACAAAAGTCAGAACATTTTAATATTTTATGATTTTAGGTCTGCAACGTTAGAGTTGTGATTTGTAACGATAAGGGGCTGTACCCCGTATAATGTGACGGGTGCACAATAGCCTTAGTGCTGACGCACCCAAAATTTTAAATTCAAAATTCAAAATTCAAATTCATGTATGTAGATAATTACTCGAAGCGAGTCTTTATGTTGTTGTGTAACCTAATATTCTGAAAAAAGCTCAGAATATACTTACTTTATACTGAGTTTCCTACACCGGCCGCTAGATGGTTCTGTCAAAATTTGTACAAGAAACATAAGCTTTTGTACAACAAATAATGATACGTTTGATTGTAATCATAGTGAAAAATTGTGTTATAACACTCTTCGAAAAATATGTGAACATCTAAGATACAAATTAAAGAAGAAAATGTACTGCAGTGAATAAAAGTGAATCTCTCATGAGCAACCTTTTTGATTCTACACCGTGTTGTGTTCGTAGGCGGGAAATAGAAAAGTGTTGTAGTGTGTGAAAGAAAAAAGTGTTTAGTGGTTAAAACAGTGTAGTGAATGTGCCCAGCAGCAGAAGTCAAAGGCTAACTCCCCCCCACACCTATGAAATTTCGTGTAAATAGTGTTTTGTAGTGTCAAGTGTCCCAAGTGAAAAATCGTGTCCAGAGTGAGGGAAAAAAGGGGAGGAAAAAAATTGTGACGCGTGTAGTGTAAAAGTGCAATGCAGAAGGAAGGGTAGCAAGTTGTAGTGTGTAACGCGTCAGTGTTACCGTCGACCAGCGACAGAAGAGAAGAGAACGCACACCTACTGTCAGTGCCCTACCATCACCTCCCCCCTCCCACCGACCGCACCAGCGGAGAAATTAAAGTGAAGAAGAATCAACTCATATTAACGACAAAGACAGTGTGGCGATGAGTGTGTAGTAGTGTAGTGCAAGAGTGCAACAAGTGAGCGTTTTTGTGTAACGAGACGGTGTGGAGCAGTATTAGCTAGTCTACGTCTGCGACAGGTGAGAGGAGAGTGTGCAAACTTTGACAGAAACCCCCCTCCCCCCTCTCGGTCCGGCAGGGCGAGCGGAATAAATTACCGCGAACAGCATCAGCGGAGGAGGTAAAGTGAACAAAGGCGATATCTCACACTAACAACAAGGAAGATACTGGACACCGGGTAAGCGAACGTTGCCTTCTGTTACGGAACCACATGCGAGAAAGAGGAGAGATAGAATCAAGGGGGATAAATAGACTGATCATCGAATAGAAAGAAAGGGAGGTAGAACTGAAAGAGGAAAAATGCGTACAAGAGGTGGATTATCAAGAGGCAGAGGTCAACAGCGGTGGACAGGCACACGAATGCCCCAGAACGAACTAGAATCAACACCAGACAGACCAACGACGCCTGCAAAAGCGAATGGGATCCATCCCAAGAACACAGCCAGTGAACATTCCTTCGACCAACAATTAGATGCACTATTACAAGAATGCCAGGAAAAGGTCAACAATAAAACGAACAGCAAGAACAAAGTGTCACGTCCAGATTCAGACAGAGACAATCTACCAACTCCCAGCACGACGAAGACCAACACACGCACACTGGCAAACCAAAAACACGGAAAACCAAGCGAAGCAGAAAGCGATAGCGAATCCAGCACCACAGAAGAGGACGACCCAGAGGAGGGAGAATTCCTGACACCAAGAAAAACAGTGAAGCCGGATATACAAGGAACAGTTGAGCAGGATTTCTTCCACCCAAACAGATTCGCTCCTCTAACACAAGACGAAATACAAACAAGGCCTGACACAAGGAGGACAGGCAAACCACCTCCTGTTTTCATATATGATATAATATCGAAGTACACCTTCATATCTACACTCACGCCAAATCTCGACAACCCGCAAGTACATCCCACAGCGGAGTACATTAAAATATCCTGCCGCAACTACAGCGACTACGACAAGATGATAGCTTTTCTACGACAAACGGGAAGGTCCTTTTCCACCGGAGTACCAAAGACAGATCGGTCAATGAAAGTGGTCATTCGACGCCTACCATACGACACGGACCCAAAGCACATAGAGGAAGCACTCAGAGACGAGAATTTCCCGGTAATCCAAGTAACCCAGATGTCAAAGAAAGACAACTCAAGCAACGAACGGATAAAAATGCCACTCTTCCTCGCCGCATTCCAACGGTCTCCAATAACCAAGGAGATGTACGACGTCACACGCCTTCTGCATATGCCTGTCAAGATAGAGACGTACCAAGCAAGGGATGCCCTGCAGTGCTACAACTGCCAGAGAATAGGCCAAGGTCAGCATACTTGCAATGCGAAACCAAGATGTGTCAAATGCGCAGAAAATCACCATACTAGGGAATGTCCAAAAACAGATCGATCTACACCGGCCAAATGCGCAAACTGCAGCCAGGCACATCCAGCCAACTTTAGAGGATGCAAAGCCTTCCAACAATACAAACAAACAAAGGCGAACTACAAACCTCCAAAACCCACGTCGACAGAACCAGGAGCCCCTGATTACATCCAACCAGTAAAGAAATTGCCACCAGTTCCGGCATGGCCAGTCATGAAAAACAAAAGAAAAGAAACCCAACCCGATGTACCCCAGCCAACCACGTCAGCGGAGAGCACCACACAAGCTGAACAAAATACTGTAGCTTCCACACCGGCAACGACGTCTACCAAAGGAACTCTCGGCGATGACATAAAGAAAATATTAACTCTCATCAATGGCCTGGATATCCAAAAAATTCTCCAGCACATCAAAACCGGATTCGAAAAACTCCGATCAGCAGACGACACTCCGACCAAAATCACGGTGTGCATTGAAACAGTCATCGTCATGTTCAACGATGGGTGCTTCTAAGAAAACCCAAGTACACCGACACATGACTCTCCTCTACTGGAATGCGGATGGAGTTTTCAACCAAAGACTGCAACTATTACACTATCTACACCAGCAAAAGATAGACGTCGCTCTTATAAACGAGACCCACCTGAAACCCAAGAAACTACATCATACACAGACAAGACAGACCTACCCCAAAAGGCGGCCTAATGATAGCAATAAAGAGAGATTTTCCCACAGAGACAATCACCATCCCACAACTGCAGACCATTGAAGCCTTGGCCATCAAAATCATCATACCAACTGAACCGCTGGTCCTTGTTGCAGCATACAAAAGACCGGAAACGAGGGTAGACCTTCAAGACCTTCAAACACTACAGTCATTAGGCACCAGAGTACTGATAGCTGGAGATTTGAACTCCAAACACCCAGAGTGGAATTCTAGGGTCACCAATCGAAACGGAGTACAGCTGTTCAACCACATACCATTTATAAACCTTGCGGTAACAGCACCAAAGGATCCAACACACTACCCCAAAAATGGAGCTAGGCCGGATGTCTTAGACATCACACTACACAAAGGAATCAACTTTACCGTAGCGCCGTATGTCGTCGCCGATCTCGACTCGGGCCATGAGCCGGTTATATGTGTTGTCGCCCATAGACTACTGACGCATCTCACGACCGCACCAACACGACCGCTGACAAATTGGCAGCAGTACAAAACAACTCTTCACGAAGCAATCCAGCTGCCTCTCCACGTTGCAACCCCGGAAGATATCGACACGGCCGTTGAGGATATCGGTGCCAAGATCACTTCAGCAATTCGAAACAGTACCACCAAACAAAACCGTCAAGAGCAACCAAACACAATGGACCTCAAGCTACACATCCTGTTGCACCTAAAGCGATGGATCAGACGCAAATAAAAACAGACACGACATCCACAATACAGGCAGCTCCTCCAGAACTTGAAACGTCGAGTGAGAGGACACCTTCAAAGAGCAAGGGAACACCTTTGGGACGAAAAACTGAAGAGCTCCGACAAGCCAAACAACGAATTCTGGAAGCTCGCAAGAAATTTCCGCGGACACACCGCCAGCTCAACGACGCCAGTCCTCCACGACCCACAGGGCAATCTTCTATTTCAGCCACAAGAACAAGTTGACGCTATCGCAAACAACCTTGAAGAACAGTTTTCTCCCAATACAGAACCATGGGACGAGGAACAAATAGCAACGGTGGACAACTTCCTGGACACATTCAGAGAGCAGCCGCATGCAGACATACCACACCTAATTACTCCCCGAGCGATTCACACAGTTATACGACGGCTGCCAAACAATAAAGCGCCAGGCCCGGACAAAATACCGACAGAAGCCTTGAAGCAAGCCCCAAGGAAACTCCTGATTGTCCTAACCCAAATATATAACGCCATTCTTCTCACTGGCTACTACCCGAGAGTTTGGAAAACCGCCAGAGTATGTTCAATCCTGAAGAAGGGGAAAAGCCCGCTACACCCACAGAACTATCGGCCAATAAGCTTACTGTCTCACGTCAGCAAGGTCTTCGAGCGCCTCCTCCTGTACCGATTACAAGACCACGTACAACACTTTGATCTACTCCCAGACCACCAATTTGGTTTCAGGCAACACCACAGCACGACCACCCAGCTGGTGAGGGTGGTCGACCATCTCTCGGTACGCTTCAACTGGAAACACCACATACTAGCCATATTCCTCGACATACAGAAGACCTTCGACAAGGTTTGGCTCGAAGGACTCATATACAAGCTACACAGACTTGGAATACCTGACTGTTATGTACGCTTGCTGGACAGCTACCTACATCAACGCACCTTCTTCGCAGTGTTTCAAGGAGCCATCTCTACCATTCGAACAACCACGGCTGAAGTACCACAAGGATCCTCCCTCTCCCCGCTGCTGTACGCCCTGTTTACAGCGGATGTACCAACAGCCCTTGGTTGCCTCCCAGCCACTTTCGCAGACGACACCGCATACTTTGCGGCAGCCAAGGATATTCGTGTTTCCTACATCAGAATGCAAGAACAACTGCAACAATACGATCACTGGGCAAAACAATGGAGAGTGCGAGTGAATCCTGACAAGAGCACCGCCATCGTGTTCTCTCGTAGACGCCGTCCGCGCGAATACCATCTCAGACTACAAGGACAACCTGTTCCCCACAAACAAACCACAACATATCTCGGCATGCTGCTAGACAGAGGGCTCTATCTCAGAGACCACATAGCCAAAATCGTCAACCAAGGAAACAAACGCGTGGGAGCACTTTACCCGATGCTACGATCGCCTGGACTGCGGCTGGAAACCAGACTTCAACTGTACAAGGCAATCATCCGACCAGCTCTGCTCTACGCCTGCCCTGCCTGGCAACACCTACCCAAGACGACCCTCCGCAGACTCCAAGTCATTCAGAACAGGGTCCTACGTATCATCAACGGACACGGACGGTATGCAACAAACGTCCAACTCCACGAAGACCTCGACATTCCATCGCTAGATGACGTGATCAAGCGGACAACCGCCACGTTCTGGGCCAAACTCCAGGAAAACCCAAATCCAACGGCACGAGCCATTGGTACCGCCAACCCACACAGACACACTCATAGTCTACCAAGAACCTGAGCCGACCAGCCAGGACAAGTGAAAAGTGACCACAGCCTAACCGCCACTGCCACCCTCACTTTCCCATCCCAAGTGACAGCTGCAGGAGTGGAATTCAACACCGAAAACATCGCACGCCATTTCAAAAACAATTCAAAGAGGAGGATCGCACGCCATTTCAAAAACAATTCAAAGAGGAGGCAAGGTGTCCACAGACGCTGGTACTCCACATCATATTGCGCAAAGCAAGCCATGACTCGTAACTGGTAACTGGTAACTGGTCATCACAAAATTTAAGGTTCACAGTTGAAAGTTGTTGCTTTTTCCTCCTTCAATTGTCAAGTTAAATGTGAGTCAGGTGTATTTTTATCCTAGAAACTAATTATGAGTACTGAATTGCGATATATATCATGTGTGCAAGAAGTGTTCCAACTGTGTAAAGTGTACCAGAAGTGATCAAAAGTAGTTTTTGCAGCACACTTCTTACACACTTTTGGGACACCTTTATATTGGAAGCACTTCTTGCACACTTCCTGTACACTTCTTTTGCTGCACTTTTTGTACACTTTTGAAGCACTTCCTGTACACTTCTTGTGCACATTTAATGTGTACAAGAAGTGATCAAAAGTAGTTTCTAGGAAGTGTTCCAAAAGTGTGCAGAAAGTGTATTTTTTTTTACAGTGTACATACGAGATGTTCAAAGTATTATTTTCGTGGGCGATGTTTCAACTTCAAAGCTAATAAATCTTATCTTGCACTCAATATTCAATGAAGCAATACTTAGAAACTGAGTTCGGATTGTGTAAAGGTTTTTGAAAGTTGCATACGTGATGATATGGAAGCAGGGGCGCCGACTGGGGGGGCTCTGATCACTGAAATAAATGAATGAATGACTCACTCCCTCCCTTTTTTAAAATAAAAATTTACGTCTTCGTATAGCAGTTTTTAAGCAGCTATTATATTCCTCATGCAAATAAAATGTAACATGAAAAACGTTTAGAAAATGTTTCAAAGTCTCTTTATGTCTTTTGTGTATGCTCATTTGTTTTTTAGATAACAATTAACATTTTTATTGAAAAGTATGTATATACATTAAGAGACCAACTTAACAGTTTTATTCCGGCATCGGTAGCCGAGCGTGTTGGGTGGTCGATTCAACTGGCTTTCATCTGGTGGTCTCGGGTTCGAGTCCCGGCGAGGGCATGGGTGTGTTTTAATGTCCGCAACAGACATGTGACGGGTTGCAAATAACCCATAAAATAACGAATATTTAACAGTTTTATTTAATTATTTACATAAATGTTAACACAAATCGCAGGAAAATAGTTTTACTTTTTTGTTCTTGCTACAATATTTTACATTTTAAATTTAATTTTGCAATAATAAAAAAATAGCATGTACACCAAGATATAAAGTGACATACACAACAAAAACATATGAACATGATTTAAAAATAAAGCAAAAGTTGATCTACGCAGTGGGTTATTTTTTTATGAACTCATTAGTGAGCGGTCTCAAGTCCAAATTATCAAGTACAAATTGGTGTATGTGGAGTACCGCTAAGCTGCTTAGTCTCTTTTGCCTCATTGTAGATCTCAAATATGTCTTTAGTCGGCTAATAGCACTGAATGACCTTTCGGCTGTGGCTGTCGTCACTGGCACAGTGCGGAGGACCATCATGAATTTGGCTCCTGGAGGGTGCTGTCTTCCAAAAGAAACTTCCTTATGTCACGTATGGTAGTTAGAACCACTTTCTTCTGTTTGGCGATATCACCAAGCATGGACATGTGTAAGGAGAGCCTATCGGCATCCAAATCGTGGCGATAGAATTCTCGCGTTTGCTGAAAGTTTGTTGTGCAACTGTTCACAGCTGAGATACATTCTTTCTCTACGGCTGTTACTTTTTGTAGTCCTGTAGATTTATGCCCTTGTTTAACACGTGATTTTGCTGTGTCACACACGTCAGTGTATATTGATTTATAATACTATTGTGGAGTGTAGAACTTGTGATGTTAAGCAGCATCAGGATTTTCAAGTCTCTTAGGGACGTGACGTTGCCGGGGCAATTCTGGCTCATCAACGAGGCTGGGTTTGCCCTCTGTGCATTTCAGCCAGACCTGCTCAAAACACATTCGCTTTTCTTGAAAGATGTCAGTCAAGTATTTTAGTTTCGATTCCACTTCTATAGCACCAATGCATGAAGACTGAATCTTACAGTTTACCTCTTCTATTGGACACATCACATGGCAGCAGAGGGAGAGAAAGAAAAATGTCTTGAAGTGAAGCATTGTCTCCAGGTATCCAGCACATTTTAATGCTGCGTCAGTAGAATCTTCTTCAGAAAATTTCACAAGAAAATTGAGAAGGTTTTCATAGTTCCTTAAGATCAGTTGCATACTGGAGGCTCTCAACGTCCACCGACGAGGGCAAAGTGGTCGCATTCTAGTATGACCAGCTTTCTCATTCACATCAATAATATTCCTAAATATTTGCATTCTTTTAGTCTTTAACAAGTCGTTGGCTAAATTCATTATGTCTCTGATTAATGTATGTATAATAGTAAATAATAATTATATACTTAGTATATAGTAATAAGTCGTGTGTTTTGCTGTCTCCGGTCATAGCCCCCCCAAAGTTGATGGTTTAGCGGTCTCAGCCCCCCAAACTTGATGGTCTAGAATATTTCAAATATGTATTTACAGTTAAGTTCATGTGGCACAATTCAGAGTAAACTTTACAAGAGAAGAAAAATAATACATTAGATCCTCTTAAGCAAAATTATCTGGGGGCTCTGCCCCCACATCATTAACATTGGGGGGCTCGAGCCCCCCTAAGCACCATGGAGTCGGCGCCTATGTATGGAAGGCGAGTGTGGAAGTAAGGCCAGAGGAGTAACCACGAATTTTTGTCTGGAGGGGGCAAGTGCCAGGATAAACGTACCAATAATAATAATAGTAATAATAATAACATTAATAAATACATTATTATTACTAGTGGTAGTAGTACTAGTATCAAAGACGTTATTATCCTCATAAATTACGCAAAAGGGAGGTAGATGTCTGTGCTAAAGCAGAAATTTTACATTAGCTAATAATTAAAAACAAGCACACAAACTGTATTTTTGAATCGCAGAAAATGAATGATAAATGCATGCCGAAGATATTTTTTGTACATATAACATGTATAACTTTCATATGTTTTACACATATGCAACATGGAGAGACATAAAATAAGAAAATACATATGCAAGTTGCTAACACTAAATTATGTACGTATTCAAAGTTTATTCATCTCATATATACAAAACATATTATTTAAATACATCACATTACAGAAAACAATTATATTGCGAGCGAAGCGAGAAAGAAAATTTTTAGATCCAACTTTTGCAATTTAAAACAATTTTGATTTAATAGGGAACAAATCATATCACATGGCGCCAAGGCATTTCTCTTTCACAACTTTTTTTTTTAAAATTTAGATTATTTGGCGCACATGGCCGACTCCCGCCGCCCCATAGCTACGTCTCTGAACTTGACGAGACTGAGAAAAGCAGGCGCTGCAAGCGAAGCGAGCAAGAAAATTTTACGAAATGTATTTTTATTTGAATAAAATTTGAAATAGAAGGGGGCAATTGCTCCTCTGTGCCCCCTGCAGTTGCCTTTGGCTATCAATGTTTGCCCCTCCTAGAATTGACTTCCGTCGAAGGTTGGCGGGCTAAGCCCCTGCCCACCCTGTGGTTGCACCACTGAGTAAGTCCGAAATTTGGAGGAACAAATTGAATCAATCCTGCTGCAGCAACTTCTTTTTTGCGAAGCGATGATTACTTTATTCCAGGCGATTTTCTTCTATTATTATTGCACGTGGCAAGAGCACAAACAGGGTGATTTGTTCTCATTCTACCGGCATTCAAGAAAAGATGTGTATAAGTAAATAATCGACCCATTTATCTCAAGCTTCCGCATACGCTAACGAAGTAAGTTCCATTCTGTGTTAATGACGTCATAGCGCTCACAGAATCATGGGAAAAAATCTCGAAACCTCGGGAATAGCATACCTAATAAAGGTACCTTGCTTCTAAAGTTTGAACCATTCTCATCGTGACTGATTAGTTCTCTGACGCCCTCAAAACAAAGCTTTCCTACCAACCCTCCCTTCCTTTAATTCTACGTAAGTTAGTCACAAGAAAAATCTCATCATTACGTAACTGATAGGCTATTATTAATTCAATAATTCTGTAGCTTTTTCCAAGGCTATTATCAATTCAATAATTCTGTAGCTTTTTCCAAACCCACATAACTGTTACATCAAAATGTATACACCTCGGTATTGTAGTGATTATTGTGATTACTTATTATTAGTATTTATTAGTAGAACGAATACAAATTGTTGTTTCTATATCACGTAGATATTTGAAGATGACATGTATGTAAAAATTGTAATGAAATAAAGAGACACTTCTGGAATTTCGATGTAGACCTAATTAAAAAGTCGAAATAATTTATTGTGTTGCTGGAGGAAGCAACTCTAAGATGGGTTTTTTATTTGTTTATTTAGAGATAATTTTAATCATGCGCAGGTAGGGATTTATATATGTGAAGGCCCGGAGCTTACAACACCAAGATCCCAACCCAATCCCCTCCACAGTTTGTTATAACTTTTCGCTAAGCTACATGAGGTGGTTAGTTATACGTATTTCTACATTTTTTCATCACATCCGAACTACCTCATTTTTTTCTTTATGGAGTACCTTTCCAAGCAGTTCTCCCAAGTGAAGGCCCAGAGCTCCAGCCCTCAGGGTCACACTAAATCCTGATCTCATCTTGAACTTATTATGACGAAGTCTATTGCAATCATGTTGTCTAATGACTAATAAAGTATTCTATTCTATTCCATACCCTGCATAATTTTGCACCTCCTAAGTCTACTAACTGCTTCTAATCATAGAACTAGAAGTATTCAATTGATGACAGTTTATTTTGTTTCAAGTTCTCTAGTAATTCTTTTTGCATTCTAATGACAAAGTTAAGACAGCTTTTTATGGGATGATGATATGTAAACATTTCTAGTATACATAATATTCATGAGTAAAATATACAAGTAATGAATACCAGAATATACTTATTTATTGAAACATTCACATATCCCCAAGTGCATGTACTTAGTGAATTTGATTGGGTGGGCCCTGTCGCCGTCCCAGAGGACACAAAACACCGTACATGAATAACTTTTAACTGGCGCCGTCACTGCCGGTTATGTCAGAACGCAGATTCAAGCAAGGTTGTCCTATCGATGTGCAATAAGGGAGACCCATACCAGCTGATAACCGCACGTAAATAATGGCGTCTGCTTCGACAACAAGTGCTCGCAGTTTGTTTGTGGAATCGAAATTGCGTCTAGCTGACAGAGTGCAAGTTAACGTCAATAACATTGCGTCTGTTGCTAGACAAATTCAGCGTGGATCCAAATCAAATGAGGTAAGACTGTGTTATGAAATATTTAGTTTCTAACTAGTTTGACATTCCGATAACATTGAGCATATACATCAATATATACGCCAAAAAAGCGTCTGTAGATTAAATTGGGCCCAAGTTCCTTTTGTTTGCGATTTCATCAAGCTACGAATGCAATTATTACATGGTTCGATTTCGATATATGTCTGTTAACACATACTGCGGAGTTTTAACAATCACTTAATATTTTGTTCAATATATACTATCGTGGTTAGGTTTGGTTCCCTTAGCATTAAAATAAAGTCCCTAAATGCATTCTACTAAGGTTCCGATTTACTTCTACATTCATTCCCACGCTTCTACGATATTTACTGTCTGTTGTCGACGGAGAATATCTTGTCCATGAGAATTGCGTAAGGTAATTTTCAAGTTGTTTTTTTCGAGTCCAAACAGTGCTCATTACTTTAAGGAAGGTTCAAATTTCGTGTGACAATGATTTCCAAAATTCTACGATAATTAGTCACGACAATTCTACGACAATCGGAACCGTTACCCATTTCACTCGTTTATTTCCTAATTATTTACATTTGTACTTACCTGTTATGCATAACGGAACATTTTTGAACGTGGGATTTTCCTTTTTTTACTGAAAAAAGCGTAATTTTTCACATTACAAGTATTTATTGTTCGTTGCTAATTCGCTTTTGTTACACACAATATGGCAGGCAAATCTTGACTCACGTTGGCTATCATCAGCTGATATACAGTGTTTCCAAACTTATTAACCAAAAAATGCCGCACAAACTATTCACAGGTTTTTAAGCTGAAATTGATCCACAAACCATTCACGGAAGGTTAGGTTAGGCAAACATAGAAAATTAAATTGGAAAAAAACAAACCCTGCTCTTGTTTCCAAACTTATTAACCTAAAAATGTCGTAAGTAGTTTCTCCTGTAAATTTGAAGAAATGTGTTTTCACTATAGGCTACCATACTGTTACCGAATCATGTATTTTTCAAGAAAAATATCTCGCCGACGCACAATTGCCATTGCTTTCACTACGTGAACTGCATGCTGCGTACGTTTGATGACGTATGCCCCTGTCAGTGTTTCCAACCCCATTTTTTTACTATGCTTGCCTAACCTAACCTAAGCTTATCTATCGGAAATGGTTCGTGGGGCTATCAGTCAGCTACCCGTGCATAATGTAAAATTTTCACACATGACGAACATGATAGTAGGTATTTTTTGGTGAAGAAGGTTGGAAACACTGCATACCCACAACTTGAGTCAAAATGTGCTCGCCATAGTGTGTGTTAGAGAAGCGAAGAAAGGAATAAAAAAAAATATCTCTGTATCTGAAAATTTGTGTTTGTTTTCGTGTAAAAAGCATAATGGAACCTTGAACTATGTTCCGCAATACACAATTGGTAAGTACGAACCATGTGAAACACAAAATATCAGATTTTAATGTGTCTCCGATATAATGAACTGTTATCAATTATTGTTATGCTCCTTTAATTTTATTAAAGGTAACTAACTTATTTGACAGTCAATTCTTTACGAAATATATCTGAATTAAGCTTGTATTGGGCACAAGTTCCAATTGTTTAATTCCAAACAACTCATCGTACGCAGGCATGTTTTACATCGTCCAATTTCTATTTATGGCTGTGAACACATACTTCAGAAGCTTAGTAATTACTTACTGCATATTTTCTGGAGAACAATTTTTTGTTGTATACGGACTGCTGCTGCAATCTACAACCCATGGGAACACAGCACATATCGATGTCCGTTAAACCGTGGAAACTGCTGGACTGACGCTGCGAGACTGTGCTTGCGGTGTTGCCATGTACATATTTACTCCGCTGAAGAAAAATGTGTATAAAATTGCTTTCTGAATGTGAATTGACACCAATAATGGATTTTGAAAACAGATCCAAAGAGCTTTAGGTACTAGTTTACTATCCTTCGGACAGATTTCTTCATTTCTACACAAGAAACTACTTACCGTAATAAGTTCCTGTAGTATTGTCTAACATCGGGAAGGTATTTTGTGTGAAATTCAGGTAAGTTTTCCATATCCTGGAAACTGATTTCTTCAAATTTCAAAGTTTGGGGCTTAATTTGGGGCAGGTGACTCCGGCCAATATCTAACATGCCTTTAACAGGGAGTCTATAGAAAAAGCCGGGGAGCCGGAGCGGAGGCGGGGCTGCATTAGCGGTTGGGGGCGGTAGGTCAATTACCCCAGGGGCGGAGCCCGGAATTGGTGGAAAATTGGAGTCAAAAATTTCAAACAAAAATAATTTTTTTGTTTAAATTTCGCACTGATTCCGGGATGGATAACCCCAAAAACCATTCACAGAATGTTCCACGAAGCAGTTAGGTAAGTACGAATGTCAAAAATTGATGAAACTCAGAAGTTATAGGTGTCCGAAGGATAGTAAACATTTACCGAGCTTCAAAACAAGACCAATACTACGAAAAAGTTGTTTTGCAAAATTAACAGTTTTTTGACAAATTTTAAAAATCTGAAAATTAAGATTTGGGTTTAAAACCTTTCTGCCTGCACCATACTAAAATTTCATCAAAATCGGATAACCAGTTTTTGATTTATAGAATTTCAAAAAGAGCGAAAGTTTGCAAATCCAAAAAACTGGCTCTTTTTTTGTTCTCACGACGATAAAAAATATAAGGCAAAAAAATGGTTAGCATAGATTAACGCAGAATTAAATAAGCTAAATTTTGGGCCCAAGTTCCTTTTGTTTTATTGCGATTTCATCATGCTACGAATGCAATTTTTACATGATGCGATTTCAATTTACTTCTGTCAACACATACTGCGGAATTTTAGCGATTACTTAAGATTTTGTTCTATATATGCTTTTGTAGTTAGGTTAGACAGGTCAGGTTTGGTTCTCTTAGCATTAAAACAAAGTCCCTAAATGCATTCCACTAGGGTTCTGATTTACTTCTACATTAATTCCCATTAGTCTATTATGCTTACAGTACTTGTCAACGGAAAATGCATTGTCCATGGGAAGCATGCATGCTTGCGTAAGGTATTTTTTTCTTCAACATAAAAACTTTTTTCGAAATCCAAACAGTGCTCATTACTTTAAGAAAGTTCAAATTTCGTGTGACAACTGTTACCTTTTTAATTGGACAGTAGGGCTGTGCTTATAAGATTTACATGTCACATTTAGAAAAATGTTATGGAAGACCTGAATTTTATTTTACAGGCAAGGTAACCTTCATAAGGTGTGTGTGTGTATATATATACAGGGTGACTGGTAATTAGATGTATTCCCTGAAAGGGGTTAAAGTAGAGACAATTTGCAATAAATTTGACCATATGATACCCCGTCCAAAAATTAGTAGTTTTCGAGATAATCGATTTTCAATTGTTTTTTAAAAAAATGACAATTTTCCACATAAAAAGATGAATTGAGAAAAAACTGCTTATTGTATGGAACTTATTTCAGCGTTTTCTGATAGCTATAGCTCGACCACAAGAAAAAAAACCTTCTGTCCAAAGCGTTCGCGCATCTTCCCTGCAATTATCGGTGCTCGGGGCAGTGTTGCCAGGTCAGACTTGAAAAAATCGGGAGATTCTTCCTTGGGAAACCAGAAGATCTGCTACAAAATCCGATGATCGACCTTCTCGGGGGCGGCATAGGCGTGCGCAATGGGGGAAGGGGGTGCAAGAGGATGTCTGCGGATTTTTTCCAGCGAGGGGGAAACAATGTATTTTTATCAGGCGGGTAAACGAGGCATATTACCCCGTATAATGTTGCCCTCTCAGAAAACACCACTTGAGTTTGAAATTATCACGTTCCTACATCCCTATTATAATAATGGATGTTAATTACAGTGACTGAAATCAACTCATACGTGTGAAATAATAGGTACTTTTATGTCAACATTCATTTTCCAGAAGG
This sequence comes from Lepisma saccharinum, assembly GCF_977018435.1. NCBI lineage: Eukaryota > Metazoa > Arthropoda > Insecta > Zygentoma > Lepismatidae > Lepisma > Lepisma saccharinum. The sequence goes on along the minus strand of NC_139247.1, from coordinate 42,075,366 downwards.
GGAGGCGGTGGCGACCATCCTTGCACTTCCTTCTGGACGTAAATGCCGCTATATAATTTTGTAGAAAATTAAGTATTTAAGTATAGAATAGTATATTAAGGATAGAAAATTAAGTATTTTCAAGCCGATGAAAGTTTCAAGCAACTACGGGGGAGGGGGTGCATTATTTCCTTCGTAATTGAACTATGCCGCTTCGTTCTGTAGCAAATTTCTTGTTATTAACACTCACATGCTTTATTCGTCAGTTATGCTGCCTCTATGTTGCTGCATTTAATATATAATAGACACACACACACACACACATACATATATAAAATAATTTGCCCACGCTACGAAGTCAGTATTTCTACTTAGTAAGGCAAGGACGTTTCACTGTGTTTGTGTCACTTCATTCATTTCATCAGTTTTTCATTCATCCTTGTTGGCGTACTTACCCGTAGAGGCACAAAAGCGACGTAAAATAACTAAAATAGAAATAGATTTTCGGGTGGGATAAAATACAACCATCTAAAAATAGTAATGTACATGGACGTCCGCAGGATTTTTTCCAGGCAGGGGAAAGGAAGGTATTTTTTCCAGGGGGAGGCAAAGAAGGCACATTTTCTCCAATAATAGTGTTGTTCCCTCAAAAAACATTGCTTAAATTTCAATGTATCATATTCATGCAATAATTAACACACATTATTGCAGCTGAAATGAAATTATATGTGAAAAATATATAATTTTTTGTTGACTTTCATTTTCCAGGGGGGGCACGCCCCCCCTTCCGGACGCCCATGGTAATGTAGTAATAAAATAATAATAATGTCCTAGCACATCGTTTGGCATAATTTCACGGTTCAAACAGCACTTTTCATGGCTGAGTGGAGTTCCACTCTCCCCTCCATGTTCAAGTAAGGTGACCAGGAAACTTGTTTTTGAGCAGGCCGTCGGAGGTGCCATAGCAATTGTTTATTATGGAATCCTACCGAGAAATCAATAGGTCTGGCAACACTGACGTTGGCCGCTCTGAAGGCTCCTTCCTCCTGTCTTTTTCCCCCACCCACCAGCGCGATGGGTTCTGCGCAGGTTTCTTTCCTTGTGGTTCCACTATAATAAATAAGTGGTTCATTTAAAAAAAAGTTTTTCCCAAATAACAATCACATGTAAGTAACGTGTGGGTCGAAACTTACAAGTGATGATAAAAAAATGCACTCTTAGTTTACTTGGCAACGTATTTATAACAAAAATGGTATGACATGAAGCGTACAAATTACTTAAATTACTTCCTTGTGACGTCTGCTATCCAGCAAGGTACAAATGTTGCTAACATTCACATTTGTGTACAAGAAATAATACTTCATTCATCTTCATGTGAATGGAATCAATGAACAATACAATTAAAGAACATTACACGTCTTGATCAAAGTGGGCACTTCCGTTACGTATGCAGGCAGTTTTACGGACATTTGGTCTCTTAACTCGTGATGTGATGGTGTCCTTGATGTGTTGACCAGCTGTTGAGATCCTCTCCCTGAGCTTTTCTTGCGAGTTTACCGGTGTCTTGTCATGTGGCTCCAAATGTAAAAGTCACAAGGCATCGAATCGATCGGGGGATCGAGCTGGGCAGTCATCATGCTGATAAATCATGTCATGTCTTGTAGCTAGAGGCACATCCTCTAACAACATTGCCATCCCGTTCCTCAAAAAATGTTCATAAGTGATACCATTTAAGATTTGGGGCAGGAAAAATGGCTCGATCAAATGATTGTTGATTACGCCCATCCATACTTCTGCCTGAGCATGCGACAGTGGCTGGATGAATATTACCCAAAGAAATGGATTGACCGAGGCAGCCCGATTCCCTGGCCGGCTCGATCCCCCGATTTGAGCCCTTGCGACTTTTACATTTGGAGCCACATGACAAGACACCGGTAAACTCGCAAGAAAAGCTCAGGGAGAGGATCTCAACAGCTGGTCAACACATCAAGGACACCATCACATCACGAGTTAAGAGACCAAATGTTCGTAAAACCCTGCGTGCCTGCATTCGTAACGGAGGTGCCCACTTTGATCAAGAAGTGTAATGTTCTTTAATTGTATTGTTCATTGATTCCATTCACATGAAGATGAATGAAGTATTATTTCTTGTACACAAATATGAATGTTAGCAACATTTGTACCTTGTTGGATAGCAGATGTCACAAGGAAGTAATTTAAGTAATTTGTACGCTTCGTGTCATACCATTTTTGTTATTAATACGTTGCCAAGTAAACTAAGAATGCATTTTTTTATCATCACTTGTAAGTTCAGACCCACCCGTTACTTACATGTGATTGTTATTTGGGAAAAACTTTTTTTTAAACGAACCACTTATTTATTAGCTATCAGAAAATGCTGAAATAAGTTCCATTCAATAAGCAGTTTTTTCTCAATTCATCTTTTTATGTGGAAAATTGTCATTTTTTTAAAAAAACAATTGAAATTCGATTATCTCGAAAACTACTAATTTTCGGACGGGGTATCATATGGTCAAATTTATTGCAAATTGTCTCTACTTTAACCCCTTTCAGGGAATACATCTAATTACCAGTCACCCTGTGTGTGTGTGTGTGTGTGTATATATATATATATATATATATATATTTTTATTAGAGTGCTTCATTGAGTCTTTTTCACTCGATCATCTAATAGTTCGTACGGCTGACGCTAGATGGCTTACGGAAACGACAGTTTCTTGGCTTGAGCGAATAACGCTCGAACAGGCAAACGATTGTTATACGCTTGAAGCCCAGTAGTTCACGTGCAACCGTAATTTGTCTGTAGTAGTGGGCCTTCAAATATGCTTCGTGAAGTGAAGAACTTAGTGAAATTGAAACTAAAGTGAACATAGTCTAGTCGTCATCTCCATGTTAAAATGTAGTTTAGTGTGTCTTACCAATACACTACACTATATGAAAATGAATAGATGATTATGGGCTGAAACTACCAGCATAAATTTTACACGTATATTTGTACACATTTGTCACATTGAAATGATATTTGATATTATATATTCGAGCAAATCACACTCGAGCGTGGACAATTCGATCGAGTTTGAGCAAGCAAAACCAATGCAGTACTCTAATATATATATATATATATATATATATATATATATATATATATACATATATATATATATATATATATATACAGGGTGATAATTAATGAACTATATGAAATAAAATGGAAATTAGTGACAAACCACCTAGTACACAAACTGTATTGCACATGTAAATGGCACTACAGACATTCGGATTTAGGTTATGACATGTTCGATATGTCTGCCATCTCTGGCGATGACGTGGCGTAGACGAACAGCAAAATTCTGCATGACCCGCTGAAGTGTCTTAACATTGATGCTGTCACCCTGTATACGAGGGTCACTATTTATATTTTGAGCCTAACAATGAAAAAACAGGAATTTGGCATTGAAAACTGCTTTATTGTTTTTCGAAGTATTCTCCTTTATGGTCAATACACTTTTGCATTCGTTCGACCCATTTGTCAAAGCAGTTTTTCCAATCTTCTTGAGACACCTCCATAATATGGTTTTTGAACGCATCAACGGCGTCTTCCGCCGACGAAAATCGTTGTCCACGCAATTTATTCTTGACATTCGGGAACAAGAAGAAGTCATTGGGTGCCAAATCAGGACTGTACGGCAGATGACCCATCAATTCGATTTTTTGACTGTTCATAAAGTCGGTTGTTAGACGAGATGTGTGACAGCTGGCATTGTCTTGATGAAGAATGATCCGACGGCGTTTGTTTGTTTTCCGTATTTGACCGAAGACCTCTGGCAAACAAATTGTTGTGTACCATTCAGAGTTGACCGTTCTACGTTCCTCTAAAGGCACAGTTGCCACATGACCAGTTTTCCCGAAAAAACAGGCGACCATTTGTTTCGATGTGCTTCGAGCGCGAACAACTTTTGTTGGATTGGGTTCAACTTGAAACACCCATACAGTCGACTGCTGTTTACGTTCCGGCTCATATGCATATATCCATGATTCGTCACCTGATACAATCTTATATACGTCTTTTGAAGCACCACGATTGTATTTATTGAGCATTTGTTTGCACCAATTGACGCGAGCGTCTTTTTGAGTTTTTGTCAAATTGTGTGGGATCCAACGAGAACATACCTTTCTCACAGCTAAATGATCATGTAATATTATATATATGCTGGTGGAACTAATGCCTATGGTTGCCTCAATCTCACAGTATGTCACATGACGATCTTGCAGTATTAGGTTTTGTACAGCATCAGTGTTTTCTTGAACAACAACTGATTTTGGGTGACCTTCGCGAATCTCGTCGGTGAGCGAATGGCGGCCACGATTAAATTTGTTATACCATCGTTTCACAGTGGCAAAGGATGGGGCTTCATCGCTAAATGTGGAAGTAAGTTGATCGATGCACTCTTGTCTTGATAATCCACGTTGAAAATCGTAAAAAATCATCGCACGAAAATGTTCACGAGTTAATTCCATTTTATTGTTGTCGCGCAATCTCCAAGGCAACATAAACAACACAAATGAAGCTAATGACAAAACATTTGAAGTACGTTATGGTCAATAATGCCAGACGATTCCGTGCAAACGTCAAATCGCGCCTAACTTCAATCAGTGTTGCCAAGGCTCAAAATATAAATAGTGACCCTCATATATATATAATGGGAAAATATCTAAGTATGTTATGGTATATTTCCAGGTACAAATTAAACAAAATAGAGATCAATTTTCGCCACTGGATGAATTTTTCATGTATTTGTAAACAATATTTTTCCATGTAGAATGTTAGAATGTTTAAATTAAAAATACAAGTAATTGGATCGAAAGCCGGTGTTTTTCTATTTTCCAGCATAAAAGTATATTGTGTAAACTAGTTTATAGTGGACAGAGTTCTTAAAAAAGTAAGTGTAACAGATGTAAAACAAAATACAAGAAATTGGAATGGCAGAAGCCAGAAAGGTTTAATATTGGATTTTACTCATTTTCATGGTAAAGTATGAAACCCATTCAAATATGGGTTTTATAATAACACAGTAGAATTTTCAAGGGGATGTGAAACATAAATTACATTTTTGTAGATCTCTAGCTGTGAGAACTTGTAACAGGTTTAAATTTTCAGCATACGTAATGTACTTTATTTTTTTTTTATATTCCTTGCAGGTCCTCATGCACACAGCTAGGAATTTTGCCTTACAAGAACATGCCATAGAGAATTCAGAAGAAGTAAGTATTGTCTTAGTAATTGGAGTTTCATTTTTTGTAGAGTGGAATGCATAAGTATTACCAAGCAAATTGTCCATCATCATGTTTATTCTCTTTGTTTTAGTCAATGGGAGCAATTGAAACAAAATGCCAAACAAGCTGCTGAGAACCTCTGAGCTAGCATATATGGAACTCCATTCCTGAAGATATGTAGTACCAACAGAAAAATCGATGAAAATAATCATGGACAATTTGCCTAGCAAAATTTGTGCATCCTACTGTACAACCAAGTTTCTCTTCATGCAGGGTTCGCCAAGGTGGGTTTATTCGGGTTGGGCCCACTTGAAAAGTTTTTTTTTCGTTAACTTTGGTATTTCAATGATTTCTGAAATGAAGGAACGTCATAGAGGTGAATACTAATGAAGATTACATTTTTGATTCTTAGAATGCGATCACGACTGTCATTATAACTCGAGATAATTTTGCTATATAAAATGCACAACACTTGTAATATTGATATGAAGTAGAACGAAGTATCAGAGCTCAGTACACCAATAAAAATGTTTAATCATTTATTAAGAAATTCCGTAGGCCTATATTAAGCTGGAGATTCTGCAGGTGCTTTAGACAAAAGATTCCAATATGCATGTTGAACAGCAATGTATTTATGTTTGCTCAATATTGAATACATTCGTTACTGCAGTTTGTATACCAAATAGCATAGAATTACATGATTACTACATTATTACAATAACACAAATATTACGTTCTACGTAACAGCGTATTTCTTGAAAAAATCTACTATCGGGGAATACTATGTATACTATCTATGCTATTGCTATTTTATTATGCTTGTGACTGAAGATAATAGTACAAACCTGCAATTGATCTCTTGATGCTTCTGACGAAAGTCGTAATGTATCTTATATCGCAATGTATCAATTATTGCAACATTGCTAATATCAATTCAAACATACAAACTTGCTATCCACAGAGGCACTGAGGTAACCAGGAAATGGTAAGAGAATAAAGGATAAAAAATAAACATTACTACGTATGGTTTAGCAGTTTGTTGTGGTCTGCTAGTTGTTGTGCCGGGCGGTGAAGTCCAGTGGGTAGGTTGAGTGGCAATTACAAATGTGAATTATATTACATGTATATAAAAAAAAATAAAGTGCTCCCCTGTGCTTTGCACCATGCCATGAAGGTGTATAGGGGTGTGGAATTAGGACTCCTTACTTTCTTGATCTTGGGCTGAGCTGGGGGTGATGTGATCAGCACCATGCCCCTGGCTGCTTTCACCCCCCAGAGATTCCTCCAGGATGCTGGGTGGGGCATGGAGCCACTTGAACAGGTTGAAAAAGTCCCGGTTCTCCCCCACTGGGGATCAAACCGGGTCTCTCGCATGGTAGTCAGATGCCCTAATGACTGAGCTACTGCGGCTACCATGTATGCACATTTTATTTATAAAAGCTCGACAAAACCTGAAAAAAAAAAACACAATTAAACCCGGAAAAAAACAACACATTGGTTGGGTTTTTCAAACCCTGTCATCATGCCAGTTTGGTGGTGCTGACTCTGAAAATGGTGACAAAGGAGGAAAAGGGTTTCAGTGTACTCATATTTGGAGTGTTTGCAATATTTTCCCAAAAATTCTTCTTTGGCAAAGTGGTGCGATCCCCACATAGAACTCAACAGGGTTGTTAAAAGTTCCATGAACCCATAAATTCTAATGGGTTTTGCAAGAGGACTGGAGCCTTTTTTCTCACACAATTTATATTCAGTCCAAGCTGCATATTGTTTAATTTCAATACGAAACTTGTACCATATTTAAATTGATCCTGGAAATAATGTTCCTGAGCTGCATGTTCTGGAAAAAGATTCCTGGACCATATTTAAATTGATTCGGATTGATTGATTTGCTTTATTTTATCTCACTTTTATGCCAATTTTGGCTAATTGTAAACATTGGGATGAGTGATATGATGAAATGGACACTCACAAACACCCATGCCCAGACTGGATTCAAATCCGGAACCCTTGGCATCATAGCGCAATGTGCTAGGTTCCTGGACCGAAATGAAATATTTTACAGATAAAAAGGTCCTTTATGGTCCAGAACTCATGTACGCTTGTTGATTTTTCTCTTCTGGACCTGAATTGAATTTATTTAAAATTGCTGAACCTTTAGACAATCCTGGAACTCAAGTGAATAGAAACATTACAAGATATGGCATTGTTTTGCAGCCATGTTGGAAATCTTCAATAGTCCATGGTAAAAGAAAAAAAAGATCCACAGATAGAAGATTTGTGCTTACACAAGCAACCTGTTTCACTAAACTGTTTATACATGCATGAATTGTCACCAGGTGGATCCTTACCAAATTTGAAACAAAATGCACATTGCACGGTGATTGTTCAACAGTTGTAGCGTGAGCGAAAAAACTGTTTGAGTTCCTGTTGCAGCTGGTGCTGGTTTCGTTGCAGTACTCTTAATAAATTATCCTATCCCCAAAGAACATTATGAAACACATTGTATAAACAAAAGATTGAATTGGTGTATTTTACTTCACTTTTCTGCCACTTTTGGCTAATCACAAAGATGAGGATGTGTGATATGATGAAATTGATGAAAGGATACTCACAAAGAACACCTGTGCTCAGGCCAGGATTCAAACCAGAGACTCCTAGAGCTGTGCTAACTACTCTGCCACAGAGGTCGGCTATTAACGAAAGAGGAAAACAGGAATGATGCAACAGTTACTTCAGAGCTATTACATGAATATTAGTCATATGATGATGGGATATATGATATCAAAGATTCCTGGGCAATTTCTTCTTGTGGCGCAGTGTGAAAGACAGTTTACTGCCCCCTCTTCCCCCAATTCATGATTCTTCAAGATCTCCAGGAAATGATTGCTCATGCTGAAAAGGTGATCATGCAAGATATACTACATCACATCTAACAGGAACTACATTACACTGGTATTTACAATTTTTTTAAAAAAAATATTTTAAAATTATACACTCAGTTTTATTAACTGGAAAAATTGTTGAGGTGCATATATGAATAATAAGCAACAGATCAACCGTTTAACTGTGAGTAGCTTAACTCTGCATTAGGCACATAAGTTTCTGTTAACATGCATAGGCACGTGGGGCTCACCTGCCCCCAACTCTTCAATTATCATTAAGGTATTAAATACATTGTGAATTATACTATGCATTCATACTGAACGTTCTTCTTTGCCTTTCTTATAAGATCTGCTGCACTTTCTAAGTGACGTAATATTATAAAGTTAACATCAGTTGTATGCTTGGGAGACTCATCCTTCACGTGCCTAAGTACATAACAACCAAAGCAGTGTCATGTTCTCTTTCGTCATTAACACATACCTGCATGTCCTTCCCTAACCCACTTCTGTATAACATCTGAATCTGCCGTGCACTCTGTTTTTCTCACTTTTGATATTTTTCTTGTTATGTATTTGTCCCCCAAGCATGTGACTGATAACTTTATTATTTATTTATTTATTACGTGGCTTGGAAGTGCCACAGAACAATACAACTGAACTTAGAACATAGATAAAGAAAGAATGTTAAGCTCTACAAAAGCACCCATGTGCATAGTTCACAGTGTTGCAATCTCACAATGAATATCAATGGGGAATACTAGTACCCCACGTGCCTAACGGAGGGTTTTATATATATATATATATATATTGAAAAAAATGGGAGTCAATCATTTAATTGTTTGTATTAATTTTGACTTCTTACAGAATTTAAAGAAGATGAATTTATTAGTGACCCATCTGAGCTACCAACAGGAGTCTATACAGAAAAGCTCACATTTGCTAGAAGAGGTGAAGGAACAGGTGAGAGCCATGCAGAGGTAGCAGCTTTCATACAGCTTGTACCTATACAGTGGACGGATGGACATTCAACAAGTTTTAATTTTTAGTTCAAAAACCAGTGGCCGCAGCTTTGAAAATGGAAGTTTCATTTGAACATATCAAGCGAAGTAACAGTGTGTCACTGTGCGAAAGTTATTCCTTACGCAAAACAATTAAGTTATTAAGTGTTATATTACAATTGTTTATAAATTTATAAGTCATTGTCAGTTGTTCTGTGTACATTACATATTTATGTGTATAGCCATGGGAATTGTGATTTATTTGTATTTAGCAAACTACAAAAATTGTTTTATTACATGCTGCACAACGCACAAGTGCAATTAATTTCGTTCCTCTTATATTATGCTTGGAATAAACTTGCATTTGGATTTGCTTTTCTTGTTTATCCGAGCCCAGCAACATTGTTGAATCACATTCTCTTACTACATTTTTCAAGTTCGAAACAACCAGATTATTATTTTTTAATTGGCTGGATGAAATTTGGTTCACAATCTTAATAAATATGTTATATAGAACATGTATGTATTTATAGATGTATTTTTCATGAGATAAATACACATTCCACATTAATTCCAAGCTAAAGATCATTTGCTAATTTGTGTGTCTACTTACCTTAGTTATTTTCAATTGCGAATTCTTGGCTTAATGAGACACATTAAAACAATACTGATATTCTATTCGTATGGTCACTGACACGTGTGGGTTGTAACAACCCCTTGACGTTCGATGGCATTGTTACAGCCTAGAAGTGTCTGTGACTATACAAATTCGCTAAATACGGGAATGCATTTTTCAGAGTAAAGTACTTGCAGAAAATTTACCATTTGGTCTCAGATTTTTAGAGTATGGTATAGTGACTAATTTTTTGTCCAGTGAGCTTATGTCTACATGGGAAAATGGAGGAGTCTATTGTAAAATAAATTTTAAATAGTAATGTACTGTGTATTGTGTACGAAGCAAAAAGAAATGAGGATTCTGGAAAACCCAGGGAAAGTACATTTAGAGTTGACGTGGTAAACCTCACGGTGTTTTCCCTCACGGTTGTACCTCCACAAAGTATCTAGGTTTGAGTCCTAGTCAGGGCATGTATTCTTCCATCTATATCACCCAATCACCATTTTTCCCTATTGTAGTACAGTGGAACCTTGATAACTCGAACTTGAGGGGAAAAATCAAAAAAATCGACGTATCAAGGATTTCGACTTAACAAGGTTCGAGTTATTGAGGGCCAAGATCGCCGACTTCGAGTTATAGAGGTCTAAACACATTAACAATGATGGTTACATACACGGCATGGTGGGGGAGTTCAAGTCCCGACATGATTCTTCATCACCTGACATTGTACGTATGCACCTTACACTTTGACTTATTGAGGTCCGTGCGACTAAAACTTCCTTGTTATAGAGGTGATTAGAATTTAACTTCGACTCATAGAAATTTTTCATACTCTACCTTCGAGTTATTGAGCTCGAACGGCATCCCATACACTACAAAAATTCGTCTTATCAAGTTTTATTCGAGTTGTTGAGGTAAAATTAGTATTTAGTGTTATGAACAATTCGAGGGGATTACAAAAAATTCGACTTATCAAGGAATTCGAGATGTTGAGGTTCGAGTTAACCTAATACCATATTTACTCATGCATAATGCACACTTTTTTCCAAAATTGTCACCAAAAACTGTGGTGCATATTATTCACGGAATAATTCGGACAGCCAACATGAAACCGTACATAGTCATTCCATGATTTTGTGACACCTGCATTGATTTTTTGTATGTACGGAACCCTATCATGTTATATATCGTTGTAAAGGTTTACTTATGCAGTTTTGAATATGGCAACAGTATTCCATTCAAGATGGCGACTCTAACGTGCAATGCAGTTGAAATGAACTCATCACAAAATGAAGGAACATTCTGATTTTTATGGTACTTTGGATGAACAAAAAGATAAGAAAAAAGAAAAGAATAATTAAAATGTATTACTGGTCAAATAATATGACATATTTGGAGTGTGTTATGCCTTAATGGCAGAAATCTTTTGCTGCTAACTGCTAATTTGATGGTCCTGAATGTGCCTCCTATATATGTTACATTAGTCTTGGAAAAAGTATATATTTTGAAGTTTTTTTTTTTAGAAAAAGTCAAGAGGAAATGAGCAAAACTGCATATAAAAGTCCATGTCCCACAATTTTTCACTTTGTAATATAATGTTCTGCTACACCAAGAAAAGCAGTCCGTTCTGGCAGAATTCATGCATGCACCTCATACAACTAAAAAGCCATTTTCTTGCACCTGAATTGTACTGCGCATTATATACGAGATATAATTGTTTGTCACTTTTCTCTATCAAAATCCAGGGTGCGCATTATACACACGTAAATACGCTAGAGTGACATTAAGGATTTTGTTTTCATTTTGCTTTTTGCCTATTTATGCTAATTGTGATGAACATTAGATGAATCTGATAAAATAACAACTTCAGAACTTTTGGTGACCAGATTGAGAGCCAACAAGTCAATACACTCTGCCACCAAGATCACACATATTTAGTCTGTAGTCAAGTGATTTCATAACCTATCTCTACTTTCTGGCTGTCTTTGGAAGGGAGAAATCATAAAAAATGCCCAAGTGGAAAAACCACCACTACCCTTGTATTGTTCCTCTTCTTGTCAGTTGATTGTAATTCCCAATTGAGGCTTATTTTTATCTAAAATCAAACCTTATAGTTAAAGAGTAATTTTAGGATTATTGTGCATTAAAAACTGGTTTGAGTACTGCAAAGTTTGGGCACAATTAGTTAGCAATGCAAATTTCTATTGTATTTTTCTCGTAATTGAATATCCAGCTTTTATTGCATAAAATAAATTATCTCTACTAACGATAATTCAAAGCTTTATTATTCAAAGTAATAAATTATTTTCTATGTACATACATACATGTAAAAAACAAACACACATACAAGTCTTCACTCACGTACTAAAAAAAGATGTGCCTAAAGTATGCTCTATTATCCTTTTGTTCCAACCGTTTGCAGTTTTGTTGGTTGTGTTGTCAATTTGAATCCTCCTCCAAGAGCTTGGCGTGGCTTTGGTGGATCTTGGTTTGCAATGGCTTTTTCTGTTAGCTCCTTTTCTTGAAATTTTTGTGCTTTCCGTTTCTGAAAATGACAGAATACAGGCGGATTCAAACAAAGTGTTATTTGCAAATTTTAAACTATGAGGAGATGCCATGAAAGCAGAAGTGATAAACATACATGACTCCCATATATCTTTCGTAACAGATTAGTGTATTTGGTAGATATGTATTGCACAAGAGAATACTGTCATTAACTTTTAGAGGACGAACAGTAAACCCATTACCAGCATGCGTATTCCACGAAGGACAAGGTTTACCTGCCATACCACATTCATATGGCAGCAATTACGGTGCCATTTCTTCAAAACTAGACATGATATTTCACTTCTTTTTTGTTCATTTGTATACATAGGAAGGTATTACATACTCGATTCACTTACGTGAAATTTAGAAATTTCGTATTTTCGCATTGCACAATTTAATGGTTCAATCCTATTAATTTCGAAGAACCTCTGTCTTCATTCACTAAGGGTATGGCATCTGGAGCGGGGATGGTACTGCGTCACTACTTTCTTTGTTCCCGGGCGGCGGTAGTTGCAATTTAAGAAATTGTGAACAAACAAAGTAGTGACGCGGTACCAACTCCACTCCAGATGCCGTACCCTTAGTGAATGAAGACAGAGGTTCTTCGAAATTAATAGGATTGAACCATTAAATTGTGCAATGCGGAAATACGAAATTTCTAAATTTCACATAAGTAATTTATAACCACGTTTACTGCATCCATCATGAATATCTTTATTGTTACTATTATTAACAAACACAATTTGAAAATGTCAATTCTCCCCCTCCCTTACAACATTATGAGATATAACTTATAAATTTGTATTACTCCTCAACCACTACTTTTTAACGATATATTCTACTTTTACATGTTAGACTGCTGCATCTAGGGTTTTTGCTCAATTGTCTAATAGTTCGCATGGATGACACTAGATGGCATACGGAATTGACAGTTTCTTCGCTCGAGCGAATAATGCTCGAACAAGCAAAACGATCGGTATGCAATTGAAGCCCATCAGTTCCTGTATAATCGTCATTTGTCTGTAGTAGTGGACCCTCAAATATGCATCGTGAAGTTAAAGACTCAGTGCAATTGAAACTTTAGTGAACATAGTCATCATCTCCATGTTAAAATGTATGAGGGGCAGTCAAATGAAAACCGAACACCCACCATAAAACACATTCCTTGCAAAAGTTGGCAACACTGTTGTTACGTATCGATACTGCCTTCTGTAAGATAGGAGAAATGCATAGTGAAAACGCACAGGTCCACACAGTTGCTTCGTCATTGCTCAGGAGGTGAGCGTAGTGAAAAGTGTGTTCGTCCAGCATTGGAAATGGAGGCAAGCAAAGAAGAGCAGAGAGGTGTGTGATAAACAGGCGGGAATAAATTTTGCCTAATTTATCTAATTAATTAAATAAATATACTTTCGTTTCTTGGTGGCTGAGGGTGCTGGAACACGCAGAATTCATCGTCGCATGTCTGCAGTGTATGGCGAACACTGCATGTCCCTGACAAATGTGCACAAGTGGCAGAAGAGATTCCGCGAAGGACGCACATCACTGCAAGACAATCCACACCCGGGACAGGCCCATCGAGCCATTACGCCTGATGTGATTGGGAGGATCGATGGTCTGATCCGGGAAGACCGACGAATCACAGAGGAAGAAATTCGTGTTCAGGTTGGCATTAGTCATGGCTCTGTGCATGCCATTATCAAAGATCACCTGCAGTTCCGAAAAATTTGCACGCAGTGGGTTCCGCATCAACTGACAGAGGGACAGCAGATTGACAGAATGACTGCATGTCTGAGTCATTTGCAGCGGTACCACGAGGAAGAGTATGCGTTTCTGTCACGTATCATCACAGGGGACGAAACGTTGTGCCACCATTTTGAGCCCGAGAGCAAACAGCAAAGCCAACAATGGAAACACGTCGATTCTCCCCCGCCAAAGAAATCCAAGGCTGTCCATACGAGTTCCGGTAAGGTCATGCTGAGCTTCTTCTTCGACTGCAAGGGCCCTCTGCTTGTCGACTTCCTAGAGCGTGGAGCCACAATCAACGCGCAGCACTATGCAGACATGTTGCAGAAACTGCGACGCGCCATAAAGTCAAAACGCCCTGGAATGCTGTCGGACGGAATCATACTTTTGCATGATAATGCCCGTCCCCATACTGCCAATCTGGTGAGGGATAAGCTTCAGACATTTGGCTGGGAAACGCTTGAACATCCTCCGTATAGCCCCGATATTTCCCCTTGTGACTGAAGAAAGACATTCGTGGACGTCGGTTTCATTCGGACAACAGTGGGTGAGGTTGTGGATCCGTCAGCGACCTACCTCTTTCTACAAGACTGGAATTGATGGTCTAGTCTCCCAGTGGGAGAAATGTCTTAACACTTGCGGCAAATACTTTTGAATAAAACAAACTCCATTGTCACTTTGTAGTGGGTGTTCTGTTTTCATTTGACTGCCCCTCATAGTTTAGTCTATCTTACCCAATATATGAAAGTGAATAGATGATTATGGGCTGAAACTACGAGGGTGGGTTTTTACACATATATTTCTACGATTGTTGTTACCTTGAAATGATATTTGATTCTATACCTCGAGAGTATTGGGAGAATTCACACCGAAGAGACATGCAACATGCGACATGCTAAAAGAGACACATGTAGCTTGCAAGCGAACACTTAGTAATCAATTGAACCTTTCAAACCGAATGAGACAACAAGCTGCACCTGTCGCATGTAGCTCGGACTGTGCCATTTTCCCAATACCATGCACCTCAGTTGGTTGTTCGCGTATGCGCAGTGAATGCGTCACCCCAATGAGCTATTTTCAGAGAGCCCAACTGGAGGCCTTAGAACATGTTTGAACCTCTAATTTGTTGATTTAATAAAGTATTGATATGTACAATGTTTTAAGATTTAAACACAATGCTCTTTTCGAATTATCAAGTTTTTTGATGCAGTTATCGGCTGTAATTTGCCTTCAACATCGTGTAAAGAGGCTCTTAGGCATTTAGGGCATGACGGCTTTTATTTTAAAAAGCCAGCACAAGGAGACACTTTAGTCCAAAATAGATCAGTCAACGTGGTAAAATACTCTAGTGCATTGTTTCTAAACCGCTGGGCTCTCGTATCAACTATATGGAGTTGCGAAAGGTTCTGATGAAATTGGTTGACAAATAACACAATCCCATTATCATATTTGAGTTGTTTTTATATTTGTCAACAATCCTACACGTAATACCAACTACATATTATTATTCTTTTTGATTATGCCAGAATTTATTTATCAATATTTAATTTCTTGGGTAAATGTTAATTCATGCATAAAATCTTAAATACTGGAAAGGTATTTATGAGGAAAATTCTTGGGCTAAGGGCATTGACTTAAGAAAAAAAAATAGCCGGACATGGTTTCACGAACTTTGAGAACCATTTCTCTAGTGTTTAGGTCTTCGCTTTATCCAGTCTGGAAAGTCTAGCGTATACAGTTTGATGTCAGTACATATTACTTCTCAGTTTCTCATGCACAACATGCCTCGCCCAAGTTTCAATAACTTGCACAAATTTTACAACGCGATTTACATGTAACAATGTCTCTTGTTACATTTTTTTTCGAGTGACAAACTGATAATGCAATTATATTAGTATCATCATGCGAACGGAGCAAAGAAACAAGTGTCGCTTACCGCATGTTATGTGCACCTTGTCTCTTCGGTGTGAAACTCTCGTGTCGCGTGTCTCTTTGGTGTGAATTCTCCCTTACGCTTGAGCGTGGGAGACTCAAAGTATTTTTGAGTGAAAGTGGTCCCATGCAGTACTCTAATACATGTAATAATGAAAACCAATATGATCACAATGTGTGACAATTGTGGGTCCAATGGGAAATGCCCAATTTTCAAAATCACCTGAATATTACTTTTCTAAAGTTTTGATGTTTTTGAAAAGTGGAGGACAAATATTACATGTCCTCAAAGAGTGGTTAGAAGTCATGCTTCCCTGCAAATTTGGTCCATCCAGCATTGATAGGGCTGATGCTAGGAGCAAATCCATTTTTTTTCCTGTAAGGTGGCAACCCTTCTTTTCTTATATATTGTTTTTATTCCCCTCTCAAGAAGTATCAACCTATTTTCAATGCAAACTCAGCATGGTTGTAGAAATGTACCACTGCTATACACTAAATTTTTTTAATTTTCTTTCGTCTATTGTGATTGCCACAGGGGCATGTTGTAAAATTTCTATTTTCTTCTTCCTTTAATTTTCATTATTGGGACGTACAATGTGTAAATTTCACCTCCACTAAAAGCCCTGTCATTATGAAAAAAGAATTATATTTCATCTGTCTATGACAATTAGTTCTCGAGCTGCGATTTTGTTGTTACTTCGCGGCAAGTTTGAAAAGCACATGGCTGGAAAGTGCTCGTCCAATAGAGGTTAACACGCAGGATGAGGCTTTTGTTTGTTAAAGGTTAATAAACCTGTATAAACCTCCAAATTCCCCCCCCCCCCCATAATTAGGCACAAGTGTTCATTCTCAAATTAGCATCCTGAAGAAAGTATGAGTTGCCAACCGTCCATTAATTTTTTATCATGACACTTTCTTTTGTCGTAATATACTTATTACTAATATACTTATTACTGCTAAGCCAATACCAATACCACTGCTAATTCTCGGATTCCCACAAATGCTGATACTTGAAAACTGTAACAATTCAAAGTAGTTCAGAATATTTACCTATGTATATAAAAAATACATTTCTTCCTACTCTGCGAAAGAGTTGACTTGATTTCTTGCTGGTGTTTCAATCCAGTTTTCAATTATGACACTAGATACATAGTACTGAAATTAAATTATTCCATATTTGTATTTTATTTGTGTTGATTTTCAGCCACATTTGGCTAATTGCAACCATGAAGATTAATTGTGATTAGATGAAATTGATAAGGGAGCCTATGGTGGCAAAATTGTGAATTTATCACTTAATCCAGCTCCAGCTAATGCTTCCAATGTAGAGAAGAAAAATAACAATTGGTAGCATTTGCTATATACAGTGCATTTTTTTTTGGCTCGAGCCGAGATAGAGCATGACTGCAGACAGTGAGGCATGGTGCTTTCAATCCATAATGTCCCGCTTATTTTTACGCACATATCTTTAGCATGCAATTACATTTATATTGCATAACAAGTACTAACCTGTGTTATAAGAGTTGTTCAAAGTGGTGGCCAACTGCACTCCCACATTCTCTGCAACTTTTGATGCAATTTTTATTGGCATGTTTGTTCTGTTGGCTGTAATTCTTGTGCTATAGTGGCTCTGTAAGGTTTCAGTTTCAACAGTTTAATAGTAGTATGGGTTAATGTTTTTGAAATGCCTACTTCCTGTGAAACACAATGTAGGAATTTGTTTGGAGAGCGTTCTAATGATGCCCCAATATCATGGAGCCTTTCTTCCATTAGAATCCTTCATTTCCGCTCAGTAATTCTAGCATTTAAATATCCAGTTTTTCTTAATCTCAGAGCAAGTTGCCTGTTTCTTTACCTGAAGCTGCAACATCATGGATTTTCTGTGAAAATTGCCTTCAAATGTCTCGAAATGATTCGGTTTTCACATGAGTGTCATACATAAAAATTCTTTGTTCTAACGTGGACTTTTTGGCTGGCATTTCAATGATCTCACAATCTTATTAAATGCACAAACACACACTCCAATTGCACAGGAAAAAGTAATCTAACACTCAAAGTAACATATGTGACTTATGAGACTTATCACACTGGACAAACGCACTGAAATTAAACAGAGAAATTACATTGCACACTAAAACAAACAGAACTGTACTGATAAGACAGCAACAATTAAGCCTGCAATGTTAGCTTCAGATAATGTGTCACTTTCTGTGCTCTCCTGGTGCCTAAACAATCAACTTTTGCATGTCAAGGCGATGGCATTTTCTTTCAGAGTGATCAAGAATAACACAGTAGCTGCACTGACAACTTGCATCTAGTGTAGTGGCAAGAAAACTACTTGCAAACAAAACAAATATGTCAATAAAAATTTCATCAAAAGATGTCTGGAATGTGTGAATGCAGTTGGCCACCACTTTGAAAAACTCTTTGTGATGCAGGTTAGTACTCATTATGCAATAGGAATCCACTCATTGACAAAAAAAAGTTAAGCATGCAGAAGGAAAGGTCCAATTTGAACGTCATTTTGTACACGTGTGTACCTTTGATATGTATGTAAATTATTAGTTGCAATGATTTGTAACATCTAGAACGGCCACCAGAGTGCATGAGTTGTGCCATCACGTGATAGTGTTATCAGGCCTGATAGCGTTCATAAGGCGTGTATGGAGCATCAGATAATCAGTCAACATGAGAGAAGGTGATCAACACAGAGAATGCCTGTAGATGCATCAGACAGCATCACCAACATTTGACGGAGTTCCAAAGGGGCCGTATTGGGAGTCTCCATGAGGCGATTGGTCGAATTGTGCAATTGCCAGGCATCTCAGGCATTCAGATGTCACAGTGGCCAGATGTTGGCACCAACGGATACGTGAGGGCACCTACAGACGTAGTGAAGGTTCTGGTCGACCAAGACTGGCCACACCAAGGGAGTATCACAGTATTGTGCGCCAAGCATTTTGCAACCTCATCACATCTACGCCTGCTATCCGGACACACGTACAGGAGACTCTACAACACCCTGTGTCATCTTACACCATTGGTCGAAGACTGGCAGCAGCCGGACTACGAGTTCACCATCCCATGCAGAGGCTGCCATTAACACCAGAACACAAACGGCTGCGTTTGAAGTGTTGCCATAACCGGGAGACATGGACTGCTGACGACAGTGACGAGAGGCGTTGCATCATGTTCAGTGATTAATCTCAGTTCTGCATTACCACGGATGACCACCGTGAGCGAGTATGGTGGCACCAAGGGGAGAGGATACATCCTGCCAATGTTGTCTCCACACACCGGCATTACCCCTGCCACCATGGTGTGGGGGAGCCATAGGGTATGACTTCAGATCACCTTTGGTAGTGGTTCTGGGGATTCTAATGACACAGCACTACATCACGGACATCCTGCATCCTCATGTGTTACCCCTCTCGAGACAGCATCCTGGTACAGTCTTTCAGCATGACAATGCTCGTCCGCAAACGGTACATGTGTCTATGGACTGCCTGCATCCTGTTGAGGTACTCCCATGGCCAGCAATATCCCCTGATCTGTCCCGGATAGAACATGTAAGGGATCAGCTCGGATGTCAACTCCGAACCAGTGCCAATTTGCAGGATATCGAGGGCCAGTTACAGCCGCTGCGGGTAGATTTGCCTTGGGAGAGAATACAAAGGCTCTACAATTCCATTCCAAATCGAATTGGCAGCTTCGGCGCATGTATCAAGACCCAAGGGGTCAGTCAGTCAGTTGGGCAGCATGCACACACTGTTGTCCATTTGATCTGATTTTGTAATCATTGCAATATAGTCACATAACGTGTCAACAGGTGCAGTTTCATTTCATTTCCACCACTCCTTCTAGATGCTTCATTTCTTTTGCAATGAGTGTATAATTGCCTGCATGCTAAAGATATGTGCGTAAAAATAGCGGGACATTTTGGATCGAAAATGCGGCATCTGCATCATGCCTTACCATCTGCAGGCACATAACTCGACCCCAAGCCAAACTAAACGCACTGTAGTTTTCTATAATGATGACAATATAATGAGTTGGGGTAGTAGTAGTAACGAAATGTTTTAAATTAAGAAAATATCTTCAGAATATGTTGGTGGCAAACATTCAAACCACGTAACCTTACCATGTGTATACCCAATCAGGAGAGTATGTAAATTATAATTTACCTGAGTGAAGTATTTTTTCTTTACTTCCATCAGTTCTTGCTGTAGACGATTCATGTCAAATTTGTACTCTGAGATTTGTGTCTCATACATGTTGAGTTCTGACACAAGGCCCTGAAAGTAAAGAAATGCACATGAAACACACACTGATGATGCAGATCAGGTCTGGCGTAGATGAGCAGTCGGTACAAGACACTCTCCCCTCTTTGGCAGAAGAGACTCCTGTTTTACAGAGTTTGCACATAGTGGTCAGGCGGTCGTCTTGGTTTCTGGGATCGGCTGATTGACGTTTGTCGCATTTGGAGGCTCTACTTGATCTTCAGCAGCAGGTACTATGAGATAGTCCACTTCTCTAACTAGGACCGGGTTGTTGCCACGTGAGAGACTTTGATTTTGGATAATGATGTCTTTCCCAAACTTTATTGTGATATCTCTTGATCTTCGAAAGGTGAACAACAACCACGTCATTATCGACAATTACTTTTGCCATCTTCTGGCCCATCAATTTTACAATTTCGCCAATAGTACTTAGAACCATGGCTGAACTACTCCTTGCAATGTTCCACTAGTACTTTTCCCCCCGGCATAAATGGAACAGGATCAATAGGCTGATTTTTGGAATTATCTATTTCTTAGAAGTGGAAATATCCATTCTTGGCCGAAACTTAAGTAAGCATTCTGCCGAACGATTCAAAAAGTTATTTTCGAGCATGTTCTTCACCACCCCAACATTCTTTTCAGCTAGACCATTTGATTGGGGGTGTACGGAGCTGAGTGAAGAAGCTTAATATTCCTCTTTGAGCAGTGAGTGTTGAACTCTGAAGATGCAAATGGTTGACCATTGTTGGTAACATAGGTTTTCGGATATCCAAAGCACGAAGAAAATTCATCTAAATGACCGACTATGGTGTCAAACTGCATATTCTTCACTCTCCACACAGATATCCAATGAGAATAAGCGTCAACCAGCAACAGGAAATTCATATCTGAGAAATGGAAGAAATCAAGATGGACACACTCAAAAGGCTGTGATGCAATAGGCCAGGTTTCGAATCCGGTACCAGGTAAGTTCGGCCTGTTATTGTAACGCAAACATGTGTCACACAAAGACGTGAGCCTTTCAATGTATTCATTCATCATGTTCCAGAAGAACGATGAACGAGCTATTATCTTTATTTTGCATGTTCCCTGGTGGAATTTGTGCAACAGAGAAAGGACACTCTGGATACAAGATTCAGGTATGACCAGTCTTTCGCCCACGAAAATACATCCCTTCTGTATGTGGACATCATATCGCCTGTCGAATATTTTTCTGAGAGGATGCCCTTTTGTTCTCCCGATGAATTGTGGCCATCTACCTTGAACATATTCGAAGACTTTGGAAAGCTCAGGATCACGTCGTGATTCTAGCGCAATGCACGTCAACACCGAAGATTCAATCAGGTTAAAGACAACCGGCTCAGCTGTCAACTGACATGCGAAATCATCATGATTATCATGGACTGGATCATCTGCAAGACAAATTCTAGAAAGCTTATCAGCCAACTCCACATGAGGTGTGTATACAGTTTTGAAGTCATATTCTTCCAATACTAACTTCCATCTGTTGATTCTCTGGATGGCTAGAGCCGGCAGGTTACTTGACAGAGTTGACTGTGTGAGAAAGTGGCAAAATGTGAGAGACTGCTTAAAATATTGCCCTGTTTCATACTTCGCAAAAATGCAATCGGTTTTGTGTGTCATACTCACGTAATTGTGCATCAATGTTTCCTTCCCTCGAATCATCTTTATGGAGAACCACTTCCTTGATGGCGAGAGACTGATTGCTGCAACAGAGTCATGGTTGAAAGACCAAAATCATGACCTCTACAAAAAATGGTATCTGTCATCTCCTCTATTGATAGGGAATATGCACAAATGTGCTAATAACCGTGTAGAAAATGAGTAAAACCTGTTCCAAGAATCAAGAGGCATGCTGGACATATTCTACCCCCTGCCTCAATACATCAATGCCACAGATAGCACCTCTGCATGCAAGTCAGTGTGATTTTTGAACCACCCTCGTATGCTGTGTTTATATTTAAAATTCATTAGTTAGCCCTTACAATGCCATCATGTTGGTTTAAAAACAGAATTTTAGGCCCCAGCTCGGTAGACTCATTTACACCCTGAGGAATTTTAACATGTATGAAGAAGGTTTCAATAGTTGATAATAAATATTCAGAAGGGTCAGGTGTAATAATTCTCTTTATGTTAGTGACAATGGCTCTACATTAGCATTCAATGTTAATTGGACACTACTCATTGTCTAATTATATCCAGCTAATGCACTAGACCAGGGGTTACCAAACATTTTTGTTTCACGGCACCCTTAGTATTCAAGATTTTTTCCCGGCACCCAAGTCAGAATGTAGGCCTATCTAACACTTGCAACGCTCAGTTAGTGTGGTTAGGTTTCCTTGCCTAACACATATTTCAAATTCAAAAACATTTTATTTGAAAAAGTACTAAATAAGCACATATTTGGAACAGTCAGATCATTCACTGAATATATTGGAGCATTTTGCAGCATCCCTGTAAGCCAGTCACGGCACCCTAGAGCGTTGCAGCTCACACTTTGGGAACCACTGCACAAGACAATGGATAATGTCCAATTAACATTCCATGCTAAGGCCAGGTGTAACCCAATGAAAATTCATCTCTCACAAAGTCATCATGTAACAGTTTTATTTACCTTCATTTGCTGACTCCTCTCCTGCAGAGATTTCTGTGCATGCTGCAACTTTAGCGCCATCTCAGGACCAGGCTGCCTGGCCATAACTTGCCGCAGCTCAAGGTAAAGTTTCTCGGCTTCCTGCAGTTGATGCTCCCTTTCAACGGCAACCGACGATTGCTGCAACAGGCGCTTCTGCAAGAGCTGTATCTTCTGGATCAACTCATATGTGTCAGGATCAGTGCCCTGTAAAATAAAAGACAACATAACTTACAACACATGCCATCCTTTCACTAAGTAATAAAGACTAATATTGGCATTTACTTACTTTATTCTCAAGCTTTCCCCACATCATGTGGCTTCCTCAGGAGAAAGGACAAGTATATTGATAGGTTCGGAGTGAAGGACATGGTAATGTAGATTAATATAAGTTGCACAAGATAAAAACCAGACGGTGAACAATTAACATATTTAATATAAACTGGACGTTATGTCCGAAACATTCAAATACATTGAACCATGAAATAGCAAACATTACACAGAATATATCTGCTTATGATTTATCTTCTTCTGGCCGTGAAGACCAAGCATTGTAGCCATACGCTTAATACCTGGACCGTATCATATATTAAAGATTAAGACATTGGCAGGTAAGTTTAAAGGTTAAAAATATAAAAAGAAGATAAAAAGACAAAGCAGTGCCCTGTCACTCCTTCCTACTCCAACTCTGGCTGGCAACTGACTCAGTCAGCCAATGTCTTAATCTTTACTATACTTGTCCTATCTCCTGAGGAAGTCACATTATGTGGTGAAAACTTTATAACAAAGTAAATACATGCCAAAGCTGTCTTTATTACTTAGTAAAAGACAACAGTTTTAAAGAAAATCCAGAAAATAATGAATAACCCTAGCACTTTATTTTAGCTAATTAAAATTTTGTGGAAAGCTGGAAAACAAGGGGGAGAATGGTATCTCGGACACATCTTCCTCCATAACTTATCACAGTCAGGGGCAATCTTTCATTCTTTCCACAGCATTATATACAACATACCTATTCTTTTCTCCCAAGAATGTGCTGAGACTCGCAAAATAATAAGGTATGTTGGAGGTTAGTTCCTAACTCATTTTCAAATAAATACACGTAAATGGGTTACTTTTTCCATGAGACTTACTTTTGAAGGGTCTATTAATTTTGATAGTCCCTGCCACCATCCACTTGGGAGCTTGTTGCTTCACTGCTATGTGTGCACAAACATAACAGATGAACTGACTACACCAGCACTCCTATCGGCATGCAGGGAAACGGCTGGAACTGGAAACCAGCCCAGCAGTGAAGCAACAAATTCCCAAATGGATGGTGGCAGAGGCTACCAAAATTAATAGAATCTTTAAAAATAAGTCTTGTGGAAAGTTAGTAACTCATTTACGTGTATTTATTATACAACTGCATCTTTTATTCCTCAAACATAAAATAACATGTCAAAAAAGCATAATTAAATGTAATTTTGAAACCAAGTACGGATCACATCCTTGACAATTATGGATTTGTAAAGCATTACTGACTAGCTGTTTGAGCTGGCCTATGCTTACATATGCTTACATATGCTAAGGGTACAACAGTTATGATATATAAGCAATAGATGGTAAATACTTCTCATAAAAAAACAAATACTTGTGTGCATTGCTTTAAGCTGATTAGGTTTCAAACAGCCAACAAAACTGAAAAAACAAATCGTAGCTACTTAATCAAATGAGGTTTAAGCTGACTACACAGTTTTTTTTTTTGCACCAAATGAAGAAAGTTACCTGAAAGTTTGATACATTGCCAGTAGAAATCATGGAGTTATGAGTGATTTTATGTACAAAAGTAAAGTTTGTACATAATGCAGAAAAATGTAAGAGAAAATGGGACATACTGATTGATATTCCTTCATACATTAAGGTTCAAATGCATGCCAAAGGAAGTCATTATGACTGACTGAATGAAGATTATTTTGCGTTGCTTTTCTGCCACTTTTGGCTAATTGAGACAATGGGGATGAAGAAACAAACACATATCGACAGCACAATACAATTCCTAACTAACTAACTAACTCTCTAGCCTTCTTAAACCTGAAGGTTCATGGCTCCAGCAACACAGGCCTTTCATCTGTCCCTATCTTGAGCAAGAGCTATATATACTCTTTTCCATCCCTACAGATTTCCTTTAGGTCCATCTCAATGTTGTCCCTCCATCTTCGTCTTGGCCTTCCTACAGGTCTCTTACCATCAGGTTTCCCAACAAGAATCCTGTAAACTCCTCTTTCCTCTCCCATTCGTGCCACATGGACTGCCCACCTAAGTCTTCTTCATTTAATTATTCTAATAATATCTGGACATAAATACAAATTATGTAGTTCTAAATAATGTAACCTTCTCCACTCACCTGTCTCCTCATCCCTTTTAGGTCCAAATACTTTCCTAAGGATCTTATTTTCAAATACTCTCAATTTATGTTCCTCTTTCAATGTAAGGGTACAAGTTTCACACCCATATAATACTACAGGCAAAATTACTGTTTTGTATATTTTAACTTTTAGTTTCTTAGATATTAAACGAGAAGACAAAAGTTTATGAAGAGAGAAGTAACATGCATTTCCTGAATTAAGCCTACTTTTTATTTCTTCTTTAAAATAATTTTCACTTGTTAAAATTACTCCTAAGTATTTGAATTTGGAAACTGGTTCAAATGAGTTGTTATCAATAATTAGATTTTGATTATTACCTAACACTTGGTTTCCGCCTGTAAGCATATATTTAGTTTTCTCTTTGTTAACTTCCAAACCTATCTTTTTAGCAGTTTTAAAAAAATATTTTAGCATTATTCTTAATTGTATTTATATCATCCGCTAATAAGTCTACATCATCTGCATATGCTAACAACTGAGTCACACCATTTAATTTTAGTCCTTCGTTAGTTTGTGGCCACGGTGGATCAGTCGGTAACGCGTCTCACTATCATGCTAAAGGTCCCGGTTTCGATCCCCGGCCAGTTCAAATCCGAGAACTTTTCTAACTTTGGAAACGGCCCCGGCACCCACCCAGCGTCGAATGACATGGGTACCTGGGGGAAACCCTGGGGGGTAAAGGTGGTCAGGGGCATGATGCTGATCACATCACCCCACTCACGACCGGATCAAGAAAGTGTGGGGCATTACCCCCACACCCCCTTTATGCCTTCATGGCGTAGTGCTAAGCACAGGGGAGCACTTTACCTTTTTTTTTTTACCTTCGTTAGTTTCTTTTACCTTCTGAACAGCATATTCTAAGGCAAAATTAAAGAGCAATGGAGATAATGCATCTCCTTGTTTTAACCCATCATGAATTGTAAATTTGTCAGACACATTAATACCCACACGAATTTTACTTTCTGTTTCACTGGTGCATACTTTTATCATACTAACAAGCTTCTTAGGTATTCCAAACTCGACTAATATATTATATAATTTATCTCTTTTGATCGAATCATATGCTTTTTTTGAAATCAATGAATAGCTGATGGATGTTTTGATTATATTCCCACTTTTTTTCAAGTGTCTGTCTGATGTGAAAAATTTGATCTGTAGTTGATCTGTTACGTTTAAATCCACATTGATAATCACCTATAATTTCATTAGCATATGGGGTGAGTCTTGTTAAAAGAATGTTAGATAATATTTTATATGTTGTTGAGAGTAGAGAAATTCCACGGTAATTATTGCAGTTCATTTTATCACCTTTTTTAAACACAGGAACAATTATGGATTCTTTCCACTGTTGAGGGATTTCTTCTTTATTCCATAGTAAACAAATTAATTTATGAATTTGACATATTAATGAATTTCCACCATATTTAATTAACTCAGCTGGTATTAAATCAATGCCAGGTGCTTTGTTATTTTTTAGCCTTTTAATAGCATCTTTAACTTCAGTCAAGTTAGGTTCTGGAACTGAAGGTTCTGCTGTGTGGACTTCATTTACTTCTGATTTATCTCCTACATGAACATTTATAAGGTCATTAAAGTAGTTCTTCCATCTATTTAGAATATTGCTTGGGTCAGCTAGAAAATCACAGTCTTTATCTTTTATCAAGTTTACTTTAGGTTGCCACCCCTTTCTAAATTAATTTACACCTTTATATAAATCTCTGATATTTTTGTTTTTGCTGTTTGTTTCAATTTCGTTAATTTTGCTTTTCAAGTAATCTCTTTTTTTACTTCTAAACGAGCGGTTAACTTCTCGCTTTATTCTATTATAATTGCTTAGATTTGTATCACCAGAGTTATTTAACCACCTAAGTCTAGCCTGATTTCTTATTTCTATTAGATTATGACATTCATTTTTCTTGGTTTATGGTATCCTATACTTTCTTTAGCTGCTGTGTCTATTGCATTACATATGTGCTCCCAATTCTTATTTACATCTGTTTCATTTATATTTTCATCATCATTTAAATCCTGCAAAACATCAAATCTATTTGACATTTTAATTTGGTAATCTTTCTTAATTCATTCATCAGCAAATTTTCCTAAATTAAATTTTATAACTTTTAGATTTTGTTGCTTATAATTTATCACTGCAAGTCTTTCTCTTAATTTAGCAATTACTAAATAATGGTCACTGGCACAGTCAGCACCTCTATGTGCACGAACGTCAATTATACTAGTATGCCTTCTCTTATCAATGAGAATACGATCTATCCATGGCCGTAGGCAGGAAAAAATTTCGGGGGGGGGTTCATCCATAATTGTTCCCATGGGCGTCGCCAGAAATTTGAATAATAGAAATAATAACAATAATTGTACAATAATAATTAAAATTTCATAATAATAAAACAATTTTATTCCATAATAATAATAATTATTATTATATTATTGTTATATCCGTGAGGGGGCTTACTCAATCCAGCAAAAAAGTAAAGTAAAGTGTTCCCCTGTGCATAGCACCATGCCATGAAGGCATATAGGGGGTGTGGGGGTAACGCCCCACACTTTCTTGATCCGGTCGTGAGTAGGGGTGATGTGATCAGCATCACGCCCCTGACCGCCTTTACCCCCCAGGGTTTCCCCCAGGTACCCATGCTATTCGACGCTGGGTAGGCGCCGGGGCCGCTTCCACCGTTAGAAAAGTTCCCGGATTTGAACCGGCCGGGGATCGAACCCGGGACCTTGAGCATGGTAGTCAGACGCGTTACCGACTGAGCCACCGCGGCCACACTCAATCCAGCAGATGAGTGAATATCCAGCACAAGTTTCTTTTTTTTTTAACGTTTCATACAGTGTGTACTGAAATGCACAATTATTATACTTCGTCATTAAACTTTAGATACCTTCAAGAGAAAAGCTTTAAAAGTTAGATGGAAATTTTAGTCATAAAGCTTTTGTTGTTTGACTTTAAAATTAAATTTTTGGAATTTTGAAAAATGTAGAATCAGTTATTCTTTTTTAAAAACAGCCTGGTGCATGGATTGTAACCTCAATCGCGAACGTAATGCGCTACAAAACTGGAGGTACTAGGTTTGAACTCCTATCAAGGGGGATTTTCGATTTTATCGGACAGGAAATTTAAAAGCTGGAAAGGGAATTTTGGGACAATCATAAGGGAATCTTCAGTCTATATTCCTTCTGACGCAGGAGCAACACTGGAAAGATGACAACAGAAGTGATAATGGTGGGGTCGCGGGTGGGCTACGATTCTGAGAATAAATCCTGTTTCACTCAAGTTTCAGAATTCTAAATGTATGAAAATTCTAGCTCGATCGTTTCAACATTGTCTCCATGTATTTTTGTGATGATTCGAAAAAAATATTGAAAATTTGTTACAGATTTTGGTTTCTGAACTTCCATTAATCCAACATGTCAGAAGTTTCGGGGGGGGGTTTGAACCCTAGAAACCCCCCCTCTAAATACGGCCATGGATTTATCTGATTATGAGTTTTACCATCTGGAGAAGACCAGGTATATTTATGGATATCTTTATGTTTAAAAGTGGTACTTTTCACAATTAAATTCTTTGAGGTTGCAAAAGTAATCAATCTTATACCATTATCATTACTTAATTCATGAAGACTTTCTTTACCAATCGTGGGTTTAAATGTATCTTCTTTGCCAATCTGTGCATTACAGTCACCTAACAGAATTTTCATATCATACTGAGAAAATTTATCAAAGACCTGTTCTAACTGCATAAAAATCATCTTTAGTATTATCATCTTTATCTTCCGTTGGTGCATGTATGTTTATGAAAATAATTTTACACCACCTACCCTGTAAAACTGCATATGATATCCTATCATTAATAAATTCTACTGTTTTAAGAGCTGAGATAATTCTATTATTTATGAAAAAGCCTGTTCCAAAATTATGATTTTCAGTACCATGATAGAAAAAAGTATAATTTTTAGTTTTACAATTCCCTTCTCCTGGCCACCTAACTTCCTGGACAGCTACTACATCTAATTTATACTTAACAATCTCATTAACTGTACACTGAAATGCCCCAGGCCGGTAAAGGCTCAGAACATTCCAGGTGCCTAATTTAATATCCTTATTCCTAACGTAGATCTTATCCTTAGTCCAGGGACATCCCAAAGTAGTGCCCGCCAGGAGATCCGAATGGGGGACTATTTTACCTCCAGAATATTTTACCTTGGGAACATCCATGGCCTCATATTTGCTGTTTCTTGACATGTCTTTTTACAGTGCAGAGTTGTCAGCTCTACGCCTAATCCCCAATATGAATGGAGGACCGCACCTGTTGTTGGTCAGCGGATCCCTCGGATCTAGCTGGGAAGATCACATTGTAGTCCACCAACCATACTCCACTTCCGCCGATTGTGGGACGGTCGTAGAGCCATGACAGGACACCTCTGTACAATTCCTAGAGAGTAATATCCTGGGTTGCAGATCCAGGTGCCAGAGCCTCGTTAGTCTGCAAAAATCAGTCCAGGGTGTACCACGTGGAAGAGAGGTTTGCATTTGGGTGCCTCCAAAAAGGATCACCCCTTACACCCTAGGAAGGAAGACATTATGATCCTGTACATTCTTTGTCTTGTTATATTTTTTTAGAACTGCATAATTTGTATTAATGTTCAAATATTAGAATAATTAAATCAAGAAGACTTAGGTGGGCAGGCCATGTGGCACGAATGGGAGAGGAAAGAAGAGTTTACAGGATTCTTGTTGGGAAATCTGATGGTAAGAGACCTGTAGGAAGGCCAAGACGAAGATGGTAGCATAACGTTGAGATGGACCTAAAGGTGGAAAAGATTGGATTGATCTTCCCAGGATAGGGACAGATTGAAGGTTTGTGTTACTGCAGCCATAAACCTTCGGATTTAAGAAGGCTATTGTGTTAGTTAGGATTTTATATTTTTTGCATTTGACATTTTGCTGCAATGTAAGTCCTTTCATCTTAATCCCCTGAAAAATGTAATATTGGGATTCCACTATATTATAGTGATTAGATACTATAATAATAATAATTGGAATGGTACACAAGGATTTTACATGAATTGATGACAGTGCATTACTTGATGACAAGGGTCATAGCAAATACGGTTTGTGAGAAAGGAGATTTTTCTATGCAGGGAGAAAAGATTCCAAGTGTCAAATTTCTTAACTGACTACATTAGAGCCCAGATAACTTGACCAAAGAGAAAACAATAGAACATAAACTACAGTAGGTGGAAAATGGGATATACAGCATTGTTATGAATATTGTACTTCTGTTGCCCAGTATGGTAGTGACAATGATCTTAGGAAAAAATAGTTAATCAATACTGAATTTACACTTTAAAGAAGTTGTTAAGTGTATTCTGCTTCAGAACATTGCATTGTTTCAATTCAAAACCCACTTATCAGAAGAAGACTAATCTTTTTTTGCCTCAGATTGTACGGAACATTGAATTACTATCCTACTATCTATTATCCTATTTCGGATCCTATATCTAGGTGAAAGTATAATTAGAAATGTGTTACATGCCTCAAGCTTTCTCCAACGATGAACATTCAGTGGGTTTTGGAGTTCTTCCTCTAGAGCTCTGCATTTAACTCTTTCTTGCGTGAGATCTTTCTGCAGATGGTAAATCTCCTGCCTCAGGTTGGCCATGTTTGTCACACTTTTCGCTAAGAGTGCTTTTTCTTGCCTAGAAAGAACAAATTATAATTTATTCCAAATTTAAGAATTATGTACAGAGCTATCACAATCAAATTCAGTTGTTCTTTCTACAGGGTATCCGAGACTTTCCCATAACCCTAGATTATATTACATAGTACATATTACTCCTACATATATATGATATTTATTACAACATGTATCTATTTATGATGGTTGCAGCAAACGTGGTTTAAAATTACTTACGTGAAATTTAGAAAATTTTGCACTTCCGCATTGCACAATTTAATGGTTAAATCCTATTAATTTCGAAGATCCACTGTCTTCATTCACAAAAGGGTACGGCGTTTGAAGCGGAGATGGTACCGCTTAATAATAATAGGATTTTACCATTAAATTGTGCAATGCGGAAGTGCGAAATTTTCTAAATTTCACGTAAGTAATGTATCTATTTATTTACATTATAACACACAGTGGAATCCTTTTAATTTGAACTTCGATAATTCGAATTACTCAGTAATTCGAACAGAAGTTTATTCCACTTGGAATCATCTTTAATGGTGTTATGGTTTCGTTAATTCGAATTTTGGATAATTTGAAGTTTTTTAGTGTCTCCTTGGAGTTCGAATTAAAAAGAGTCCATTGTACTTGTAAACTTTACATTACAGTACATTGTTTGCCATATGTGCTGTCATTCATGCACCTACACATGTTACTAGCTGTTCTTCAGCGCAGCAACTACACTGCTCCACACCAAGGGATTATGAGAGAAAGTAGAGTATTAGAGAATATTGTAAATATTGAGAATAACATTACAATAAAATATATGTTCTGCACATCATCATCCCAAGTTTATTCAAGCTTTGTCACACTATACTAGTGTGCGCAGAGAGAGGTTGATGAGCCCCATTCGAAATTGAGAAAAACAACATTTTGCGTCCATATGTTCGCAATTTTTGTGGAGCATTTGGGCCAGAGTTCCTGTTTATGACAATACATGCTACCCGCACCGCACATTTATTGTCATGGAAACAGAAGACATCACCCGTATTGAGTGGCCTGAATGCTCACCGGACATCAATCCTATCGAGCATGTTTGGGATGCTCTTGATCGGGGCTTATGAACACCAATAAGGTACAGATGCAACTTGCAACGAAAATGACCAGCAAAATTGCAAAACAGTACACAGGGTGAACCCTGTTTTTGTGTTTGTTTCCTTCTGCTCCCTTGGTGTTCCTTAAGTTTTGTGGAGCAGTGTATTTTATGATTCTCTAGATTATACTTGAAAGGCTACTTCTTCAGATATAGCAAGTGGATTTCTACCTGATTATTTGTAGATAAGTAATATACTACATATTTAGCTTACAGTTGTTCCAAGTCGATCTGTTAATGGCAATTGTGAGTCTGTATTGCAAGATTACATATATTTAGGAGAAAATTAAGTTTTTGAAAGTTTGTAGTGTAAAAAAACAAAATGTTTCAAACAGAAAAACTTTATCAAGAAAAGTTGCTTATGTTACATTTTTTCAAGACTGAAGACCATCGTTTACTATAAAGCATTACAGTAATTTTATAATTTGTTTGACTGACCAACTGATTGATTGCCTGACCTCAATAAATGAATCTATGTTTCAAAACAAATTTGTAAATGATTTTTCAGGATTACCACGCAACTGACAAAGTAATTAACATAACATAACTTTGGCACCTTTCAGGTTGAATGATCTTGAATGGTGCATGCCCTGAAGGTGTTTAATTGCATTTAATTTATCTTCTTTTCACAAGACAAGATGCAAAAATTGACCTGAATAACACTTCCTCCATGCTGGATTCCACGGAACTGGGTAGGTAAAATAGTGTCGAAAACTGCATTATGGGTCCATGTCAAATCATCCAGAATTTTGTGAAAATGTCACCCACCATCTCCGATTTTGATGAAATTCGGTATAATTATAGAACTTTTGACGCTGATTACAAAAATTACAACGTTTTTGAGATTTGTCAAGGGGTTCAGAAATTACGCGTTTTTAAAAATCTCCGTGTGGCTCCACTTTGAATGACACGCATTAGGTTATAAATTATAGTATCTTCTCTCAGGTTTGCCGTAGAAACTTCAAGTTTGATTTCTTTTGCTCAGGATAGTGTAAGCTTTTATTTAAATAAGGTTTCAGATCAGTGTATCAATAATCATGTATTTTATGTATAGTTTCATGTATTTTTTTAGAAAAATAAATGACTAACTTCAAGAGCAAGTTTCGTGCAATGCCCCCCACTTCAATTTCCTCCAAATTTTATATACAGGTAGCTCAGAGTGGGCACTGATGCTTGATGGAAAAATTGGGATGGGCGGTTCAGAGACAGGGTGATAAAAAAATCATTTGCATTAAAAGTTAATCTTATTAAAAATGCTTATGTATTTAGCACAAAGTCTGAAGTACAATATGTTTTGAGGTATAATATTCAAATTTCTGTTCACTATGTGTGAACGTAAGCATAGGCGTAACCTTGCGGGGGGGGGGGGGGGAAGGGAATCATTTGCCCTATCCAAAATTTATAGATTAATTAAAACCTACAAGTTAAATATATTTTGTGAACCTCCTGGCACTTGAGGAACAAACAAAAAAAGAGTAATTATTGTGATCTTTTAAATGTATTTAGCAAATAATCTTTGACACTATTTTTATGGGACAGAAAACTTTATGATTCTCTCAACCCAAAGATAGTTCTCAAGTTACGCCCATGAAGATAGTACCGAAAAATACTTACTCTATTGTATTCTATGCATTGCCAAAATTTCATGCACTATAAATTGTGCCGTTCACATTTCCTGTTCCCAACTGTAAAAAAATATATATCTGTACCTTCTGAGGATGCTACGTAAAAGGATTTTCTTGGAATTGCTGGCCTGGCAAGGAAGCTATGCTTTGTTGCATGCTAACTTCATCCACGCCTTACTTCAATTCATATCTACTTGTATGTGAAAACTTCAGTGTCTTAAGTGGACTGTCGAGCTAGGAAAAGTCATTGTCGAAGGAGTGGATCTTTGGATCTTGTTGAACTTGGAATGGAGGAGAAAGAAATAGGTGGAAGTGGAATCAATGACACCATATTCAAAATACCATGGTCAGCATACAAATGATTTCTTAATTAAAATCGTTCAAGCAAAGTTGACTCTGTGTTTCATCATTTATTTGCAGCAATTTGTAATTTTTACACAAATCAATGATCGTTAACTGTAAGTTTCTTTCACAGTAACTGTAAAGTAACTCACAGTTACTTTCAAAGTAACTGTAACTGAGCTACTTTTTAAATGAGTAACTGAAACTAGATTACTTGTAGAAAGTAACTTACAGAACACTATAAATAGCCTGTAGCCTAAGTTCAAAACAGTGCATACTTAATCTTCCTGGTTCTGTTGTATAGTACTTTGCAATCGCTGACAAATTGTACTGCGGGTTGTTGTCATTTCACCTTACGTGATTAATAAGAAAGTTATGCCTCTAATACTATTTCTATGGAATTGGTACTTCATTGCTGCACTTGTTACTTGATACTGTTGATGTCTATACAAGTCTTCTAAGTGTTACAACCACCCCATCACAAGTAGATTTTCTGTGGTATGTGGCAAGAAAAGCTCCATTTGGAAAAACTTCAATCAGCACAAATGTGTATTATTAATTCTTACTTCATACTACGTATCTCTATGAAGAGATGATGATTATAATTTTTTTTAAAAAAATAAAGACAGTTGAAACTAACTTAGATACAGTGGAACCTCGATTTTACGTTGTTCCGGGGACCAAGCTGAAAAAATCTTAAATGCGAGAAAATGTAAAACCGAGGAAAATTTCTTAGCAATTTGCTATGTTCGGACCACCAAGATTGAATGTAAAATGCAGGAAAATGTAAAATCGAGGAACTTCAAATCGGGGTTCCACTGCAATTATTATTTGTAGGTTTTAATTAATCTATAACTTTGGAGGGGGAAAATGATTCCCTTTGCCCCCGCAAGGTTACGCCTATGCTTACCTTCACACATAGTGAACAGAAATTTTGAATATTATACCTCAAAACATATTGTACTTCAGACTTTGTGCTAAATACATAAGCATTTTTAATAAGATTAACTTTTAATGCAAATGATTTTTTTTATCACCCTGTCTCTGAACTGCCCATCCCAATTTTTCCATCAAGCATCAGTGCCCACTCTGAGCTACCTGTATATAAAATTTGGGGGAAATTGAAGGGGGGGGGGACATTGCATGAAACTTGCTCTTGAAGTTAGTCATTTATTTTTCTAAAAAAATACATGAAACTATACATAAAATACATGATTATTGATACACTGATCTGAAACCTTATTTAAATAAAAGCTTATACTATCCTGAGCAAAAGAAAACAAACTTGAAGTTTTTACGGCAAACCTGAGAGAAGATACCATAATTTATAACCTAATGCGTGTATAATTTCTGAACCCCTTGGCCAAACATAAAAAGTTGTCATTTTTGTAATTAGCATCTAAAGTTCTAATAGTATACCGAATTTAATCAAAATCGGAGATGATGGGTGACATGGCCTGGATGATTTGACGTGGAATGACCCTTATGTGGGTACACCAGAATTGCCTGAACAGTTTTGAATTGTGCAGACAGGACATTATTGAAAATGTAGTGTGTGGACTGGCCATAACGTGGACAAGCGAGGTCCTCTTGTCCTGCTGTGTCATCATGGAACATGACTATCGCAACAACTGTGAGTCTTTCTTCAGGTATTTGACACCCTCAAGAAGCAACAATCAATGCACGACAACAGCCTGCAGAAAAAAAAAAACCTAAGTAGGAATGGAATTGTGCCGTTACCGAGATTTCAATTGCAAATAGTTCCTTTTAATTTTGATACCTATGAACATTTAGGATAAGAATAACAGGAAGATCACTCAAATGTGAGATTTAATGTGCAAGAAATTCAAACTAAAAGCAAATTTTTAAAGAAAAAACTGTCCAAAAACAGAATATCAACCTTAGCCTCTTGATTTCTGTCCGGAGCAACCTAATGTCATTAAGCCTCTGATCATATTGTGCTTCCCCTTTGCAAAGTGTGCTCTGAAGAATCTTTATCTTTTCATAGAGCAGGGCCAGCTCGTCATTACGTCTCACCAACTGAGTTCCCAAAATGTCTCGTTCGTTCATTACCTGGAAACAAATGTGTTGATACAGTGATTTTCTTCCTTCTTGAGTATAATAAACTCTTACATTATATTGTTACTTTGTTTAATTGAATAATGCAAGGGTCGTTCAAGGTTGACCGGGATTTTCGTACGTAAAAAATCCATGAATAGCCGGATCATGATGAAACGTGCAGGTGACGTAATGTATTCCTTCGCGAGTAACTAGCGCCCGGCATGACGTATTTCACGCATGCGCAGCAGTTGCAGCGAACATGGCGGCAAGCAGTGTGTCTGTGGCTGTGGAGCAGCGGTGTGTAATCAAATTTCTCGTGAAGGAGAAAGTGAAACCAGCTGAGATTTTCAGACGATTGCAAGCACAGTATGGTGAACAAACGATGTCGCGGACAAGAGTGTACGAATGGTGTGAGCAGTTTCGCGAAGGACGGGAGCTGGTGACAAATGAAGCGCATGGACACATTCGCCCGACTGCAGTCACACCAGTGAATATCGCACGTGTTGAGCAAATGATTCTTGAGAACCGGCGAGTAACAGTGCGGGATATTGCTGCCGAGGTGAATATCAGTGTCGGGAGTGTTGAGACAATCATTCATGACCACTTACGCTTCCGCAAAATCTGTGCAAGGTGGGTTCCCCGCCAGCTGACATTCGATCAGAAATGGACACGCAGGACGGTCTGTGAACAGCTTCTGAATCGGTTTCGAGCAGAAGGTGATGAATTGTTGCAATCCATCATCACGTGTGATGAAACATGGTTGCACAATTCAACCCCAGAGACCAAAAGACGCAGCATGGAGTGGCGGCATAAAGGTTCCCCGCCCCCCAAAGAAAAGCAAGATGAAACATGGTTGCACAATTCAACCCCAGAGACCAAAAGACGCAGCATGGAGTGGCGGCATAAAGGTTCCCCGCCCCCCAAAGAAAAGCAAAACGCAGCCGTCCGCTGGAAAGATCATGGCAAGTGTCTTCTGGGACATGAAGGGCGATATCCATGTGGATTTTCTGGACAAAGGGAGCACGATTAATGCCCAGTATTACTCCACACTGTTGAGTGGTGCTGTACGAAAGTCCATTCGCAAGAAAAGACCTGGGATGTTGTCTGGAAATGTCATTCTTCTCCATGACAATGCCCGCCCTCACACGGCCAATGTGACAACAACAACTCTGGCCGACATGCGCTGGGAAGTTCTGCCCCATCCCCCCTACAGTCCGGATTTAGCCCCCAGTGATTATCATTTGTTTGCACCCCTTAAAGACCATCTGGGAGGGAAGAAATTCACGACAGACGAAGCACTGCGGAGCGATGTCCTCCAGTGGCTACGACAACAACCAAGTTCTTTCTACGCCAAAGGAATTCGGGAGCTGCCAGAACGATGGCAACGGTGCCTCGGCGCGTACGGAGAATACTTTGAAAAACTGACATAGTTTGGTGTTTCTTCTGCTACCTATTTCCTCTGCAGAAATAACAGTCCCGGTCAACCTTGAACGACCCTTGTACATAGCACTAGATACATTTATAGAAAGGTTTCTGATATTTTGTAAATATCCTGCCATGTCTAAAACAACTTGCATGGAAATACGAGGGGCGACTGAAAAGTTTTGAGCCTGAACACAAAGCAGGGGCAGGAGGAAATGGGGGGGGGGGAGGGTTGAAACTAATCTTTCATATGAATATATATAGGGTGATCATAAAGTCTTTGCAACCTTACAAAGAAACTGTTACAGTTACAGCTGCATGGCTTGTGACAATAGAAAGAGAAACTCAAAGTTTTTTTCCCATTGTTCTCGGCATAGGCTGAGTTGGCACAGGAGGCGCTGCAATTGCTGCAACTGAAAATGGCATCAGTGCAGGAGAAATCTCAAAGTGTTTTATGGTATCATGAGACCAAGTCACCAACTGCTGTACAGTGAAATTTTAGGAGGGAATATGGACGACTACCACCTGATTAGAAAACCACAGTTGTGTTGCTACCTTGTGCATTATATATTAAACAACACTCGTACATCAAGTTTCCCAGTGGTCCAGGTTTTGAAACTGGCCTGAGCATGGGTGGTGTCTCTTCATAAATTCCATCATATTACCACTCATGTTCATCTTCGTGATTAACCAAAAGTGGCAGAAGTGAAAGTAAAATAAATCAAATCAACAACAACAAGTTTCAGCCCCCCCTCCCCCCCCACTTCATAGTCAGGTTTGAAACTTTCAATCATCCCTCGTACATCTTATATTCTTGGAAACTGAGAAACAATAAAAGAACAGGAAATGAATGTAACACTAGTGTTGCCAGGTCATGTGTTTCAGAATGTTTGATATTTAAGATACATTTTTTTTCCGGCATGGTGGGTGCTCCAAAATAACAAAGATTTCCAAAGTCAATTTTATTCACATTTCTTTAGAAATCAGTATATGGATTCAAAGTTTAGTCCATTTCAATTTAATTTTCAAATTCGATTAATTTCTCACTTTCAACAATTGCTGCATGTTGAGATTCTAAAATATGTGTTGCCAAATTAAAATAATTTTCCTCATTTCTTAATGCACCTGAAGATGTAAATGTAATGTTAGTGGAAAATCTTATGTATTTCTAGTGCACGATGAAATAAAGAAAAAAAGTTCTTTGCAGAACAGGATATTATAGTGTACATGGTCAGAACTGAGATGCATATTTTATGGGTACTGATATAGAAAATTCACTAACAGCGAACTAATCAAATATTTAGTATATAATTCAAAAGCTTTATCGTCAGCTCAGCGGCAACAAGTGGTTGACTTTTGATATCACAACCAAAGTTTCCAGGTTTGAACCCTGGCTTGACCATGGATGTTTTTAGTAAGTGTCTCTTCATGAATTTCATCTAATCAGAACTCATCATCATTGTTGCAATTAGACAAAAGCTATGCTAATAAATAAAAAATACAAAGCTTTATTCTTAGGAAACAAATTGCTACTTTGCAAAACTATTTCCTCCAAATGGTGTTCTTATTAAATTAATTCAAAACTATCTCTTTTCTGCTGGAAACAAACACAAATTGCAAATTTGCAAACAATTAAATGCAGAAAGTTGTAACACATTCTATGAAAAAATATGTCAAAGCAGCCCAGAAACTGGAATCCAAATTAGAGTATGGTACTTAAAAAATGAGCCCATTTCAATTAAGAAACAAAGAATTTATCCCATTATGGTCCAGAGAGCATGTGACTGGTGCAAGTTCAGTTCCTGGGTGTGATGATCTCAGAAATGTTCTTGGGCTCTCCATATTTGCCATCCTGGCAGAGTGAAATACAGTAAAAATTGTCTATCCCAGAACATGATGGTTCAGAGCAAAATTTTCCATCTTAACAGTTTTCCTTCTTATACAGGGTTGACTTTAAATATACAGTATAGAGCGCTGCAGGAAATAATGGAAAGACAGATTTACATTTCACATTACGTATAATGTAGAGTACTAATGCATGTACGTACATGAATAAAAATGCGATACAGTCGCAATAAGCATAGCAGATATTACAATTATGTAACTACACAACATGTTGGTACACTTCTTACAGTATTGTAAGAATGTACAGTACGTACTTATGTATCTTTTCGAACCCGGGACCCCTGGCGTCGTAGCGTGATGTGCATAGAGGGAAAGAGAAAGATTGAAAGATGGCATAAGAGAGGTGAAGAAAGATTGAGATAAAAGTGAAGAAAAAAAACAAACAAACAAAGAGAGATAACAAGAAAAATAGAAAGATGATGAAAGAACAGAGGAGAAATAGACAAAGAAAGGTGGAGAAAGAGGGTAAGAGATGAAAGAAAGAAAAGGAATCGTAACAGCTATGAGTATTGTAGCGCATTCTTTCATATCAACAATGTTACCGATAAGCGAGTGGCAACAGAGGCATGTTCCACTTACAGTATTGCTTTGTTTTATTGTGAGCGAAAAAAATAAAAGAAGAAATTTCCATCTTACTGAGAATAAAAACATCTCGTTGGTCTTTAAATGGTGTTCCATTTCCGCGTTAAGGAGGTTTCCACCTTAAGCAGGTCATTTTCAGGTATAAAATTGGTCCGTTCTGGGGACTTTTTTACCATATTTACAGGTTTCTTTCTTATAGAGGTTCCGGGATATGCAGTTTTTACTGTACATTATTATTTATTATACATCTTATCATATTAATATGATAGCACTAGCACTCACCTGCTCCATTTCTTTCTTCTGGCGCATTCGTTCCTCATCAGCATCTGCGAGGAGCTTCTGAAGTTTCCGTTCATCGTTCTGCATCCTTAATATCTTATTTTTGGTTTCCTTAATTTCATCATCCATAAGTTTCAGTTCTACCTGAAAGTTTTCCTTTTCTCTCTCTAACTTCTGTAGACCTGTAAGAGGAAGTTAATTGTCACACAGTTGCATTTCTTTCCCAATCTTTAATCTTCCTGCATTCTGAGTAGTGATGACCACTGTGTTCCACAGAGAGGCGGTGGAAAGCAGATGCCTAAAGCCTACCCACCTCTTAAGTTTCCACATGTATATCATTAATTCTCTCTCTCTCTCTCTGTCTCTCTCTCCTCTGAGAGAGAGAGACGGAAGGTTCTTTCCTTGGGGTGAGAATAGAATTCAGGCATTGAGGATTGCGGCCAATGTTACCATTCTCCATTTTTACCACCATTAATAACATTTGCACATAAAAAGTAACTCGTCAACTCCTTAAGAATTCCAAGCCAAAAACGGTAGAAATTTTGTCTGAGTGTACACAGTGGCGGAAATTAGGGAGGGGGACCGTTGCTCCCACTCTTTTCCTCTTCATGCTAAGCCTTGTCTATGTCTACCAAGAGAAAGTAAACTGTCCAGTTTTGGCACCAAATCGCTGCTACCGA
The DNA here is from genome assembly GCF_977018435.1 of Lepisma saccharinum. Taxonomy (NCBI): domain Eukaryota; kingdom Metazoa; phylum Arthropoda; class Insecta; order Zygentoma; family Lepismatidae; genus Lepisma; species Lepisma saccharinum. The sequence continues at coordinate 42,034,298 of NC_139247.1, read as the reverse complement.
GTCCTCTAACAAAACCAACGCTTCGCTTTAGTGGTAAGTTCTCTTGCTATGGCAAAACAGTATTGTGACCAAAAAATTAAAACCATAAGTGATGCAATCGAAGAATTACTGTGGATAACATTATTCTGATCATCTTATTTTATCTTGCTTTTCTGCCTATTTAGGGTAATCGTGACGATGATGATGAATGAAGGGAAACTTGTAAGGCTACACCCATTCACAGACCAGACCAGGGCTCAAACACCAGATCTTTCAGTGGGAAGTCAAACACTCGAAGGCATTCAGCCACTAACATGGCTATTGTCACAAAACGTTTTCAACAGTGCATGCAATTCTAGGCTCATCTTCATTCTCACTCATCCTCATCAATGCGATTAGTCAAAAGTGGCAAAAATAGAGATGCCAAATAACAAAAATATACATTTTACTGTAACTAGTTCAATAATTTCTAACATGGGATAATCGTGAATTGATCTGTTATTAACAGATCCTTCATGAACCACACAATACTACTCAATATTCATTTCAGTGAAACCCCCAACTTTACATACAAATTTTATACTGTCTGACATTATTAATTCAATCTTCATGGTCCCAATGAAGGAAAATGTTATAAAATTTTCCTAACTTTAAGGTTTTTCACTTTGCTCCCCTGAAGCATGTGAAACCAAGGTTCCGCCATATTTACAAAAAATTCCCAAGTAATGCAAGATTCATTTATGTGTATTGGTTTGGTATATCTGAGTTTTTAAGTCCACTTGATGCACATATAGTCTAATCGGGACTGGACCTATAGTTTAAAGTGGGATCTGAACTACCATGGGCTTCCACCGAGCATTGAACCTGGGATTCCTTGGTTACAAGATGACAAGCAAGGATGGATTTAGGGGGGGAGGCAAAAGTCTTACGAAATACTAAAGTTAAATAATGAAAATATACTCATTTAGCATTTGTTTTTAATTGATGGTTATTAATTTCCTCTGAACTTATTGGAAGTCAAGGTTTACATTGGGGGATCATACGGCTTTGAAGGACAGCAAGGAAATATTTAGGGGGTCTGGACCCCCTGCCCCATACGAAAGCCTACTTATAATAATATGCATAAAATATTAATCAGAAACTTTACTTTTCTCCAACTGCATCTAACACCATTTTTGTTATTCAATAAATATTCAGTTCTTTATCTAATTGACATAAATTTCATTGACAGGCCACTTGTTTTTATTTAAATTATTCCAATCTTAACCATGCACTGAAATCTCTTTATTCTTACACCGAATTTATACCTATTCATGTAATAATAATATATTAAAAAAAGATAAAGGTAAAGTGTTCCCCTGTGCATAGCACCATGCCATGAAGGCGTATAGGGGGTGTGGTGGTAACGCCCCACACTTTCTTGATCCGGTCGTGAGTGGGGGTGATGTGATCAGCATCACGCCCCTGACCGCCTTTACCCCGCAGGGTTTCCCCCAGGTACCCATGTTATTCGACACTGGGTGGGCACCGGGGCCGCTTCCACCGTTAGAAAAGTTCCCGGATTTGAACCGGCCGGGGATCGAACCCGGGACCTTTAGCATGGTAGTAAGACGCATTACCGACTGAGCCACCATGGCTAATTACAATATTTATAATATTGTAATTAGTATTAATTTGATTTAATATACTAGTTATTTAAATTTAAACATCATTATTATTATTATTATTGACACACTTGGTACAGACCCCCCCCATCCCGAAACGTATTTCTAAATGCGTGCCTGATGACGACATTATCGATATGCCACCAACAGGCGTTATACATTTTATTGACTTAATGCACAAACACAGCCAATTAAAAATATTTTACTCACTAGCCTCTTCCTTAGATATCAGGGATTCTTTTGCAGCAATTTCGTCTTTGAGTTGCTCAATTTGATGAGTCATCACTTTCAACTTCTGCTTCAGTTCTGTTATTTCATCCTGTGAAAGATATAAATTACTTAATATAATTTTCAACAGAAAAACCAGGTTGCTTCTTGATGTAGTCACGTTACGTGTGTCTGTATCAGCATCTGCTTAAAAAAAAACCAACTTATTGCAAGCATTGTAACTGCATTTCTTGAAGAGTTACGAACATTGTATTTTTTCTATACTTTCCTAAAAAGTGTCACAAAACATGCCAAGTATTAGCGATAGGCTTTTCCAGAAGGACAGCTGGACCCTTGTCTCACAGCTTTCTCAACAGGGCCCTAGGAAGACAAGCTTCTTAAATGTAATTCAATGTAATTCAATTATGTACAAAATAGTTTAAGTAACACTTTAAAAATAAAGTGATTACATAATCATGATTAATAAATTAATGTGTAAGTGTTCTAATTTATAAGGGAAATACTCGTTATCATTATAATTTATTATTTCCAGTAGGGTTAAGTTTACAATTTACTTTGTACTGATTCTCTAACTATAAAAAACAGCTTCATTCCATGTTAAGATCCGATCCTTCAGTGGTTAATATAGACTTTAACCATTAAACAACTTTTGAGGTCATGTTATCCTTTTACAGACAACCACTTTTCAATCTTGGCGTGAAATGCACAAAAAAATCGTAGCTCGAGACCTTATTGTCGTAAAGGTAAAATAGTTTTTTTTTTTCTCTCGGAATGATACAACTTTTAGCCAAGGTGAAATTTATACATTGTATCCCCAATAATGAAAGTTAAAGGAAGAAGAAGAAAAAGAAAATTGAAATTAAAATAAATATATATATATTGTAGACACCACAATAGACTACAGAATGAAACAAATGTAGTATGTAGCAGTGGTACATTCCTAGAACCATGCAAAGTTGTGTTGAAAATAGACTAATACTTCTTGCAGAAAAAAATAATCACAATGTATAAGAGTGACAGTGTGGCAAGCTTGCAGGAAAAAAAAAATCTGGAATTTCATTTCTAGTGTCGGCCCTATGGCTGGACCCAATATGCAGGAAAGCATGATCAATTTTTTTCTTTAAAAAGCAACAACATTTTAGAAAACTGAAATTTTGAGGAATTATTTGCAAATTGGACGTTCCTGCTGGACCCCTAATTGTGGCATATTGTGAACATGCTCTCTTGTTCTCATTATTACATATAAAAATCAATTATATCAGCTAAAAGTGGTGGTGAAACAGTTATACCCCATTTTATAAGATCTATCCCATAATACTTAGAGGGAAGGCAAAAACATTTTCAATTCGAGCTTGTTAATAATGCTAACAATGGATGTATTGTTTTGTAATTCAAGTACATCACACCTGCATATGTATACAAATGAACAAAAAGATAGAACTGAAATATGATGTGTAGTTTTTAAGAAATGGCATGTTAATTGCTGCCACGTAAACATAGCTACTACTCCTCCTCAAGTGGAATACTTATGGTGGTAAATATAGTTACCACTCGTCTCCTGAAGGTTAATTGCACCGAACTCAAATTTTGCTTAAAAAAACTTACCTGAGCTTCCACAAGATTTTTGCTGAAAGTGTTTCTGTCACTTCTCACGGCTTCAAACAAATTTTGCTGCTGCTGTAGTCTGTTCTCCAAGTCTATAATTCTCTTCTGGTTGTCCATGATTTCCATTTGCTTCGTTTTCATGTAGTCATTCGCCTCGATAACTTTTCTTGTGAGAGCGCTCTTATCACCTATGTACCTGCATGGAATTTTCATTTGTTAATGCAGAATGATTCTTTTCAAAAATAAAAATTACTTAGAAATACTGCATTAAGATCATGGGAAAAATGGGATAGATTAGTCTGTACTCTATTGGTATTCACCGATCAGTAGGGAACGGATTTATATATAAATACATATTTATGTGTGAAACTGAAATCAAGTTATATTTTGTATATCTTTGTGCATCATGGCATGTAGACTTGAAAAATTCAGTTTTTATAGTTGTCATATTTGTACATATATTATGTCATTTGTAAAGTAAGTTCCACTGATGAATACCATGGCGCTGCAAGCAGGGCAGTGTGAATGCGCATGCGCCTTGTGTAGACACAACCTTGATGAAGTGCAGACGTCAGTCTGAGGCAAGTTGGTCAGGAGAGTAGTCCGTAGTGGGTTGTTGTTGTTGTTTCGGACAAACCAAACTCCTGCCACTTGTGAGGTGCGGTCCATGATCCATTTTCTGGATGCACGTAATGTTCCAGCTGGGGAGATCCACCGTCAGATTTGTGAGGTGTATGGAGAAGGAATAATGAGTGCTTCAATGGTAAGAAGATGGGTGAGACAGTTTCATGGTGGATGGGTTAGCGTTCATGATGAAGAACAAATTGGTGGACCGTCTGTTGTGAATCCCAATTTAGTTCATTTAGTGGAAGAGCAGATTAGGGAGAACAGACAATTCACTTTGTCTGAGCTGTTAGAGTTTCCACAAATCTCCAGAACTGTGCTGTATGAAATTGTAACAGTGAATTTGAAATTTCGCAAATTGTGTAACCGTTGGGTCCCTCACCAGCTCTCCGAAAATGTCAAAAAGGAAAGAATGGGAAGTGCATTAGAGTTTTTGAAACGGTATAGTGAGTAGGGGGAAGAGTTGTTGGATCGGATTGTGACTGGAGATGAGACATGGGTTTTGCATGAAACCCCAGAACAGAAACGAAGCACCATGGAGTGGAGGCACTCCGCGTCACCGCAGAAAGCGCAACCAATACCGAAGCTTATGAACAAACAAATCATGTGCACTGTGTTTTGGGATAGGCATGGAGTATTGCTTATGGAATATATGCACCGTGGACAGCACATCAATGCCGAAACCTATTGTGTGACACTTCAAAACCTGTGTCATGCAATCCAAAACAAACGACGTGGCATGCTCAGTTGGGATGTCATTCTCCACGACAATGCTCGTCTGCATGTGGCAAATGCAACTCAGGAACTCCTGACGACCTTCCATTGGGAAAAAACTACCACACCCCCCCTTACAGTCCTGATCTTGCCCCATATGATTTTCATTTGTTCCTCCACCTTAAGGCATTCCTTGCTGGAAAACATTATGGTACTGACGAAGAATGAAACGTGCAGTTTCCCAATGGTTCTCCATTCAGGCGGAAATGTTCTATGATAGGGGTACAACGAACTTCGTATCTCGCTGTAATGCGTGCTTGAATTCTTATGGCGATTATGTGTGAATGTTGTACCATGTATATATTCTCACCCCTATAAAGGTCGTAATATTACTATTTATATTTTTCATTTTATTGCATCATGGAACTTACTTTCCGAACAATGTTATATTAGGTTTTGGCTCACATTTTACATATTTTAGTCATTTTTACATATTATTTCTGTATTTCAGAATTTTTCTCAACATATACTCCATATTCGTGCAATAACTACATGTCTCGTGTGACCAAAAGAGTTGGGTGAATTCCTTGGGAAGTTCCAAGCGACTTTAAACAAACAAAATTTACAACCTTTTTTATAACCTCCAATTGCGTTAATTACAAGTTTTCTGTCATGTGAACAATATTTTTTTTTTTTCAATTTTAAACCTCCCAACTGTTTTCTTTTGCTATTGTAAAACACTTGAAATTCCTGTTTATTTATAATTGTTGTCAACAATAGAGCATGAAGGCTCAAGCATTGGCATAGCCCACAGCAGCGCCAGAAGCAAAAATTTTGTGGATTTGCTTCCGGTTTCTCTTCAAGACAGTCACGGTAATAGTTACAATACCGAGACTGTATTTTATACAGCTCGAGTAGTGTCTTACATTATTGAAAAGGTAAATTTTTACAATTTTAATCCATATTTAACTCCATATTTTGGTGAAAATAACTAAATATGTATTTACATATTTAGCACATTTTTACTACATATAAATCGGTTCACTGGTTATCAGTAAAATTATCAATAATTTGACCAGCCTGATATAACTGTAAACTGCCTGTAATTTAGTACAAAATTCTGTCATTTTGTTATTATTTGTATGGATATAAACACAAAATTTATACGGCTTAGTTTTGCCTTCAAGGAATATTTGCAATATTATAAAGGTTTGGTATCCGTAAATTTTATATTAACACTTTATTTCTATCAGCAACAATTTGTCAATCACTAATATGCAGCATATACTACTAAATGTGAATTAGAATTTATCTGGTCAGCAGTGGCATCTGTAACAGTGTGTACTGATTTGAACAAATCGCTACTAGTAGTCATTTTGTTTAACATTTAAGATATCCTGTTGAATATCAAAATGGCTGAAATGCAGTAATGGTCAAAACTGGGGAGGAGTTCAAACTGAAAGTATATAGGAAAGTCAACATTGAGAATTTGAATCAACCTCACCTAATTTTGACAGGCAGGTGACCAAAAACCGACTGACAAAATCAACAGAACTATCTATATGAAATAACTAACAGTGCACAGAGAATATCTTACAGTGATCAAATTTGTACACCACAGCAGTCTTTAAAGTTTTACCTGGCAACAATGCATGTTGAGAGGATGACCTGACTGCGAGCGATCATGTGATTCAAGATGGTGTCAATTCAGGAGAAGGCCAATTTGGAGGTGTGCCGATGAAGACGACTGACATGCAGTATTGGCAGGTAAAAGTCTGCCGTAAAGTAAAAACTTTTCACTGGAATGTGTCTGTTCAATACAAAGTTATAGTGACTTTAAATGTGGGAAGGACTTTTAGAAAACTCCTGTACTTTGAGAAACATTGAATCTGAGAAGCAAATACATCAATATATACCAATTAATCAATACTCAGAGTGTAGAAATGGAACTTACTTGTCTCGTTCCTTCTCAAGGGCACTAATGATGTTTCTCTGCTTCACAGCCTCGACTGTGAACTGATCAATTTCCAATTCTAGGTTTCTTTTTTGCTGTTCCTGCATCTTCACCATGTTATCTTGCTTCTGTGTTAGAGCTGAAAAGTTAAAAAATATAATACATGCAGTATACTACAAGCGTAAAAAGAAACAATATACATACATGATTCACACCACTGGCAAAAAACTATATTTGAATCAGTGATTTATCCACACATCTCCCATGCTCAACTAAATTTTTTCACAGAGGCCTGACTTTTGGTCATTTTGGCTCTAAAATTACCCTTATGCTCTGCTAAATATAAACTAAATCTTTCTCCACCCGTGAGAAAATTGTGGATAAATCTCTGGGTAGAATCAGCTGTAGTTTGTCCTCCAGAGCAAAATATGGAAATAAAATTATGGTTAATCTTGATAGTGTGTCAGTGATATCAAGATCTTTTTCTTTCTTCAAAGGCTGTGAAAATGTTATGCTGTGATGATGCGTAACTTGCACACTGTCTCAAGAAAGCTCTCCCCTGAGTCCCTTGGATTAAATTAAAGAGGATAGAGGAATAACAATCTCCTATAAGGTGTTGAACTGACTGAAACCATCTGGAACGCCTTCATTACAAGGCGATGATGCTACCAGTACATCATTGGCGAGGTACAAAAAAATACATAATTTTCAAACTGCACACCAATCCAAAAAATTCATTCCAGTCATGGACGAAATTGTAATGATGTGTCTGCATAAGAGGACGACTACTTTATGGGGAACAAGGTTGATTAAATTGTAAGTAATGCTGAATGCTGTTTTGTTGTATCTCCAATTCTTGCCAGAGATGAGTAGATGACATTGTCATGTTTCTTGAAGGTTAATGGATCACATTCTGAAGCAACGTATTTGGCTGTCAAGTGATGTTAATTATCACTAGAGCCCGGATTTTTATGTAATTACATATTCTATTCCTTTCTAGATAAATACCTTGAACAGGAAAATGTCAACGAATTATATAACTCACATGATTTTGCATAAGTTTTAAGTTACATATTTTTACATATTTGCCAGGATATTAGACATTTTACATATTTGTTAATTTATTTTACATATTTTGGTATTTTTTCATATCTTGACCCTTTTCCCTACATTTTCGATCTCTGAAACATGATGAAGAAAATTTGTAGCTCATGTGACATCATATTTTCTAATCACTGAGATGCATAGTGCATACAGTCACCTATAATTGACTGCCAAGTCGAAAGACAAGCTGAATACAATATATATATATATATATATATATATATATATATATATATATATATATATACACACACACACACAGGGTGTTTCTAGAGTTAGTTTCCAACGAGTAGGAGGTGATTCTACGAGTGAAAATAAACACAGAAGTTCATGTGACGAAATACCGAAAACGACACCCATTCGGATTTATTGAAGTGGGAAAAAGTGCAAAAATTATGTTTACAAGGAAATAGTGGCACAACGGTCAACCATATGACTGCGGCAAAGGGCGTTCCACAAAGAAATGTGTCATGCTCTATTCAACAAAGCACATGGCAGATGTGAAAAGTTAATGCACAAGGGATTTCCCAAACGAAGCGAATGAGTCTGTTGAAGTCATCAGTTAGGGAAGGGTTTTATGGAGTGATTAGCATGGGTGACCCGGGCGATGTTTTTGTTCACGATGTTGTGTTGTCAATATTTGTGTGTACCTACATGCAGAAAGACCTTGACTTTGGAGTTTCCCACTAGGGGCACTAACACAGTAGTTTTCTTATGGCAGGAAAGGACTTCGCCATTTGTGATTCACATACTGCGATATCAGCATCACCACGCATCAGGTTACCATCACACATTTGCGGTTGAATATGTATGAGTGGAAGGACGTGAACTTGGCGAATTGGGCAAACCTTGCAATAGGCACTGCTAGGTGTTATCAATAGGCACAGCCCATCGTGTACAGTGCACTAGATATCCAGCAATAGGGATGGCTGCATAGACCGCAGAGGAGCTGGCAGACATGCGTTTCATTTATGGCGAGACATGAAGTAATAGCCATGCAGCATGGCATTTGTATGTATTTGTATTTCCAAATAGGAGGCTGCCGTTGCACACCTTCTTTCAAAGAGTGCATACTCGACTTCAGGAAACAGGATCAGTGCTGCCACCCCATCGAGAAATTGGAAGACCACGAAGTGTGCACACAGATTAGTTTGTGGATGCGGTGTTAAATGCTGTCAGGAATCATCCTGACACCAGTATGCGCACTATAGCCAGTGCCCACAACACTTCCCATGTTAATGCATCTTGTCCAAAGAGGGGATGTACCCTTTCAAACTCCAAAAGGTACAAGACCTTTTACCTCAGGACTTTGGCCCAGACTTGGTGTTTTGCCAATGCTTTTTGCATCAGATGGAAACTATCCCGAATTTTGCGAACAGGGTGTTGTGGACCGATGAAGCAACGTTCACCAAAACGGGCATGTTCAATTGTAAAAACAGTCACGTTTGGGATTTTGCAAATCCACATGCAATTCTCGTGGCACACCATCAGCACAGGTTTGCGGTTAGTGTGTGGTGTGGGATAGTGCATGACCATTTCATTGGGCCGTACATTTTTCATGTTCACCTGTGTGGTAGCACATATCATGCATTTCTTCGTGATGTTTTGCCTGAACTGTTGGAGGATATGCTCTTGGCACTGAGGCAAGGACTATGGTTCCAACACAATGGTGCACCACCACTTTTCGACCAAAATGTGCATCACTTCCTCAGTGACTTGTCCACAATCGGTGTATTGGTAGGGATGGGCCTGTGCCGTGGCCAGCAAGATCGCCGGACATCACTCCCCTGGACTTCTTTCTATGGGGAGAGATGAAATGCCTCGTATACAAAACACCTGTCATGTCAGCCGAGGATCTCGTTGCACGCATTAATGTCACCGCAGTCATTAATGTCACTGCAGGATTGTTTGCTCGCACTAGACAGTTGTTGATTAGGCGTTGTCATCTCTGTGTGGAAGTTAATGGCAGACAGTTTGAAAATCGTCCCTTGGCACCTCCACTCTGCACACAGTGAACATGTCAACACATATGCAACCTAGCACAGCACCACCACCATCTTTATTTTTCTACGTAATGGTGATGTCCACTATGGATATTAGCTATCTTCTTGGTTGTCAGTCTCCACATATCACTTTCCGTGGATAACACATCTCGCTAAACCCTTCCCTACCCCATGACTTCAACAGACCCATTCGCTTCCTTTGGGGAATCTCTTGCGTATCAACTTCACACATCTGCCATGTCCTCTTTTGAATAGAGAATGCTGCATTTGCCCTTCGCCGTGGTCATATGGTTGGCTGTTGTCCCACTATTTCCTTGTAAACATAATTTTTACACTTTTTCCCACTTCAATAAATCCGAATAGGTTCGGTTTTCTGCATTTCATCACATGAACTTCTGTGTTTATTTTCACTTGTAGAATCACCTGCCACACATTGGAAACAAACTTTAGAAACCTACTACATATTTTACTTTGAACAATTTATATCCTTAAAATTACGTTGAATATGTTCAAATACAATAAATATCTAGTAGAATTCTTGAAATTGCTTGGATACTCGATCATAATTAATATTACATATTCTTTGATACTACATATTTAGCTACATATCCTTTTGATAATACATGTTTAGGAACATATTTTATCAATTATTGTTACATATTTTGTACTTTAAAATATTATATAAAAATCTGGGGTCTAATTATCACCATTAATAAAATGTTTGCGCAAATCTTAGTGTATTCTCAATACACATGTGTCATACTTCAATCAGCTACCCTGCAAAGTCAGTGCAGATGGACATACAACAACATAGTATTCAGCCAGCGATGTGTTTGATAAACATAACAGCACCCTTATTGCTGAAGCCAGCATTGTTCACATGTTCTGGTATTGGAACTCATGCAAGCTTAACTAACTAACTCTCTAGCCTTCTTAAACCCGAAGATTTATAGATGCAGCAACACAAGCCTTCCATCTGTCCCTATCCTGAGAAAGATCAATCCAATATTTTCCATCCTTACCATCGTCTTGTTGGCCTTCCTACAGGTTTCTTACCCTCAGGTTTCCCAACAAGAATCCTGTAAACTCTCCTTTCATCCGAGCCTCCCCGATGGTGTGGTTGTAACATCATTGCCTTGTAATCAAGGAGTCTCAGGTTTGATACCCGGTGGAGGCACATGCACAGTGGTTCGGATCCCACTTTAAACTGTAGGACCAGTCCCGATTAGCCTTTCTGTGCATAAAGTGAACTCAAAACAACAATTCAATCTTCTTTCCTCCCCCATTTATGCCACTTGGCCTAATCAAAAAAAATAATTAAAAAATTTTACATTTACTCACCTTCTGCTCGTATGATGCTCTTGTTGAGAATATCTCGCTCTCTGACCATATCATCTATTTTCTTCTTGTTCATCTCCGCCACCTTTTTGGCCGTTTCTATGTCTTTTTCTGTGCCAGCCATCTTCTGTCTAAGAGTTTCCCGTTCCTTTTCAATTGCAACTTTCTGTTCCTCAATGTTGTGTATCTTCTTCATGCAGGTGTCTCGTATTTTAGCCATTCTTTGACAGTCCTGTCGCATCTCTGATACTTCTTCATCTTTTGCCTGTTATAAGAAGCACAACAGAAAAATAATTATCCCCACAACTCATACATTTCAAAAGTTTATAATTGCTCTAAACCGGGGTAGAAAAATACAAGGTGCCCAGTCACCATGGCACCTGAAAAATTTTCATTGGGTGACTTAATGTTTTAATTCAATTTCAAATTTTTAAAAAATATTTCAAGTTCGCTTATGTAAATTTCCATTACCTTTTTTTTAAAAAAAACACTAAGATTGCTGACCAAGGCAGTTTATTAAGATATAAAAACACTTCACATGTAACGTTTCAACCCTGTATCAGGGTCTTCCTCAGACAAATAACTAAAACTAAAATGAGGAAATACACACACAGAAAGATTATATACACATAGCAGGGTGACTAGCCACACAAGAACCAATCATGTTGACAGTCCTTATCTCGGACGATTTCTGTAAAGAAATTAAATACATGTTGCTTTGACAGTTGACCCATGGGTCTACCACACTGACAGGTGATTGACAGGTCAAGATTAGCAAGAGTCTGGAACTACCTGTTTATCATTCCCCACCCCTCCTGCCTTTTTGGATATGGATGAATACCTCCTCCCCTGGACTTCTTCTCTTCTCTTTCTTCCTTGTTCATTCTTCTTCTTTCCTTATTGTTTTTTCTCATCCTTTCAACTTTCTCTAACACACTCTTGCATTCCTTGCTTATCTTGAGTCCTCCATTCTAATTCATGACGTCTTCTCCTTTCTTCTCTATTTCTTTGGCCTCCTTCCATCTCACTAGTTCTCTCTTCTCTTTTCCTATTCACCTAGCCAAATCCCATTCTACTTCATGTCCCGTTTCTCTAGTGTGTTTGAATATGGCATTCCTGTCTCTCTTCAATCTCGCATCATCCATGTGTTGCTTTAACCTGTCTTTCATTCTCTTCTTCGTTTCCCCTATATATACACTTTCGCATCCTCTGCACTTCACCTCGTAGATAACTCCTTCCTCTTCCTCCTCTCTCTTTCCTACCTTTTTCTTGCTGGCTATACTTAAAACAGTGCATCCTCCCTTCCTGTAAGATTTTATAACCACTTTCCTAAGCACTTTGCATATCTTTTCTGTGGCCTCTCCCATACTTCTTATACCAAACCATCTCTCTTTCTCTTTTTCTGCCTTCTCATCCGGTCCTCTCTCTTATATTTCTTTCCTTCTTCTGTTGGTGTTGTGTCTGTCTTTCTTTTCATAGCCATTCTCTTCCAGTTGTTCCCACAGGCTATTAATCTTGATTTCTTCTTCCCCTTTCTCTGTGCATATCTTCTTTATTCGATCTTCCATATTCCTTATAAAATTACATTTTGTTGCGTCACCCACATCACTTCTTATGTGGCAGAACACTCCTGCCGAACACTTATTTTGATACCATGTAGCCACAATCCCCATTCCTCTCTTCCTTTTCATCATAATATCCAAGAAATTTAATGTCTCTTCCTGTCCTGTTCAGAGCTCAAGGAATATTCCTGCTCTCTCATCTTCTATATCTTTAACTAGCTTACTCAGCTGCCTCTTCGTTCCCTTCCATATCCAAAACAATCATCCACATATCTACAAAATAGAATTAACTTATCTCCTCCTTTTATTATCACTTCCTTCTCCCATTCATTCATAACCAATTCTGCCAGCACAGGGCTCAAGCAAGAGCCTATATTCAGATCTTCACTAATCTTGATGATTTTACTTCCCACTCTGCTGTACCCATTGTCCCAAATGGTTTCCAGCGCTTGCACTCTCTCACTATCCCCAAACATTATAGGGGGAATGGGACAGTGAGAGAGAGGTGCAAGCACTGCAAACGGCCAGTGCAACAATACAAATTTTTACAAAAAAAAATCACCCGATCCCCTGGGGATCACTTAACATGCTCAGAACTCGATGCTTTGGTAGTGTATGTGATGGATCCTCAAAGGAAGTACTGCTAGAGGATGCTGCAGTTCCAGGGTTCTGCATCGCAGCATGTTGCATGTGACGGCGAAATGCTTTATGGTTCAGTCAATGCCAACACTTTTGAGTAGTCTAATCATTAGAGACAGGATTTTAAAGGGAAGTACGTCTTTATGTTTCAACACGGATCATGGAATAAATAACAACAGTGTTGATAATTATATTCCACCAACAAGATTACATTGTTTTGACTTCCATTTTTCAGCCCAAATTTCCTCTTTCCCCCCTTTTTTTAAACATTTTCCTTTCTGGTCCCTTTATTGACAAGATATCAAATATTTTGCACGACTTTCTTTCTCCTGAACAAAACATTCAACAATTGTCTATTTGGTGCAGCTTAGAGGAAAGAAAGATCAAGCACCTTCTACCTTACCTTCCCTTACGCAGCAACAAATGCATTGTAACCAACACACCTGTTGGGTTAAAAGTGTACTTATCTGCTAGATTTATACTTTTATTGTGAAGTTTTTTAGAGTAGTTTTAACTTAACTGTGTGACAGTGACGACAGTATTGAGTGTCAGTGAAACAGAGAAGCCAGATACAAGTGGCAGCAAGCTATGGAATGTGGTAAGATGTTGCAAGTAAGATTTCATCGAAACGAATGGTAAGATCATTCACTGTACTTTACCTTCAAAAAAAGGAAATGAAAAAGGACTATAGTTTATTTTCGCACTCCACTAATAAATATTATTTTAAATGAAAGCATAATATATACCATTCATATATAAAAAGGGATGCATTAATACGAAATTTAATGTATCCCTTTTTATATATGAATGGTATATATTGCACTTTCGTTTATAATAGTATTTTTAGTAGAGTGCAAAAAAAAATAGTCCTTTTTTGTCCTTTTTAGAGGAAAATTTTAAAAATCCGGTCTCTACTAACTATCCTGGAAATTATGCAAAGTTCAAAGTTTCTTTCCATTTTGAACCAGCTTTGTGTGAAAAAAAACCTAGATTTTGTGATTACATAACATGAAATTCAAAATCCTGATGTAATTCTTGAATATTTTAAAGTAGGGATGGGACCGATTAATCGGTACTCTATCGGTATCGGCCGATATAGGCATATCGGTTTATCGGTAAAATTACCGATTATTTTACCGATCCGATATATCGATAAATATCTTATAATTTAGTGCAAAATTCTGCCATTTTGTTGTAATTTTTATGGATAATCTCGATGCCCTACTTCTTAAAAAAAGTAATTGTCTAAATATTCAACTTCTTTTGCACTGCAGTCACCTCGAAACACACATTTATTAAGGAGATCAATTAAGGAGATCAATGATCATTTCAGGTTCTTCAAGGACCATTTCTAATTTTATATCGGATCGGTAGAATATCGGTTATCGGTATCGGTAAATTTTATATTGGCACTTTATCGGTATCGGCCAAAATTTCATATCGGCCCATCCCTATTTTAAAGCAAAGCTGTTGGTAAATTGATGCATATAATTGGAATGGAACATCTACACACTAATACTGATCAATATCTTGAACAGCTTTTAATCATAACAATTTCCTGCATTGGTATCGGTGGGAATTGATAAGAGTTTTGGCATCGATTGAAAGTGGCATCGGTTCAGCCCTACTTTGTACCTATCTGCAAAGTTGATAGGCATAGGGATATTGAATTTTCATTTTCTAGAGAAATTTTAGGCTGACAAAGAACAAAAACCACCGTTCTTCACAGGTACAAGTGTGCACTAGAGTCTTCCATCTTAAAAATGGTCTTTAGAAGCTCTCTTGAGGACGTTTTTTTAAAACTACAACTGATGTATTACATAAATATGAGTTGTATGTAGAATGTCATACTTTTAATATTTCAAAACACTTACCCCCATAATCAGTGTGTAAGTCATTATGCTAGTTGTGCCGGCCCCATGGCAGAGTGGTTAGCACATCGTGCTACAATGCCAGGGGTCTCGGGTTCGAATCCCAGCTTGGGCATGGATATTTGTGAGTGTTCATTCAACAATTTCATCATATCATGACTCATCCCCATCTTTGCAAATTAACCAAAAGTGGCACAAAAGCAAAGTAAAATAAAGCAAATAAATCAGTCAATCATTATGCTAGTTAAGTTTAATAGTGAAACCTTACTGGGAAAGTCTACATGAAATGGAGCAAACAAATTCCTGTATTAGTTTGTGCAAAAGTATTGAATATTTGTTTCTAATGCAAAATGGCATTGTTCAGATTGCTGATAAAGGAAACTAGCTCAATCTACAGGCATGTTATTATTATTTATTATCTTAATAGGGTAACATTTAAGTGGTACAGCAGCATAGTGCCCACATAAGGCTTGTAAGTCCACCTTACAAGTTGAAATTATTGAAAAAAACGTATTTCATTCCCGTATTTATCACTTGAACACACCCAGAAATATCAGACTGCAAGTAGAACTTTTAACGAAACAATTGAGGACTTGTTTTGATTCGAGTTGTTTCTCTGTAAGGCTTCTTCAGAGGACTTACGTGCGGGTGAATGGAAGAAATGGTTTGGACTCGCCCATGGCGGGTGTGTTTGCTTACGTAGTATCTTCTCAAACAATGACAGGGCACCCCGCTTCTGAGGCAGATGTAAGGTGCATTACCAGTGGGTGCTAACTGGCGAGAATTTCTGTCCCCAGGCAAGCGAAGGTTACGCTGGCATGGTTGCCGCTGCGTATGACTCATATGTTTGCCATGGTTGGAAGAGAACGAAGAAAATCGACTCCAGTGTTGTTTCAACAATGCTTGACGGAAGGTGTAACAAAACTGATGTCATTTTTAATGTGTAAACTAACTATTAAGTTCACAAAGGAGATGGTTTAATGTTGGATATTACCTCCATTAGAAGCAGCAAAGTTAAAGATAAAAGAGGAATGTCTGGCAATCCTAGATCCGGCAGTGCCCGCAAAGTTTGGCATGTGCATCCTAGTTGCCCGTAATGTTAAAGCATGCACGTAATACTTAGCTTTATGATTTACAGATTTTTTTTTTTGATCTGTTCCTTTCACTAAGTTGCTTGATATGCTTTTCAAAATATGTGCAAATATCGTAACCATGATAATGAATAATATTCTCGAATGCATTTGCATTTGCAAATTGTATTCTACGCATTTCCCACAAATGGCATTTTTAGTGAAAGAAAAAGAATAATAAGAATAAAAATATGACATGATCTTTCCACAAGAAGAGTGTGCGTCCTTAACTAAGCTGTAAGCAAAATTTTTCAATTGCTACCAGTTGAAAGTTGAGCTATAGGTAATTTATTCTGAAGCCGAATATCGAGTAAAGAGTGTGTTTGAACTTCATGAGTATTTGCATACTACCCATTTGAATGAAGCTGTTGAACAAGTGTACAAACTAACAGAATTGTTGCTCACTGTTCCTGCCTCAAGCTCATCGGTAGAAAAGTCGTTTTCTACACTGTAGAGGATTCATACATTTCAACGCAGCACACAGACTCAGGCAAGGAAATCTGACTTGGGACTCATATCCATTGAAAAGGAGCTGCTAAAGAAATTGACCAGAAACTTCCGATTCTACGATGACGTGATTGAGGTGTTTAGACTAAAGGATTGTCGAATCGAGTTACAGTATAAATGAGAATTTTCATTAAGTGAAACATACATATGCTGTTATTGTTAACATAGAGTGTGTGCATTTTGTGTTTGAAATTTAGTATGCCCATACATGACTTAGATTCAAATAGATTCTATTTAGTTAAAATGTCTTTGGGTTTTCTTTAGCCAATATTCAGGTCAGGTTTATCTAACGAAGCCTTACACCTTTCATAGAATCACGTTACGCCACTGAAGTGGTACAATATTTCATTTAGTTCATTATTAATACAAGTAATGGCTTGATGCCCTAAATAAAATGAAAATAAACTGAATGGTGAAAGATTATTACTTACTTTGAGCTCCAGTTCTCTCTGCTGCATTTCAGTGGCCAGTTTCTCTATCGTGCTCACGTGGCTCTCCGATTCCTGTTGTACTTTCAACAGGCGACCATTCAGTACATCCACCTCCTTCATCAGCCGCTCTGCAGTGGTCTGTAAGAAAGAAATTTGTGTACATGAATTGTAGGAAAAAATGAGATCAAGTACAGTTCCAGATTAAACAAACATATCTTCATTAAATTAATTCATGAAGTTTTACTAATGGCGAAAGATGAAGAGATCTGATCTGGCTGATATGCAAAGAGAATATCTTCATCTTATCTTCACTAGGCCAATCACCATTACAACATAATGTGATTGATTGAGTTGCTGTTTTAAGTCCACTTTATGCACAGTAAGGCTATCGGGACTGGACCTACAGTTCAAAGTGGGATCCGAACCACTATGTGCCTCCACCGACATCATGATGTGAATGTTGCCCTTTTTAATTTGAGTTTAGGAGCAATATTCATTTAAATATTCATAAATATTTTTTTCTATTGCCTTCTTATGAATACTCTAACAACAAATGCTATGTCCATTTTTGTGGCTAGATTTTTATTTGGCTACAAATTTACATAACAGAACAATCATGTAAGTGCCTTAGTACCACGAACTGTGTGCATCCTTTATAATCTTTGTAGAGATCATCCACACTTAACTGTACAATAGGGATATTATCTGATAGAAATTTCCACCTGAGGTCACTCACACCAGGAATCGCATTCTGTCTCTCTCGCACAGTAATTAGATGCCCTACCAAATGGACCACCATCACTGCACCATGCCGTGAAGACACACATGGAAGGATGTGGTTCCATTTTTAGGATGTGATGTGATAAGCACCACACTCCAGCCATCTTTACCCCCCAGGTACCAATTTTATTAGGAAGGGTGAATCCCCAGAGCCACATTTATGTAGGGAAAAAGACTAGAAAATTACAACCTTAGATCATCCACCCTGGGTCTCCTGTATGGTACTCAGATGCTCTACCAACGAGACCACTATGACTCCCAATGATTAAATCCAGAGAAAGTCACAAACTGATCTTTCCTCATAGCGATCGAATGTAACGGACAGTGCACAATATTGATATGACAGTTTTGGTTCAATCCTAATATTGAATATTGAATAATTGAATGCACAAATATAATTTTAACAGTATAATAACTACATAATGGCTCTGAACATACCTTCTGCTCCTTTATCATCTGTTCCAGCTTAGCAATTGTTGCCATATGTCCTCTCACTTGCGAGCGAATGTTCCTATTTTCCTCCTCCTTCACTTCCAATGTTTCCCTCACCTCCTTCAGGTCATTCTCCAGCTGCTCCTTCGCTTTCTGCTCACGTGTAAGCTCATTGGTCTTGTTCTGCAAGAATAAAATAACAGTGTTTTAAAGTATGTGTAAATTTACCAGTCTTTCAAGTAACTAGGGCTCGCCAATATCAACTTGAACCAATGCCCATAATTGAAAATTGTAACAAAATTTATAATTTTTTATACATAAATATTCCATTGCAACTATTTCATAACAAACCACCAGAGTCTTGCTTTAAAATATTCATAAGTTCATAATCACAAAAACTATTTCTCCCCAAAATGTTGTTTCAGTATATTTAGACTGTGCAAGTATAGTGTGGCATTTTCGTGGCCTCCACAATGCACTTCGAGTTTGGAGAAGTATAGGTTGGTACAGTGATAACATTCCAGCCATACACTGCTATCAATATAAGTTCAGTTCATAGTAACAGTAACAACTGTATTTACTCGTGTATAATGCTCACTTTTTTCCAAAACTTTTGCCCCCAAGAACTGTGGTGTGTATTATGCACAGAATAATTCAGATAGCCAACATGAAACCACATGTGTTTTCACTGCGTATAACATGTATATATCAACAGGGATGCAAATACAAATTACCGTTAGATTTCTTTAGTAATAATAGTTTTACAAAAAACACTATGAAGTGAAATGGCCATTTCCCATAATTTTTCAATTTGCAACGAAACGTTTTGCGACACCAAGGTGCCCGTTCTGGCAGAATTCGAGCAAGCATCTCCCATCACACAAGACGTGTATAAGAGGCATTAGTCAGGCAAGAAATAATAGAAAATAACTTCCAGAGCACTGCTAATCCTATTTTGATCTTGCTTTCTTCAACTACAAAATAAACAAGATGGTTACAGAAGTAAAAGCTCTGGGATGGTAAAAACAGTGGAGAGGGAGGTGGTGTGGATTGTTGACTCATTGTATACACAAGATGATATTCTCCTCTTGGTCCACATAGCAACAGGAACTCATTGAATAGGTATGATGTGATTCACTCTTGATCAGTATAGCTACAGCTTTACAGCTGACAACTAAGAAAGCCATTTCTTCAACCTGAATTACACTGCGCATTATGTACGAGATATAATTGTTTCTTGTTTTTCCCAATCAAAAACCAGGGTGCACATTATACATGCATGTTCATTATACACACGAAAATACAGCAGTAACTTTTCTGACATTAATAACTGGAACAGAGGACGTGTCCAAATTGGAAAGCACACCGTTCTATTCCAATTACTTTCTTGCGCCGTTGAAGAAAATTACGAAAACTATAACATGTTGAAGTATTTTGTATCCATACAAATATTTTAACATTTCATAAATAATAAAACTCCAAGCCATGTGATTGTATCATGCTATTATGCATAAAGATAACTTGTAAATTATGGCACAAATTCTTTAATGACTGCAGAAATCTCTTCACCGAGTTCATAGAACGAAATGAAAGGGTATCAAGGGAAAACAATCCCCTAACAGTCTCGAAGATGATAGAAACCTGAAACCTGGCAGACCAAAGGTAAGGGGGGTGAGGAACTAGACCTGTCTGCCTTCCTTTCGGTGGTGGTCTTTCTAGCTACTTATAAACTGGTTGAGCAGTAGAAACGACATCTAGGAGCTCCTTCCAGTGTGTATGGTCACATAGAGGGGGTGAAAAAGCATGTGAAAAAGTGTGTTGCATATTAAACCTGGTTTCAACACAATGAAAAATTGAATAAAGCTGTATGATTGAGTGATACATCACTGCTAGTCTCGCCACGTCCCAGTGCATGGCACGGTATATACTGATACTGTCTATTCAAAAGTGTAAGATGAGTTCTGAACAATAGCACTCTCATGAACAGGTTTACACTTGAAAATCTGCTGTTTTTTTTTTTTCCAATGTGACTACTATAATGCTGTCTGTGGGAAATTCCAGCATAACCCACTCTTTTTACTTCATACTCTAATCTGTGGTGTTGAATTTTTAAAGTTTTTCAATCTGTTTTGTCCTTTGGTGATTTGATGTTTTTCAGTTTACCATTAAAGCTAAACAATGAATTGCATGGTAAAGACCTCAAGTGGGCTAAAATTAATTCATTGATTAAGCTTATTTTACATCGCATTTCTGGAACTTTTTGCTAATCATGAAGATTAGGATGAGAGAAGATATGCAGCAGTGTACTCTCCCATGTTAACTGGTATACTAGTGGTAAACCAACTTCTTTTATATACAGGGTGTCCCATGTAACCTGACAAATCGAAATATTGCGAGAAATATGCATCGAACGAAAAAATGTTCCATATGAAAGTATAATAGTATTGTGGTGGCAAGTCACCTATGCTACAATGAACCCACCCCCCCACCTTCGGGGAGGGGGGTAGGGGGGCAGCCTTGAAATGTTAAAAGGGAACCCCTAATTTTTTATTGAAAATTCGAATTCGACGTCCGAAAATACGTAGGTTTTGTCCAACACATTTTGTTCCATTCGTGATAGATAGATGGCATCGTCCCCTCACCTCTCACCATCAGGGTGCTAGATGCAATTATTCCATGCAATGCTCGAAATGATGTCCTCGAACTTCAATGCATTTGTTGATCCGTTGTTCAAATGATAGAACACAACACAGAAGTGTATCTGCATCAATGTATGCGCAAGCATTTCTTATTCATTCGATAATGTTTGCACGGGTTGTTGGCACATTGTTGATAAACACGTTCTTTCAGATATTCTCACAAAAAGAAATCCGGTGATGGAAGGTCTGGCGATCTGGCAGGCCAATTCACCGGACCACCTCTACCGATCCAATGACCATTGTACATGCAGTTTAATTCCTCCCGTGCTCCTACTGCATTATGTGCTGGACAACCGTCATGTTGGAACCACATGTTCTGTCGCAGTGCAATGTTTACATCGTCAAGCAATGTTGGTAATCCCTCATGCAAAAACGTTCGATATGTGCACCCGTCCAAAGTACCATCAACAACATAGAGACCAATCAGTTTGTCGCCTATGATTCCACACACGTTAACCGACCAAGGACGTTGACGTTCATCTTCACGCAACCAATGTGGGTTTCCCACACTCCAATAATGCATATTGTGACAATTAACCTGCCCGTGGTTTGTGAAGGTTGACTCGTCGGAGAAAAGTACTCTACGAAAGAACTGCTGGTCGACTAGTATTTGTTCGCGTGCCCACTCACAAAACACCACTCGATTGTGAAAATCATCGCCATGAAGTTCCTGATGCATGGACACGTGATGGGGATGAAAAATGTGACGTTTCAATATTCTCCAAACACTATTGCGAGAAATTCCTGATTGCAATGATATTACTCGCGTACTCACCTGGGGATTATGAGTCACCATGGCTAGGACTGCAATTTGATTATGCTCTCCAGTGGCAGTTGCTCTACGAACCCTTTTTTAAGTTGCACACTTCCTTCAGCACGAAACTGTTTGACAACTCGAACAAACTAAGAACGCTATCATAGCCAGTCAGCAAAACATTCCACATAAAGGCATTGTCGATGTTACGTCTGAATTCAACATAAACAAGGATCATTTCAATTTTTTATTCTGCGGATAGACAATCCATGATGTTGAATACCCCACTTAACTGTGTCGTTCGACTGCTTTGCGGTCACACTGCACTGACCATACAATCACTGACTACTGAGAGAGCGAGCACAATGCCACAGTATCCCTCCTCACACACTTGCCAGCCACTGCATTTGCGAGACACAACCAACACGTTGCCCTTACGGCGCCATCTATCCATTACAAATGGAACAAAATGTGTTGGACAAAACCTACGTATTTTCGGACGTCGAATTTGATTCTGCAATAAAAAATAGGGGTTCCCTTCTAACATTTCAAGGTTGCCCCTGCCCCACCCCCTGGGGGTGGCAAAGTGGGTTCATTGTAGCATAGGTGACTTGCCCCACAATACTATTATACTTTCATATAGAACATTTTTTCGTTCGATGCATATTTCTCGTGACATTTCAATTTGTCAAGTTACATGGGACACCCTGTATACAGAAATTGCCAGAAAATTTGACGTTGTCGAGCTTTTTTTATTTTTGTTTTACTTGCATGCCTGCATTGGTATTTTATTTCTATTGTAGCTAATTAATATATAATAAGTAAATACAATAACTAAGAATTGTTGTGGTAAGTGAGGTCAAATATTCAGAAGATGCCACTAATAGGATGGAATTGATAAATGGACACTCACAAAGAACACCCATATCCAGGCTGGGATTTAAACCTGGCACCCCTGGCATCGTAGCATGCTGTGCTAACCACTTGGCAATGGAGATGGGGTGAGATGGGTTAAAAAAATGTACTAGATTCTTACCTGTAGGTCTAGGGTTGCATCTGCAACCTTGCCTTCAGCATCGGACAGCTTCTTTTCTATTTCTTCTTGAACAGTGTTCACGGCAAGAATTTTGGTCCTCAATTCAGTCACCTCCTTCATTAGTTTCTCCCTTTCTCGAACCAAACCCTCTTTACGTCTTGCAGTAGATACACCTCTGAAATGACAGTAATAACTTATTTATAATATTAAGTAAGTGGATGACTTTTGCATACTTGCTTATACTTTTAACACTAGTAACACAGCTTTTGATAAGCATTAATACACACTAAGTATTAGTCTTTTCAAAATTTTAAACTGATCATTATTTTCATCAGGTAAGAAATGCACATGTTATCACTGATATACCACTTCCTTTTGAATGTTTTTCTACCATTTTTCATATTGTTGGTTCACTTCCCGTTGGTCTACTGGATGCGTTCCTCACTTTGTTTTACAGCACGTAATGTGGTTGGTAGTTTGTTATTTTTCACATTTTTTTTCTGTGTTCCTTGCAACCCTGCCAGGGCTGTTTCACTGCAGGAAATGATGTCGCAGATGTGATATTGCGTTGCCAGCAGTAAAACAGGCTTTTTTGAACGACTTTAGCGCTGAAACAAAGCACCAACAATAAAAATGTTACTGAGAAAAGTTGTTTGTTTTGATGTCCTCCATACATTTCTGTGGTCTGTGTACATTAAAATGACACCCTGTGTATTAACAAAAGGTGCAAGAAATTCACAAGTTGGGAGAGGTGGAATGATACTTGACTACACTGATTTACCACAACATTTGAGGCTCTGGCCTGGAAGTAGTGATGCTAGCATCACAAGGTCATTGCGCTAACAGTACTGAAACTATTTTCCAAGGTTTCAGATATCTTGGCATGCAATACTTGCATGTCACGTAAAACAAAATAATAAGAATATTACAATAAGTGCACAAAATATGTTTTGCAGGAGCCTATAATATACATTATTTAGGGTACCTGCAAAGCCCAGGGACTAAAATACAGATACGAATCAATTAGAAAATGTAAATAAATTGTTAATATCAGTAAGAAGGTGGTGCTTCAGGAGTACATTCACAATGGTCCTTGTGTTTCTGCAATCTCCAGGCTTCTTCTAACACCAAAGGAAAGCATCAACAAGCATGCATCATGCTGACCATGTATGTAAACATTTTACGCAAGATGAGTCTCCTCCCTCCACTAATAATCAATGATCACGTGTTGACTATTTAAGCAGTTTGTGTCTGGCTCGCATAGCTTCTTTCTAGGACAGAAAGAGGCAAGGGTTTTGCAACAGTTGAGCAAATGTACACCGACCAATACAAACTCTAAGCTCAGATTATGTTGGCTTACTTTTATATGTGGAATACGGTATTCAATGTCTACCCGACCGTAATTGGAATGTTATCCGAAGAGACCAGATTTTAAAGGGGAATTCCTTTTTTTTATTAGAACAGGATCGTGGAATAAATAACAACAATGTTGATAATTATCTTGGGCTATCGACCAGGTAAATTCTGGAAATGTTTCCAGGCTTTCGAGAGCTAACGCCACTCTCATCTTCAGGGTAGAAGTGCAGCGATGAGCGTCAACCCAGTTTATATATATTTGCATGTGCATGTTTCCGGTGTTGATGGCAGACCAATCGGGAGCAGTGTCTGCTGCCAGCTGACTATTGCTAGCCAGGCTCAATCCAGTTCGAGCTCTGTGTCGTGATTCAGATTCTTCTTTTCCCCATGGAAGGCGATTGCTTCTTTAATAATTCTGTCCCAATAGTTTGATGACTTAGTGATAATTTCTGTGTTGTTAAAATCTATCCTATGGCCTTTGTTGATCGAATGTTCGGCTAGTCCTGACTTCTCCGGATGGAAATTCTTGATGTAAATCTGACGTTCTCTGCAGTGTTGTTCAATTGTCCTACATGTTTGCCCAATATGCTTTCCTGCAGATGCAAGCAATCTGGTATAAACTCCAGGTGTTTTGAGTTCTAAATTGTCCTTGGGGTTGCATAGTAGGCTCCTGATTTTCAGCGGTGGTTTGTGGATGGTTTTGATATTGTGTTTACTAAGAATATGGCTTATAATTCCAGAGAGGTTTCAAATGCTATCTTCTGGTCCTCTGTTTTGTTTGGATTCCCTGGTGTGTCTGAATTTCCTGCTGCATCTGGATTCCTTGATGTGTCTGGATTTTCTGCAGTGGTGGTCTTCTTCGACAGTACTAGGTTTAAAGTTCTGTTGATTTTGTGTTCTGAGTACCTGTTCTGTATAAAAGATGTGCAAAAATGCTGAAATTCTTCTGGTAGATTACATGGTTTTGACTTCCCTTTCTTTTTCTTTTTCAGACCATATTCCCTTTTTTAGAAGGATTTTCCTTTCTGGCCCCTTTATGGACTAGTTTTTTATTTTTTTTCCATTTTAAAAAACATCTTCCTTGGTCTCTTTATTGACAAGATATCAAATATTTTGTACGACTGTATTTTCCAGAAACAAAACATTCAACAATTGTCTATTTGGTGCATCTTAGAGGAAAGAAATAACAAGCACCTTCTACCTTACCTTCCCTACAGTGTTGGGAATATGTTGCAGCAATTGTTGCAACAATGCGATCTGGGCTTAAGCAGTAACAAGCGCATTGTAAGCGACATGCCCGTTAAGTTGAAAGTATACTTATCTGCTATATTTGCACTTTTATTGAGAAGTTTTTTAGAATATTTTTAACTTTACTGTGTGACAGTGATGACAGTATTGAGTATCAATGAAATGGGAAAGCCAGGTACAAATGGCAGCAAGCTATGGAATGCGGTAAACTGTTTCACGGAAGATTTCATCAAAATAGATGGTTATGATTATTTGCTGTACTTTACCTTAAAAAAAAAAGGAAATGAAAAAGGACTAGAGTTTATATGCATTTTATTGCATTTTTTACTTTACTTCATACGAAATTTGATGTATCCCTTTCTACACATGACTGGTATATATTGTGGTTTCATTTACAATAGGGGTGTAAGGGGTGACCTTCCACGTAGGCGCCCAAACGTCAACCTCACTTCCACGTAGTGCACCCTGGACTAAAGACTAACGAGGCTCTGGCGACTGGCATTATGGCCAGTATAATTTTGTGTGTGTTGTCCTGTTTGTTGTCCTTGTGTGTGCTGAGTGCCCGTTTATGGCCTCGGCTTTTAACAGAAGTCAGAACATTTTAACATTTTTAGTTATGCAACGCTAGAGTTGTTATTTGTAATGATAAGGGGCTGGCCCCCGTATAATGTGAGGGAGCAAAATAGCCTAAGTGCTGACGCTCCCAAAATTTTAAATTCAAAATCAAAAAAATCAAAATCATTTACAATAATATGTTTAGTGTAGTGCAAAAACAAACTAGTCCATTCTCATTTGCATTTTTTTTTGGCAATAATTTTTCCTTTTTAGAGTAAAATGTCTCCCTTTAAAATCCCGTCTCTAGTTATCGGCATCACACATAGTGCAAAAAACATTGATAACACAAGCGTAATGTCACATCACATATTGTTCCCTCTCACTTCCCTTACTGGGCTGTCCCTGCTACAATATGGGTGGATGCTTCGTGCTTTAGCATGTGTGGCACAGCACTAAATTCACTCTTCACAGGTTTGCAACAGAAACTTCAGTACCATGGTCATGTTGTACAGACTTCACTTCAGGCAATGTTGTCCTGGTCAGAAGGATTTTTGTTTTTTAAAGGTTGTCAGTATCTGATTGATGATTTGGGCAGAAAGAGGGAGGGAGAATGGAAAGTTTTACTGTCACCGCCTGGCGTACAAAAGGAGGAAAAGAGAGTTGGGATTGGTGAATTTATAAATTCCTTATAGCTTTTATTCGAATCTTAATATAGTCAAGACAATGTACTTTTCAACATGAAGCAATGTATTTGTTAAAAACAATAAAAAAACACAAACAGCACGATATAAAACACTTTAGGGGTTCTTCCAAGCTTTCGATCCCATCTCGGAATCATCATCAGGGCTGGTCGAGAGGTGACAGAAGGGACGAGGTTGAAGTTCAGCTGGCGCTATGTGTGCTGGAAGCTGTTGTTGCGGTCTTGCAGTATTGGTAAGTTCTTGTATGTTTGGATTGTTGGCTGGGGGAGATGGATTTTTAAGTTTTACTGTATTGTACCATCATAAGATTTTCACATAAATTGTCATTAAGATTATTTGTGTTTTTGATCATGTGTACACCTTCCTTAACATTCCGTTCTATTTTTCCTTTGGACAAACTGGAAGAACTTTCTTTCCTTCATATGTATCCTATGTGGTCCGCAAATCGGTCTTTGATGGGTCTCTTGCATTAACCTATGCATTTTCTGTTGCATTCACATTTGATACTGTAGGTGCCGGAATTCGTTAATGGATCTTTGTCATAAGTTTGAAGCCTGCTAAGCTTTGGCCTATGGATTTACCAGGTTTACCGACACTGCAAGACCGCAACGACATCTTTCGGCAGACACAGCGAGTAGCGCCAGCGGAGCTTCAACCGCATCCCTTCTGTCGCCTCTCAACCAACCCTGATGATGATTCCGTTAAGACGTTTTCTACTGTCATATGAAGCAATGTACTTCAATGATTTGACTTATTTTAATTTGCCAATTTTCGTTAATGGTGAAGATGGGGGTGAATGCTGATAATGAGGCAATCACAAACGCACATGGACACAACATACCGTGAGCCCCACAGAGCATTACACTGGCCACAGCCCAGCTAATCTGCAAAATACAGTCCAGGGTGTCCTACATAAAAGAGAAGGTTGATGCTTCAGTGTCTTGAGACTCACCCCTTACATTCCATGAAACAATGTAAAATTTGTAAATGTTATGAAAAAGCAACAATGCATGTTTGTGTAAATTCATACAATTCAAGACACCCTAAAGAAACACTACAAATATCTTTAATTATGTACCATGTTGGCCTCTATCACTTAATTTTTTTAAATTTGAATTTAAAATTTTGGGTGCATCAGCACTTAGGCTATCTTGAACCCGTCACATTTTACGAGGCCCAGCCCAATTACCATTACAAATAACAACTCTAACGTTGCATAACTAAAATCTTAAAATATTCTGACTTAGGTTAAAAGCTGAGGCTGTAAACGGGCACAGGACAACACAGAGAATTATACTGGTCATAAGGGCAGTTGCCAGAGCCTCGTTTGTCTGCAAAATGCAGTCCAGGGTGTACTACATGGAAGCATGGACGTCTGCAGGATTTTTTCCAGGGGGGGGGGGGGGCAAAAAGGCACATTTTCCCCAAAAATAGTGTTGTTCCCTAAAAAACATTGCTTAAATTTGAATTTATGGTGTTCATTCAATAATTAACACACATTATTGTGGCTAAAATGAAATTATGTGTGAAATACATAATTTCTTGTTTTTCATTTTCCAGGAGGGGGGGAGGGCACGGACACCCCTTGCCCCCCTTCCGGACGCCCATGCGTAGAAGTGAGGTTGACAATTGGGTGTACTATGTGGAAGGTCACCCCTTACACCCCTCTATCACTTATTGATTGATTGATTTAGTTTATTTTACTTTGCTTTTTTGGCCACTTTTGGCTAATCACGAAAATGAGGATGAATGATGATGATGAGATGAATGAAGGGATGATCACAAACACACAGTGATGGCAACATGATCTCCACAGAGAATTATATTGGCTGTCGAGTCCACAGGCCAGAGCCTCGCTAATGTACAAAATGCAGTCCATAGTGTACTACATAGAAGGGAGATTGACATTTGGGTGTCTGCACAACCCCCTTAATCACTTAAAAGTTACTTGCCCTTCTTCGTCATCATCCTCAAAGCCTCCCCTTTCTTCAATAATTTTGTGCAGCTTGGTTATATCCTCTTTCAGAGTTTCAATTGTGTCATGAGCAATCTGTTCCCGGTAATGTGCTGCATCTGCCATTCGCCATGCTTCTTCTATTTCCTGTAATAAATATAAATTATTAACACTTCTCTATTTACTGAAATTTGACTAAGACTCAACTGCGATTATAAAATGATTTCATTTATTTTATAAACAATATAATTATTAACAAGTTAAAGTGCTTTTTGAACTTTATTTCGTAAATTTGAAAAATTCGCATTTTTTCCTGTGAAAAATAGAACAGCTAAAAACACTATTATTGTGCACTCCTTATGTGCATCATTGTTATACGTGTGACTGATGGCACCCTAGGAACAACAGAGTCAAAAAGTCAAGACACATGATTCGGTCATAATGACTAGAGCTAGGAATTTTAGGTGCTGCACCTTAATTTTTTTTGTTTGAAAATGGGTAAAAAAGTGACTCATCCCCAAAATAAGCACGTATTGAACTCTCCTCATGGTGTTTCGGTTGCACCTTTTTCACAATCTCAGAACCTTTTCCATCTTTTTCACAATCTCAGAACCTTTTGCACCTTTTCGCCCTTTTTGCATCTTTATAATTTTTTTTAATACAACTAGCGCGCTCTTTAACCTCACCCACATTCGAGGTTAAAAGCTGCAGTGTTTATTTGCAATAATTTCCATACAATATCGAAATTTTTAGATGCTTTGCCTAGTGATTCCTCAGCTGTAGAAAAAGCCAAAAAAACTTGCACTTAAACAGGAATTGCAAGATGAACTCTATATTGTACATGGCTTCTCTTTTCTTACTACTGCAATCACAAAACTGGAGGAGCAGTGTCCTGAAAAGAAAGCCCAGTGGGCTGTTTTGATGGATGTGCAACGAGAGCTGCAAGGGGTCGAGAAAGAGAAGTTAGAACAAAGTTTAGCCAAAAACCCTGATGTTCAAGAACTCGCAACCAACAAGGATGTGGATTACCAGTTGAAAACAAAATACGCACCATTTGTATCTGCTTAGTGACCGCAGATGTACCCTCACTCAGAAGAACATAGAAATTTTGAATTTAATCTATTTTAACGATTTTCTAGATGACTAATTCTAAGCAAGTAAGAAGAAGCATGTTTTCCTTTATGTTGCTTTCTAATGTATCAGAGAATTTTCTTTGCTTAGTTATAGTAAACGATTTAAAACCAGAAAATACTCTATGTGTTTATCCAGACAAGTTGAATCATATGCGTATGCACTGCTCACAATAAATTTTACATCTGAAAATTAGCACCTATTTTAGCACCTTTTTTGGCAAATTTTTGCACCTAAAATTCCTAGCTCTGATAATGACCAACATGACGTAATTAGTATACACCAGCTTCGGTCATTATAACCGACATGGCTAACATGTTAACAATTTAATATAATATGATGAAGACAGTAGGAGTTATCAGAAATTTGAGGATACAATTTGTTTTAAAGAAGTTAAATTCAGTCTTCAAATTGCTATGAAGTCTGAAACAGATTTAGAATACTGAATTCAGAAATGTTACAGCAAATTTTATGATGGACAGAGCAATGAAATGTACTAATTGGGAGAACCAATATAAGGTAAACTTAAAATAATGACCAGACTCCTATTCAACTTATTGTTTTGCAGGATAACATAAAATATATTAATGAAAAATCAATATCACCTTACACGTTCAAGACCACACAAGAGATGTTGATAATTGAGAATTAAAAATACCTGCTTGAGCTGAGTTATTGTAGCTTGGTCCGATTCAGCCAGCTTTAAAGCATTGGCTACTTTTGTTGCATTGGCTGCAACTTGCATCTGAAGCTCTCTGCACTTTTCCGTGAGTTCTGCTTCAGTTTTGTTGGACTGCAACAACATGTCATGCAGTCTCCTGATCTCATTGCGAAATGGAGCAAGAGCTTCATTTTTGTCAGTTTCTTGCAGAAGCTGAAATGCAAAAATGATATCTTAAAAATCACATCCAAAATATTAAACTTCACATGTCATTGAAAAATACTTCTGTTATGGTCTAAAATTTCCATCCCAGACAGTTCCCTGGAGACTTAAATGGGGCGTTCACCTTAGCCATACCGGATTTCACACTCTATCCTGGAGCTTGGATCCTGTTGATCAATGGGCGGAGAGACAGAATCAAAGCAATTTTAAGTTACACAATTTTCAAGTGACTATTCTCATAGCAATATAAGAGAAACCCACTTACATTAAATTTAGATTAGGTGATTAGGGATGAGCAGTGGCAGGAATATATCAAATTCCGTAACAAAAAGTGTAGCATTACAAAACTCATTTGTGCAAAATGTAGGCAAGTACTGAGAAAATAGTTTTTCACCATGTTGCAGTTGTCGAAGGATCTTTAAGCAAATTATTAAGCTAAAGAAAATTTATAAAAAATATCACCAACAAACACATTTAGCATCAACATTATTTCTCATGCAGTCGGAAAACTCTCTGGGTGACCCATTTGATGCAGTGAAAATATTAGTAACTTAACTTGCAAGACGAATATGTAGAATCACTCAAATTCCAATTCGTATGTTAATATCTCCCATCACTAAGGTAAAAAATAATTCTTACCTCTTGGAATTCTGTTTCCAAATTTCCCACAGGAAAAGCATTCAATCCGCCTTGAACTACAACACTCTCTGAATGTTGCTGTTGAACTGCACTTGAAATGCTGCTGTGTGCGACAAACTGTAAAGGAAGGAAGTACTTGCTACATTTTTATGTATTACATGTACGCTTGTACACCTTAGTAGCAATTAAACTTGACTGAGTTTAGTATTTTACTAATAAATATTCTGTAATTCCTCATTAATGTAAATTATCAATTCAATACAGAAGGGTTCTATAAATGAAATCCCCAATTCCATTTACATATTGCACACATGGCACTGTAAAAATATATTATATTTTTACTGTATATCATCAGTGTTTGCAAAGTTACTTTTTAAAAGTAACTGTTACAGTTACTCATTTTAGACAGTAAATCATTTACAGTTACTTGAAAAGGAACTAGGTTACTTCTGCAGTTACTTTCTGCTCGAAAATTTCTTGTAGCAAAATTACACACAATCAATTATCATTACGTCTAATAGAATAAATACATGATTATTAATTGGATTTATTTTATTTCACTTTTCTCCCACTGCGAAAATGCAGTCCAGGGTGTATTACGTGGCAGAGGTGTGGTGTGCAGGTAACAGCAAAATGTGAAGAATTAAAAAGTTGTTTCAATAAAATAACAACATTGTTAAATACGTTAACCAGCAGCGTTGCCGTTGAGTACAAATTGCAGAGGACATTTTTTCTGTAGCCGAAAGAAGCGCAGAGGAAGGCCGGTTCCGTAACCCTGAAGAGGTAACAAGAGAAGAGGTCGCCAATGCAAGGGAAGAGTGGGAGAAGACTTTGGGGCAAAGTGTGCTACGGGGTTATTCATATGACTAGGGCTCGGAAGTTGAGGACCTATAAATTGCCAAAAAAAAAAGAGACCTAAAAATATTTAAAAAATGACTTAAAAATGGAAAAAGGACGTATAAATGTGATCCAAATTAATTAATAACTTCAGTTTTAATTACATATTTAATGAATAAAAAAAATACAAAATTCTGGTGGTATGGAACACAGTGCGAAAAAACTATATGAATGAAATGCATATTCTTTCAGTCCAAAAATGTTTTTCTCTTGTTTCAGGGATGGTTCAAATGTATTTCTTTCTTTATTTCTTTACAACAGAAAGGATGTTTAAGAGGTGATGAACTGATGATGATTCAAATTGAGAATGAGCAATAAAAATGTAGTCGAAAGAAGGTGAAGTTGCAAAAAAAAAAAGCCGTTAAAGGCTAAAAATGGACCAATAAGCCAAAAAAGGACAAATAAAACCCACCTTTTTCTGGTCTACAATGACCCAAAATGAACATATATTATGTTGGGCCTCGTCTTCGGACACTAGGAAAAAAAAAGGATTTTTCCTCAACTTCTGAGCCCTACATATGAGTGTTCAGGGGCCCAGTTTCCGGTACAGGCAAATGTTGTCACATCGGATTGGCAGAAAAGAGCTAAATCACACCTAGAATGGGGAAACTCTGAAGCAACTAGAGCTAGACTGAAAAGCCCAGGCTGGATTAAACTACAACTAAGACCAGTTAGGTATTAGAAGAAAAGATAGTTCCTTGGAGCGATTCATGATTCGGACGAACCTTGCTCCAAAATACTAAGTTGGCAACAGTAGTACGTATGGCTGGACTTCCTTCCATGTTGCTAGAGAAGCAGAATTCTGTCGTCTGCTCACAGACACCTTACAAACGTCAAACTGACCAGAGAAATGCATGGTTCTTCTCCTTCCCACCACATTGAAAGAAACAGAGATGAAGAATTAACAAGGATCAACAACTATTCATTGGATTTTCACAGTATCTATTTCAAGAGTGGAAGTTCTTTCTAGGAGTGTTTGTAGCTAAATCACCGAGTGGAAAAGAGAAAGAGAGAGAACGAAATGAACAATAATCTAGATCGAAGGCATATTTTCTTTGGGGGCGAAGGGGGCGGGGGGTTATAACATCTAGTAGGCATAATTGTCGTACTGATGGCCGATAACACTTTTGAAAAAGTCACGCCACGCCACTGGTGGAAGGGAACGGCATTTGGGTGTCTTCACAAAGGGTCACTACTTATACACCAAAATAACTAAATGAAGACTTGCATGTATTTAATTTATGTTTCTGTTGCATAATATAAGTTTTCATATATTTATTTTATTACAACAAATAAATATAAATGATGGAACAAGGAGTCAGTATTGTTTGCCTGGTTGCATTCACAAAGGGTAAAATTATATTCTTTTCAAGAGCTTCTATCCTCAAAACAAGGTCTGAACAGCAAAAAGTTATTTAGGAATGTTGCTTGCCTTGTTCTCTACTAATACCAATGCAGGTCTTTTGTCACAATATGGACGTTTCCTATATATTCACTTTTCAAACTAAAAAGGCCTCTCAGATACATTCCCTGATGGTAGTCATGCTTTCATTTCACATATACGAGGGCAAATCAAAAAGTCTTTGCACCTAAATTTTTTTCTAGCTTGTTATAAGTGTTATTATAAAAGCGAGATATACGAGCGATGCAGTAGCCTTTTCTTGGGACAGCCCTATTGTAACTTTTGATTTCTTCCATGGCACGACGCTGTTATCAGTTGGCAAAGATGGCCAGAGTGCTCAAGAAGTCCATGCCATATGAGCAGCGAAGTGTTATTTGTTTTTTATGGTGCAAAGGACAAAAAGTCACAGATATCCACAGGGAAATGGAGCCAGATATGGGGACAAGTGTATATCAGTGAGAAGTGTGCAATGGTGGTGCAAGGAGTTTGAAAATGGACGGGAAAATGTGGAGGACAATGAGTGATTAGGCCGACCTCGTTCCTCGCTGACACCGGACAACATTACCCATGTTGATGAAATGGTGAAAGCTGATCGATGTGTTCATCTGAAGGACATTGCCACTGAACTTGGCATTTCCTATGGTAGTGTTTCAAGACAGAGATTCATGAACGACACCGAAGTGCAGAACGTTGTTCGTCGTTGGTCCTGTGATCAGCTGGACACCTTCTATGCAACGGGCATTGCGAAACTTGTGGTACGGTGGGACAAGTGCCTCAACACGTGTGGTGATTATGTGGAAAAATAGCAAAAAGTATGTAGAAGATTGTGTATATCTTGTTTTTCTTTTATGCTTTGTAATCTGGCAATAAATAGTTAGGCGCAAAGACTTTTCGATTTGCCCTCGTACATGCTCACATGAGTAGGTTAGGCAAGTCAGTGGTCTCCTATAGTCTTATAGCGTTATGGTAGGACTGTTAGATTTGTTTGCCCGAGCATTTCAATTTCTCTTTCCATTAGAATGTTTCCCCTTTCTTAAAAGAACACTTCTGATAGCAGCGATTTCCGAACATTATCACTTTTTGTACAACAGAATTTGTCTCAAAATTTTATTGTCTGAGACTTTAAAACATGCAAATTAGTTTCTCGAAAATTCAAGCTTACTACCAATACTCTAAATGCATTCGTCATCTTCCTATACAACCTGTAAAAATTATTACACACTTGCAACTTGAACTTTAAAGAGGGTGTAGAATTCGATTGAAGTAGAAAATGCACGTGATTAATGATTACACAACTAAGACAGGAAGATGTATGATGAAGAAACATCTATACCCATGATTTTTGTAAGGTCAGGGATATGTCCATAAAGGAGAGGGTCTTATTTCTTTAGGGAGCAGCCCTATATTTTGCCACATTTTCCTGCTTTATTAACTTTATTTTATTTTCAAAAGTTTGGGCTAAACCTCTGACCTGGGTTCAAACCTCCAAAGCCAACCGTTAATGGCTGCATTTGATAATGACCGAATTAACTTGCATTTTCACATAACATACTCAATATAGAAGTTTCAGGGTGTAATATTTCAGGAACCCAAATTTACAGAAGTGCTAGAATCTACTTGCCATCCTTTTTTCCTTTCGGTGGTAAGCGATGGGGGTTAACAACACTGCAGGCTCGTGTTTGCGGTTGCGTTGTGAATGCGTGTGCTTTGCTCATTTGCGTTCGGGTCGGTGATTGGTTTTTTGCGATCGCTGTGCGTTTTCAGGCATTTTTTGCTTTCACTGGATTTGTGCAGGAAAAAAATTATGAACCGCATTCCTCCTAAGCAGAATATATTCTGCAGTCTTACCGAGAGCTTATTGTATAAGGAATTTAAAAACGTCAGTCCTGATGTGAGGAAAAACAACGTGGAAATCGAGGGAAACCGTTGTTATCCGGATATGCGGAATTGAACGTACGGAGGGAATTTTTCGATGAATGGAGGGTAAGACTGCAGAATATGGGCTGCTTAGGAGGAACGCAGTTCATAATTTTTTGGTAACGTTTTGTAGTTAGTAATCGGGAAAAGTAAGTTTTAAGGTGCGGAAAAATATTTTTCTTTAAAAAAAACAACAACAGAAAAACGTGTCCAGGTTGGGCGGTATTGAAATCGTAGCAACGAAGAAAAGGCATATTCCTGCACAAATCCAGTGAAAGCAAAAAATGCCTATGTTGTTAGGTAGCTAGGTTTAGTTCATTTAGCCTAAATAATAATTACCCATTGTATTTATGCTAGTGAAACCTAACCTAACCTTGTAAGCATTCCTCGTCTGAAATAATGAAAGAAACTTTGCGTCTGTGGGTGGAATCTGGAGCGACAAATCAACTCGAATGCCGTGAAACGAAGGGTCTCACTTATCGCACAACACTTGAGCGCGTAAACAATATGAACGTGAACAAATGGAGAAATGCATTGCTTTTAGTAGCAGGAAAAAAAATCATTGTATTTATGCTATTGGAACCCAACCTAACCTTGTAAGCATTCCTCGTCTGAAATAATGAAAGAAACTTTGCGTCTGTGGGTGGAATCTGGAGCGACAAATCAACTCGAATGCCGTGAAACGAAGGGTCTCACTTATCGCACAACACTTGAGAGCGTAAACAATATGAACGTGAACAAATGGAGAAATGCATTGCTTTTAGTAGCAGGAAAAACATTTTTTACGCGCAATAATATAATAGTAATCGTAAAAGGAACACCGGAAAATGGAAGTAGAAGGTACGTACTTTCAGGGGATATAAATTTTGTTCGTCTATTTAGAGGAAAATAGCAGCCCATGTTCTGTAGTGAGACCAAGCTTTCCAACGATATATGACACGTATTCCTTAGGAAAAGCACCTAATATAGATGCATTCCGAAAAGCAACCTTCTTACTAACATTCCAGTAAAAATATACTGACCTGTTCCTCTCCTTCAGCCATTGAATTTGCTGTCTTCCAACATTCAAGATAGAGAATTAAAAGGCCTACGTGTCATGAGTGAGTATGTAAACAAAAATAATTAGCAGGGCGGTGAATGCTAGAAGAATTCAAATCACAAATGACAAAAACTTCCAAAGCAAGTGCGAACGAACATGTAAAAGTGCTTTCCGAAATACCTCGCCTTGTAGTTGCCATGGCAACACAGTGATGCCATACAAATTTCTTCTCTTTCAGTTTATAAATATTTTTCTGCAAAACGTCATTTTATTTTTCCATCTTCTTAATTTACTTAAATGGAGTAATAGCACAGATATATTTACACTTATATGTCCCTGTGGTAATATTCTCTCCATTTTTAAAAATATTTCGCGAATGATGTTTGTTTCGCCACGTCAGAAACGCAGACTCTTTGATGCTGGACAAATTGCTGGATGCACTTGTAAACCATGAAGCTCAGAATTGAGCAATTTATCCCTCTCCAAGCTCCAAGGGTCGTCTGCAATAAGGAACATCAATATACCAGGTTTCTAGGTGCAAGATTAGTCAGAACCGATTTTAGGAGTGTCTACTGTATTACTCATGGCTTTGAATCGTGCACTTATCGTAACAAGAATCATACTACGAAGAAATTTTCCTCCATTTACCATCGGTAAGCTATATACGAGTATTGCAACGATTGCTAGATTTTATTTTGTCCGCGACTGCTTTCACGAACATTTTTTTACACTCATGAAAAAAGAGTTAAGGAGCGAATTTACAATACCGTACCCCTCCCCAATTTTTGTAATATTTCGCATACTCACTAATTGAAGTCTCCTAATCACGAATTTGAAGTTAAAATTTGGGGGTCACGTCTAGAAATTGCAAAATAATTGAGTGGTCCGCGATCGGCACGATTGCTCATTATTTACTGGAAAATTTTGTGTTTCCAATACTTAAAAAACGCCGGACCCTGTGGCCTTGTGGTTAGCACATCGCGCTGAGACGCCAAAGGTCACGCGTTCGAATCCCGCTCGGGCTTGGTTGTTTGTGAATGTCCATTCATCACTTTCATCACTCATCCCCATCTTCGCAAATTAGCCAAGAGGCACAAAACGCGATGTAAAATAAACTAACTAAATCAATCAATCAATACTTAACATTCCTGATATTACTACGGCCCCAAATTTTAACTGTTTGCCTAAGCTAACCTAACCTTACTGTAGATTGTTCGTGGGGCTATCCGTCAATGGGTTTTGGGGCTACCCGTGCATTTTACGACCCCAAATTGTAACTATGTTTGCTTAATCTAACTTAACCTTACTGAGAATGGTCAGTGCGGCTATCTGTGAATGGTTTTGCACTAATTGTGATTATGAACCGATAAAAAAATCTTATGTTCGTAGCACTTTAACGGCAAACTATCATCATCGAAGAGGCAATTTTCGTATCCTGCAATTTTACGATCGATGCATTGTTGCCAAACTTACCTGTAATCAAATCATTCCACATGTTCTTCTACATCGTGATTGTCACTGTCACTTTCGTCTTCGTCATCCTCGACGCATTTCTGTGTTGGATCGTAGAGCTTGCCGGCTAGGCGAAAGAATTCTAAGGTAACAATCCTGTAACAATCTGTACAACATAAAGAACTTTTTTACTGTTCTCTTCCGCCATTCTTACACAATCTATGCTCTCCAAGTATGAAAT
Source organism: Lepisma saccharinum (assembly GCF_977018435.1). Lineage (NCBI taxonomy): Eukaryota > Metazoa > Arthropoda > Insecta > Zygentoma > Lepismatidae > Lepisma > Lepisma saccharinum. Next base: position 41,995,829 of record NC_139247.1, on the reverse strand, counting down.
CAACAGTGTAGCAATGCTGTAGGTACAGCATAACTAATTGCAAACGTCAATTGTTCTTATCAACATATATGGCTACCATACTTGTATACGGAGAATCATTGCGAGAATTGAAAAGCTTATTTTACAACTTCTACATGTTAATGAACAATTTCTTCAGCTCACCCCAACATGTTAACCTGAGATCAATCATCGCGTAATTATTTTCTGAGTATAAGACATAGCATAGGAATTACAGAATGGTCCGGTAACCTAACCCAACATGTTAACCTGAGATCAATCATCGCGTAATTATTTTCTGAGTATAAGACATAGCATAGGAATTACAGAATGGTCCGGTATTGTAAATTCTTGCCAAAGTGAAGCATATAACAGATTCTGTTGTGTTCAGATGAAACCGATAGCATTTTCTTTCCTGTGAAACTAAGAATTGTAAATACAACGAAAATTTACACTTCTCGGTAACTTGAGACCTAGTATGAAAGGAAAGAAAAAAAACACTCCATATGTAACTAAACCAAAGAAAGTAAGGAACCTCCTCAGTTAGAAATCACAAATGAAAGACAGTTTCACATGAGTCAATAACTTGTTGGTCCTCCACGAAACCTGAGGCACTCTTGAATGCGACGGGGCATGCTCAGTACCAAATCATTGAGCATTTCTTAAGGCAAACGGTCCCACTCCTCGATGGCAGCATCTTTTAGAGCCTGAATCATTAGTGGTGGATGTTGACGGTTGGAAATTGCTCTTTTAAGGAAGGTCCACACATGCTCTATGCAGTTCATGTCCAGGGAAGATGCTGGCCAGTCCATTCTGCGGATCCCACATCCCTCCGACTATCCATTTACAGCTGCTGCACGATGTGGGCAAGCGTTATCGTCCTGTAGAGCAAACCATCTCCCACAGTCTCTGCAAATCCACGTACTATGGGTTGGAGAATGTTCTGATTGTACTCTGTGGCCGTCATGTTTCCTTGAATGTGAACCATTGGTTTACGGCGGCCGAACATGATACCTGCCCAGAATGATACTGAACCTCCAAGCTGTTGGTGACGTTCTACTAATAATGAATCATTGCAATGTTTCCCTCGTGCTCTCCATATGCGCACAGAGTTGTTATCAGAGTGTAAAGCAATTCGCACTTCATCAGTGAACAAAGTTCAGGACCATTGATCTCGTGTCCATGTCTGATGTGCTCTAGCCCATCAAACACGAGCTGCCCGTGATGTCATCGAAGTGGAGGATTCTTGAGGGGTCTTCTCGAATGCAGTCCCCCATCATGGAGTCAGTCTATTGCGCACAGTTTGGGTACTTACATTAACACCTGCGGCATCTCGAAGATCGTGGTGCAGAGTAGTGGTTGTGTATGTAGGGTGTCTACGTGCAGATATGCATATGTACCAGTCTTCAGCTGCTGTTGTTTAGTGTGGACGGCCCACGTGATGTCGATCAGCTGCTGAATGGTTGTCTTGGAACTTTTTCCACAACCTGGAGACAACACTTTGATGCACGTGAACAATGTTGGCAACGTCAACTTGTCTCATGTTCTGTTCCATCAATGTGATGATTTTGATGCAATGTGCCATAGACACCATTTGACAAGGCATTTTGGTGCACACAGACAAGCTTCCTCAGATGCGAGGCACACTGACACGATTCCTTGGATGTCACCTGAGCTCTAGCATACTGGACGTGTTGCACAGTCATGAGTTGAATGCCCCTACCTGTGCAGAAGAAGAAGGCAGTGTTGCCATGATTGAGACATGATTTCAACAACGTACCTACTATCTAAGCATAAATGAAACATCACAATTCAGCATTGGTGGGTAATTTGATGAGTGTAAAAAAAATGTCCATTTTCTCTTCTTCCAGTTTCATCTATTCTATTTACAAGTGATTAGCCTTACTGTGCATAAAGTGGACTTAAAACAGCAAATCAACCAATCATCTATTCTGTTTTTCCTCATATGCATGCTCAGATTTTGCACTATAGTATATTTAATGCAACCTAACCTCTTTTTATTTTTGAGCATTTTATACTTGTTCTATGGTTGCCCCTCTTTGCATACGTATCACTACTGCAACACTTTCAAACTTTGGATGAACACCGCATACAACATGGTAGACCACTTCACGTATTGTAAACAATTGACCTAAAGCTGCACTCCTTGCCATTAGGTTGCATGCATGCATAATGTACTCTTCCATACACAGACTAGAAATACTTTGCTTCTCATCCATTTTTATATTTTTCATTTCCACACGAATTCTAATTATTTTATTATTATTTCCTTTATGAATGCTTTTTATCATGTCCGATACCTTTTTTCCACCTATTTCATTAATGAACCATCCAATTTGGTCAGATGACAGTTTTACAACTGTTGTGCTGAAAACTTTGTCGTTTATTTTCCCACTCTCTTCGTTGTTTCTAGTGTTGGTTCATAATTTAAGATTACCCCTCCATACAGTCCTTTACACTGCAACACTGCATCTACCTTCAGAGCCTATTTTTCATTACTGAATAGTTAGTTCCTCTAGTTGCTTATGTCTGTCATTCTTCCATTCTACTAAAGTAGTCGTCTGCATTGGAACCTCACTTTACCTCACTTTACTTCAAAGAAATTTCTGAGAGATCAGTTTTCCCTCTAACAACCATGTGTCAAGCAGGGTGGCGACAGACCTGGAAAACCGGGAAATGTCAGGGAATTTGAGGTGTCAAAAAAAGTCAGGGAAATGTCAGGGAATTTTGTCTTGATTTAGCCTATTTTTTAAGATATCGTTATGGAACCCTGCACGGGAACAGGAAATGTTGTTGCTAAGTTTCTGCCTCAACTTTTAGGCCTCTTTTATGCAGGAGGAGGAGCAGAGAGAGAGAGAGAGAGAGATAGAGATAGATAAATAGATTTGCAGAGGGACAGAAAAAATGTGTTAAGCCTCTAAATATTACGTGGAAAATGCATTGAATTATCATTTTTTTCTTGTCCGTATGGGAGTATTAAGGGAACAGAACTGTCAACAGATGGAGGGGATGGGAGCGGGTGGCGCCGTCCGATAGTTGTCGGACGTCGTTGTAAGGCATTTTGTTGGACAAACTGATGGAACATGGAAACAAATAAACTCCATTGATACATACGATTTTGTCGAATATCGCCACCCGACAAAGTGTCTCACTACAACATGCGACAGAAATTGCATGCATGGCACTCGTATGGAATTGATTTTTGTTGGATCTCTTCAGACAGCAAATATGCTGCTGGAATTTTATTACTCTTCTGGCTCACTTCACCTTATTTAATGTAGCAGTGCTTACGAAGGTTTTCTTTCATCATCCTGACGTATTACTGGTTTCGCACAAGTTAACATTCGTTTACAATGACATTGCACTATTCTTAGATAAATCCAACAAAACAGGATACATATTGAATACTATCACGAAAAATTAAACATAAAACTGAATTGGTGAACGTTATAAAAATTGGCAAGTGCATGCTCCCAACCTCAAATTTACTGCAACACTAGTAATTGTAATGAATTAACGCCACTCTCTGTCCTGTCTGTTTAAACTCGTGAAGATTGTCATTAATCTCTTACTGAGTGCAGTTAATGTCCAATATTATGAAATAAAATACTAATAATAAATACGTAAATATTTTAATATCATATTTACTCGAATCATTCAATCATAAAGGCAAATCACTTTCTTCAAGAATTCACTTTCTCTGCCAGCTCTGCTAGATTTTCACTTTCCATCTACTGTTTTATACAAGGGGTACCCAGAAAGTAATTTCCAATTTGTATGAACCTTGATTTTCGCAAACGCGAAAACCTTGAAAAATGTTAATTGCTGCGAAGTTGTATTTATGAATGTACAGTGATGTCTGGACACATTTTTCTCCCGTTCAAAATATCGAAAAAATGCGAATTTGACATAAAATGAGAATTGTTGGCATTTTTAGCGATTTTTTTTAAATGTCCTAAAACAACAAAAAAATACATAAAATCCAACATTCTTATCTTTTCTAGGCTTAAAGAAACAAAATGTACCATATTTGTGTACATAGAACGTGCAAGTTTTCCAACATTTTATTCAAGAATAAACTATAATGCTTGTTATACATGGAAAAATTCCGACAGCTACATTAAATCATGTATTTCCCAGGATCGATTTTATCAACTTCAATCAAAACAATTTACATCACATAGCAAAGTGGCAGGGTTCTAACAGGAGATCGAGTGCATATCTACCGTCTTCAGTATTTATCGCGCGGAATGAGTTTTGAATTACCAAGTTAAGTGCTCAACATCGGCATTTGTCGAGCGAGAAATAATGGAGCTCAGTCATTAGGGCGTTTGACTACCATGCAAGAGACCCGGGGTCGATCCCCTGCAGGGTAGAACCGGGATCTTTTCCACCTGTTCAAACTGCTCCGGCGCACACCCAGCGTCGTATCAAGCGGGTACCTGGAGGAAACTTTGGGGTAAAGGTAGCCAGGAGCGTGGTGCTGATCACATCATCCCCACTTTCGGCCGTGATCAAGAAAGTGTGGGGCCCTAATTCCACACACCCTAGATGCCTTTATGGCTTGGTGCAAAGCTCAGGGGAGCACTTTACTTTTACTTCCTCAAATATATGTTCCAACATTTCAAACTGTCACGAAAATACGTAGACCATGTGACCTAAAATTTAAAATAATGGTTTTAAAGCACAATTGAAGTATTAAGTTTTAATATACATTTGGCAGAAAAATGTTCTAAAACAAAAACGCGAATTTTGGGAAACATAACACTAACAAGTCAAAAAATATATAATGCCAATTTTTGGTGCCATAATATATTGAAATCTGTCACATGAAATTGATTGATTTATAATTTTTGGGTCGGTCACGCCACTTATTTTCATTATGCACTCCTCAGTATATACAGGGGAAAATTCCATTATCTAAAACCCTTACCTTAAAATTAGAAAGGTGGTATGGAAAATAACTTTCAAAGATATCAAACTGTCATGAAGAGGCGTAGGCTGTGTGACTTACAATTTGAAACAGTAGTTTAAAAGCGCCATGAAGGTATAATTTCAGATATTTGCCAGAAAATGGGCTAAAATGAAAATTTGAATTTTGGGAAAGATAATGCCGAATAGTAAAAAATAAAAAATATACCAATTTTTTTTAAAATAATAAAAAATCAAGGTCCCTACCGATTAGGCATAAATAAGACAAGAATATCAGTAGTAATTTATTGCATTAGTAACAGTGAGTCCTAACCTAATTTTCGGCATAATCATCACCGTTGTTCTGACATTTGTCGTAGCATGGCAGTAAATTTTGTATGCCCATGGTATATGTGTCGGACAGCAAAGACTGGAACTATCTCTACCGCAGTGTAGCTGCCAAATCCTTGTCCTGCCAGAAACCTCTTCATTTGAACAAAGAGATGAAACTCGGTACATGCAAGGCCAGGGCTGTACAGGGAGTGGCCCAATATATCTCCCCTGATGTGATGCAAATGCCCACGTGTACTCAGCTGTATGGGGTTGTGCACATTCGATTGGCCTTCTATGAATTGTCTGCACCATCGGCTGACCATACTATCACTCAGGACGCCCGGTTTGCACACCTCACACTATTGCTGGTTACTCTGTTGCGAAATTCTGAGCATGCAAAATTCTGATTACTACACGTAGGCTACATTGCAGTCTGTGGGAGACTGTATGAGAACTGAAATCTTTAACCTAGAACTGCCCTAAAACGTCTGCATTGCGACTGTACCGATTACAGCTACATGCCACTTCTTCCTGCCTGCATGTGTGTGTGTCACTCTCCGGCCACTAGTGCTGCGTAAAGACACCATTGGAGCTTTTTTTAGGATGCCACTTGTAAATGAACTTTCAGAAGCTGTTATTAACAGAGTGTTCCTGTTTTAATGTTTGGTTAGCTAAATCAAGTACCTATACAATGCAATTCTATAAATTCCTTGCATTAAATTTCTAATACCTACAGCAATAATGGTATAACTGCATGTTTTCAGTTTCACAGTACTTCACTTGGATATACTGTTGTTTCACTTATATGCAAGAGTTAAGTTGTTTGCTTTACAGAGAAGAGAGAAGTAGCTTTATGCATCGAAAATTAGTCCGCACTCATGGTTCTTGCAAGCAAACTCAGTGGAAATATCAACATATGATACGATATAATGCCGAGAATGGATAAGGAGACTGTTAGTTTTTGTTTCTACTTTATGTTGTTTCAGTGTAAAATGGCCAAATAAGACTGTATCTGAAACTCTTGAGTAAATAAATAAATAAATTATATTTCTTAATCAATCACTCTTCACTCTTATCTCATTTAGTCTTAACTTTAAAAATAATAAAGTATTTTATTTTAAACTTACTGCGTATAATAAAATTCCATAATCCTTCCCTAGCTTGTGAATTGTAATGTTTCCAAATCCACTATTTTGCTGTTTGAATTCAAATCTTAGAGAATATAGAAATTAAGTCAATTTCATAGAAGATAATGTTGGTACTTAACAACACCGTACGTGGATCTGTATGAGTTTATTATTTCCATTTGCAAAAACATCGATTTAGTTTAGTTTGTAATTGTCAGGGAAAATTTTAAATTTTGTCCTGGAAAACCTGGAAAAGTCAGGGAATTTCATTTCTGCTTCTTTGTAGCCACCCTGGTCAAGTCCGCATGGAGTCCAATAAATCCTCCCCTCAAACCTTTCCCACCAATAGCATCCGTCCAAGAAATGACAGTACTTGTCAAGTCCACGTGGAGTAAATGACATGTTGCCAATTCAGTTTCCTTAGATATTTCTCAACGTGAGGTTGCAGTTGCATTTTCTTTACTACATTGTGTTATTGTGTTGTGATCTTTTTATTGTACAGTATAAAGACCTTGGTAGTATAACATCGCAGTGAATGAATTGATGTCTAAACACTGCAAGCAAAAGTGACAACAGCACTTTTCCAAAAAACAGGTGCTGGCTCAAAACCAGCCAGTTTCCTCTGGGGTTGTGTCAAAGATACCAAACTGGTGCTGCGTCGAAGACTAGCACTATACCACTATAGTTGTCTATGGATCTTCAGAAGATTAAATATGCAGGTTTTATTTTTTTATACAAAATATTTACTACCACCACCATTACACCAACCTCTCGAATCCACCACCATCGTCATCATAGACTCTCTACCCCATGTAATGATTGTGGTCAGTCCATAACAATATCTTCTCAAACACCATATGTGACACATTATCAAAAACCCAAGTGTTTGTACAGAACAGGTGCAGATTTCAATTTAGACACGTTGGCCCAATACAAGCCTTACAGCAGACCACATTCAAGCAGTCCACCATCATTGAACAAGGTCAATGCATAACTGTGGATGAAATTTATAAAGAAATTGGAATCAATAATAGAAATGTAGTGTCATTTAGAAATACGAGGCTTGTCTGGAAAGTAAAGATACAAACACATTTGCACGTTAGGGGAAAAATGTGTACCAAAGTTGGCAACACTGGCAGTAACCGTGATCCATACGACGAGAATTGGGATTGAGTCGTCAGTGCTGCGCTAAGTCTTGTGCGAGGAACACACGTTGGAAATGGCAGTGGCGATACCGAATCCCGTCAATTGCAAAGTGCGCGCCGTGATCAGGTTTTTGCAGGCACAAGGAAAGCGTCCATCGGAGATCCACTGAGAAATTGTGACTCTGTACGGAAACGTAATGAATTGTCAAAATGTGGCAAAATGGTGCCGTGCCTTCGTAGATGGTCGACGTGATGTTCATGATGAAGAGAGAATTGGGAGGCCGTCCGTGATCACTAACGACCTTCGCAATCGTATTGAAGCAGAGGTGCGTGCGAATAGGCGGGTGACAATTCGAGAATTGTGTGTGATGTTTCCTGACAGTTCGAAAACCACTTCATGAAGTTGTGAGTGGGTTAGGGTACAGAAAGTTGTGTGCACGCTGGGTCCTAAAACATTTGACTGACGAACACAAAACCAAACGACTGGGATATGCACTGGACTTTCTTACTCGCTACGCAGAAGAGGGAGATGCATTCCTGGACTCCATTGTGACAGGTGATGAAACATGGGTGTTCCACCATACGCCTGAATCCAAGCAGCAGTCACTGCAGTGGCGACATACCCATTCTCCAAAAGCCAAAAAATTCAAAAATTCAATTTCAACCCGCAAGCTGATGGCAACTGTTTTCTGGGATCGCCACGGCATCATGCTGGTGGAATTCATGCTGCCTGGAAGAACGATTAATGCTGAAACGTACTGCCAGACTTGGAAACATCTTCAACGTGCAATTCAAAACAAACGGAGAGGCTATGCAGCGAATGTCACCAAGGCTCTGCTTGCACAGTTTCAATGGGAGGTCCTTCACCATCCGCCATACAGCCCCAACCTTGCACCCAGCGACTACCACCTGTTCCTGTACCTCAAGAAAAATCTTGGTGGAAAACACTTTGCCAACGATGATGAAGTCAGGGAAGAAGTCACAACTTGGTTCCAGATGCAGGCGGCGGATTTCTACGATTCAGGGATACAAAAACTTGTTCCGCGTCTGAACAAATGTTTGGACAATGGTGGCACTTATGTGGAGAAATAGCCTCTGTATCAGTGTATCAAGTGTAACTTTAGTTGCGAGCAATACATTTATTTTATATCTTATTTTTGGTTTGTATCTTTACTTTCCGGACAAGCCTCGTAGTTATGGTTTCGAAAAATCACAGCTAAATGGGTTCTACATCTGTTGAAATTTGTCAGATACTACTGAATCACTATGAGGCAGCATTTCTCAATTGTATTCTCACTTGTGTTGAGACATGTGTTTGCCACCATATCCCAGAATTCACATTGACGAGTATGGAGGTTAAGAAGGAATAAGCCAGGACTGGTAAAGCTAGAAACTCTTTATTGTGTGGTATGGTGCTCGCAACCTTTTTCTGGGATCACAAAGGGATGGTGCTTATTGATTTCCCTTAGGTGAGGTATGTAAGACAGTGAATTCTGCTTATTATTGTGCACTTTTGGACAAAGTTAGAGCAATCTACAAGTCCAAAAGATGAGACCATCACTCCCTATCTGTAGTGCCATTCTTCTGCACAACACGAGATTTTAATACTGCTAATTTAACTCAATATATAATTGCAAAAATGCAATCCTCCATACAGCCCTGATCTCTCATTGTATGATTGTCATTTAGTTGGACAACTTAAGAAGTCATTTTGAGGTCAACGTTTCAAGAGCGGTGAGGAGGTGAAGCTCTTCTCGTGTACAGTGGAACCCCGATTTTATGTTCCTCGGTTGTACATTCAATTTTCATGGTACCAATAGAGCAAAAACACTAGAAAATTTTCCGATATTTTCATTTTCCCACATTTTAAATTCTTTCACCTTAGTCCCTTGAAAATCGTAAAATCAAGTGTCACTGTAATTGGTTTTGGCACCAACCATTGACTTTCTATGCCACGGGCATTAAAAAAAATATTTATTAGTGGTTTTGCACTCTTTTCCCATAATAAAAAGTTACAGAGAAATTTTCGGTTTATATATGACTGACCCATGAATCTTGTGCAACATAATAGCTCAAAATGACATTATAGATTTAATTTTGACTCACAGTTTGTAAAACTCTAAACTACAAACATAATGAATAAATTGTGGCAATCATTGCATTAATGTTGTAATGTGTTTTGAGGCATATTGTCACTTGTCTTTCTTTGTACATTTGTATAATTAAAACTTGCAATAATATGGCCATCAAATTTCATTTTCCAAGTAAATATAACCTCCCACTCACACATATACCATTTAAAGTTTAATGTGTACCTTGTGAGTAGAATTGGCCAATTGTATTTAATTAGTTTTTATGTGAAATGTGTGATTAACTTGTTCTCTTCCAGGTTCATGTGCACAACGTAATTGTCACACTGGACAAGGAAGCTCTCGAGATAATTCAAATGGAGGATGTTTGAAGAAGCTTACAGCAGAACAGTACTTTGTGTGTCGAGAGAAAGGTACTGAACCTGTGAGTAGAGTTGGAACTATTGATCATTATAGGATTTCCTGTGCCCGTACTTTTTTAACCCTTAGCAGATGGAGGTTGTAAAGTGTGTGCTTTTTCAAATGTGGAGTGCTACACCCAAATTTAATACAATGAAAATTATTGACTGTAGACAGTCAAGTTTTTTTCCCCCCTAAAGTATTTTGCTTTGGGGGAAAATAAATTACAATATCCCGTTATCAACATTTAGAAGAAGAAAATTTTAATTTTGCAAAAAGAAAAGGTACTAATCTGATATTTCCCGGACAGATTTCTTCATTTTTACAGAAGAAACTACTTACGGTAATAAGTTCCTGTAGCATTGTCTAACATCTGGAAGGTGTTTTGTGTGATGTAACGGATTTCTTCAAATTTAAAAGTTTGGGGCTCATTTGGGGGCAGGTGACTCTCGCCAATTTCTAACATGCCTTTAACAGGGACTCTATAGAGAAAGTCGGGGAGCTGGAGCGGAGGCGGGCCCACGGTAGCGGTAGGGGGCGGTAGGTCAATTACCCCAGGGGCGAAGCCCAGAATCAGTGGGAAATTTGGACTCAAAAATTTCAAACGAAAATAATTTTTTAGTTTAAATTACCCACCGATTCCGGGACGAAAAACGTGAATACACCTTAAAGAATGTTCCGCGAAGCAGATAGGTAAGTACAAATGTCAAAAATTGACAAAATGAAGAAGTTATAGGTGTCCGGGGAATATCAGATTTTTACCAAAGAAAAACTAAGAGTTCCCATGGCCACTGCAATAAGCCAACGTGAATAATAATCTAAAATGTAGTACCATTAGTGTTCTACAACCATGCAGAATTTTGTTGGTAATGGTTCATGGCAAAAACAATTTAATTGGATTATGCAGTACTACAAAAAAGTATGATAGTCTAGCGGTATGTTAGATAAATATTGTTTTCTTGTAGGTACTGTGTGTAGATAATGTGTCATACTGTCACAAATCATTTTCCTCACTGTGAACGTAGTAGGAGTCAAACAGAGGTGGACAAATTTTTTTTAAAAATATATTTTTAATAAGTTTAGGTTTTTCATTTTTTTTAAATTCTACTCAAAAAGAGGTCTTTTGTGGACATAAAATCAAGAAACTAGGATACATAACCTCTGCTACAACAATTAGACTACTTGGGAATAGTTGGCAACATTACTTTTTGCTATTGTATAATATGTATTATTTTTATGATAAACTATACTTAGCATGATTGTAGGTACATATTGCTACAAGTGCTAAGGGATCCCCGTAAAGAAATTTCTTGAGGAATTTACTATTTTTTTCTTCTTACTGCACCTGAATTGAGATGAAATGATAACATTGTACTTCCTCTGAAAGGCCTGCCCATCCCATTCAAAACAAAACAATTCTCAGTTCTCTACAACAAGTAATTCATGTTCTATGAATTGTTAGAAACGTGTCCCTGCATATGGAATGCCCATGTTTTGAGCTGTTTTTTTGACAAACTTCAAATACTTTTATTGTGTTGAAATTAGAGTATGTCATACCTTCATACATATATAAATTAACCAAAGACAGAACTGAAATATAATTTGGGTTGAGAAATAACATGTTAGAATGCCACTACATGGCGCTGGTGCAGGTTTAATCCTAGCCGGCTTCCAAAGCATTTGTGTTGACTCTCATCTTATGGATGGCCAATTAGGATGAACAATTTGGGAATGACAGAATATGAAGACTGTAGTGACATTGCTGCAATATAGCAATAACTAAATATTTAACCTTGCATTGGTCACACACGGTTAAAGGCCTGCACAAGACCTGGAGCAGACCCGTTCGCGAGACATCGCTCCTGAAATGCCATGCAACCTGCGCAACACCCTCGCTTGAGCAGCTTGTATGCCCACATGCACAGATCGTTCCTGGCAGGCATTGTAGACCCGCCGGGTACCCGCAGTCTTACGATACCTAGTAGGTCTCAGTTCGTTCTTTCCATCAACTGCAGACCCCTCCCTCTGCATGACGTAGTTGCTTCGAGTAGAAACTGCACCTGGCCCACACCGTTCTGCAGTGTTGCCAACTGCAATAGATTTTCACTACTTAAAAAAGGGAACTCGAAGCTTCGTAAGCCACATCACCAATGAAATGAGATTTACGAATGTTGCTACCCCCCACACACATTGAAATAGGTTTTCCGTGGCACAGGTTCCATAAGTATATGTCGTAAACAACCAATATACGTATATATAGTGATATAGGACAGGACTGAAACATGTCACGTTCGACGCTGAGGTCGCGAGTCGAACAACACACTGTTCTACTGCGAACACCAGGGCCGTAGCCAGCCAGGGCCATTGCCGTTACCCTCGTTTGGGGGGTAGGGCCAAGTACTTGGATAAACGTGCCAACAAGAACAATCACAATAATAGTAATAAAGTAGCATGAAAGGCATTATAATCCTCATAAATCACGCAAAAAGGGGGTAGAAGTCGGTTCTCACGCGCATTTGTGTTGAAACAGAGGATTAGAAATATTTGTTTTCAACACGTCAATTTCACATTAGCTAATAATGGAAAACAAGCACACAAACTGTTTTTGAAAGAAAGAAAGTGCATGATAAATGCATTCCGAATGTACAGACATATGGCATGTAAAATTTCCATCTACAATATTTTCTTTTCACATGGAGCGACGTATTACATAATCAATTCATCCAACTCGTAACAAACCAATATTAATAGCAAATAATATCACGGGCCGCCATAGCATTCTCTGTTTTAAAACTTTTCTCACTTAGATCGTTCGGCGCTCAGGGCCGACTCCCACTACCCCTTTGCTACGGCATTGAACTTGATGAGACTGGATAATATTTTATAATATATTTCTACTTTCATAAAATTTGAAATCAAGGGGTTGCAATTACCCCTCCATCCCCCCCTCTGCAGGTGCCCTTGGCCGTCTGGAAGGAAAATGCAAGAAAAATATGAAAATTAATTCCATCTTGAGTACCCTTTAGCCCTGCTACTCTTAAATTCTGCTAGTCTGTTTTTTCTTGTACTTTAATGTTTGACCCCCACCCTGACCCTTCCGCTAGACTTAATTTCCGTCCAAGCTTGTGAGCAATGCACCCTACCCCCTCTGGTTGCGCCACTGCGTGCCTGGTTAAGGCACCATGCAATGAAAAGCAATTAGTTTTCAGTGAGGAGATTTTTGTTTGCTCGATCATTTATTTAAATAAATGAAGCTGTAATACTGCGTGCATTTCCTGGCAATAAGATAAAAACTGCTTACGCTGAACTGAAATCGCTAAGTATATAAATTCTCCTTGAAGGAGAGAGCTCCTCCTAGGACCTCGTAGGATTTACGAGCTACGTAAGTAGGCAACACTGGCTGAAGCTGTCCACGTGGTGATGAAACACCTGGAGCGACACACTGCCGGAGGGCTGTTTCCTTCCAGCAGGTTTTGCAGGCGCCCGGGTCTTGTTGAATGCCCAGTTACCTTGTAAGCGCAGAGTGCCTGGAAGACGAAGAACCCGGGTAAAGACGCAAGTCGACTCGTTGCCGTGGGCAGGCTAGCAGGTATACCTGTCCTCACGGGCAAGCGGGCAGTGGGTAGGTAAAATGCAGACTATGCTGGCCTCTGCACACGGTCTCTTGTTCTGGGTGTGTGATTTTAACGTCGTTGTTTATCAATGATTGTTTTGTCAACACCCTTCCTGTGTTTAGCGGAGTTTCTAACCTTCCTCTCTTACCCCACGATTTTGTTTTCAGTGTTAGTAAGATATTCGAGCCGCTAGGGAGGGTTCGTTGAAGCCACTTGCTTTCTGAGAACATGCAAGACTATAGGCGTACCTAGTTTTTACTGAAAATCCGATATGATGTTCCATGCCTAACAAAGAATACCTTTTTATAATTTTATAGAATTTCAATTTTTATATTTTTATAGAATCTCAATTGTTGAAAGAATTGTAATAATTGTGGAATTAGCATCTTAGACCATTAATTTGGCATATTTTAAAAAACCGGTCTCTGAAACCATATGCAACCATAGATTTAACTTTTCTCGTGTGACCCACGAAGGGTTAGGAAGGTATGTAGGCCTATGTTCCAGCAGTCTGATGATGCATGGTTGAATCTAAGGGACATTTCATGCTGAAGCAACAGACAGCAAGTGACACACGGCAGGTGACAATTGACATGTAGAATTCACACCGAATCGACACGAGCCCTTTCAGTCTAAATACAGCAAAATATTGACTGTGTATGTGCAAACAATGAACTGAGGTGACACAATGCACGATACTGACAAACTGGTCCAGTCCAAGCAATTGGCGTAGCTTTGGTTCGAAAGGTTCAATTTGATTACTGAGGGTTCACTTCCAAGTTACATGTGTTGCGTGTCACTTCAGTGTGAAATCTCCCTAAATTATCAGTGTTAGACAGTATATAGATCATATTTTTGCTAAACGTTTTTGTAAACCAGGGTGCCAAACATACGATTTATCTTTCCAGCCATTCAGTGGAAAATACTACAATTTTTGGGAAGAAGGTACCTATAATTGTATCTGCTGCGGAACTGAACTATTCAGGTAAAATACAATAAAATTACCAATTATTTAAGTTACAAAAACTGAACAATATAACAGTGAAACCATAGAGTATACTCAAATTTGACCACTATTGTTTTTCATGTTGAAAAATTAGTTAAATTTCATATTTTATGTAATACACAATTTGAAAAATAGTTACATGATGTGTGTGCTATGCATTTATCAATAAAGAAAAAGAGACTGGGATATTATGGTGTTCCAGATTTTCAACATTACAGGATATATCAGCCAAACGCATGGCCATGAAATTAGGCGGGTGGCAGAAGTTCACACTGTTGCCATGTCGGAGCACAACCCCGTGTGTTCGGAGGTTTATGAGAATGAAAGATCTCGTTGTAGAGTTGGTCTTTGTAATCGATGTGGTACAAACAGACAATATTTGCTCGAATGGTCAGGGATGACACAAAAGTGTCCCAGAGAGGGGTCAGTCTGATGCTTGATCTAGGCATTGCAGCCCGGTTGACATTGCCACATAGGGTGCGGGAACCAGGGATTTTTGTCCTGCTCCCATTTTGCTTTTCCCATATGTAACACCAGCGCAATTCTACCCAGTTACCTATTTTCATGGTCGTGCATTTAGTATTATATGATATCAGTTTTATCTGCTTTGTACATCTGGTAAATCACTAGTATGCAGGATATCAAACTAAATTTCGCAGACATTTCTATGTAGTACATCTCTTTTGTGTGCCCAATATTAGTGATCGACATCTCTACACTGGGAGAAACTAGACACTGTTGACATCATTAGTGTTTCAATGGCAAGAGATCCCACTGACAGACAATTTTATGCAGGTCAAAACAGCAAGAACGAAAAATGATGCAAAACCAGGGTTGGCTCAGTAGTTCAGTTAACCCTTTATAGCCTGAATTTTTGTTATGGAAGAAAATTGCAGTTTGAAACATTTATATGTATGGTTAAGACTTCTTTTGGCAGGATTGACAACAAAAAATCATCTGACATTGTCATAATACTAATTACAACTAATGGGACTCGGAAGTCCCGACAGGCCACTGACATTTTGTGTATAAACAGAGAAATTATGTATATCAGATGGTGCTTCAAGCAAAGTAGACACCAGAAGCATGTCGGGACTGCAAAGTCCCAAATGATGTTTTGCTCATAAAACAACTTTCCAATTACATTTGGCCAAAATTATTTTATAACTATATTTATGTGAGCTAGGAAAAAGATATAAAAAATTCTGGGATACTTACAGTTATTCTAATATCTACTTTTCGTAAATCTATGGCCACTGCTCTTTCATAAGGTCAATGTGGCTCCATTACTGACGCTTAGGTCTAAGATATTGCTTACTGATCCCTTGCATATACTTCCATCAGCTCCTGTCGTTTGTTGTGAGTAGTAGACACCTCAATTAACAGGGATGCACAGGACCCACTAAGTCAGAAACCAACAGTGTCATGTAACAAGCGTTTGTAGGATGTGGGACTTTTAAAATGCCGTCAGTCGATAAAGGGTTAATAGAGTAATGGCATGGTATGTGTCCTGGTTGAACCTGCTTAGCATGTCTACCAGAAATAATATTGATCAAAATCCATCTCAGTTCATTTCAGCAAAAATTCATGCCCTATAAATTCATTTTCTTCTAAATTATATCCAATACCACAGGGAATTGCCCTTTTGTATTTTTCTTTGCTTTTCTCACTCTATAGCTTCATCAAGGTGATTGAAGATTAGATGAAATTCTTGATGGAACACCCATGTCTAACCTTAGCCTTGAACCTGAGACCACCAGTGACAAGATCATGAGTTTATGACAATGTCCATAGCCACAGCTTTCATTGAATATCGCTATAGTACATTTCTTCCATGTGTGATATCTGCATATTATTTGTGCATTACAATTTTTATGTATTTGAGTGCATGAAATTAGTTAAGTTAGCAAAACAGTTTTAAAAAAAACTGTTAGGAAGTAAATATTTGCAAGGACAGGAATGATTTATCTGTATTATGAACTGTGCAACTGGCAGCAGAAAATGAATTCTACAACCACCATGTCATTACCAAGCATCCAACTGCTTGAATTATCAGCTAAGAAACCAAGTAGAACTGTACAGGGTGTTCCATAATTCCCTCTGGGATTTCGGAAGTCAGTTGCTCAGAGGTCAAGTCACCCGCGGGGAGGAGAGCTTGTTGTAAGGTGGGTTAAAAACTTGGATATTTACTCTCGTCATTGATGTGCTCTCGTTCCCGTGGGTGACTTGGCTTCTGAGCAACTGACTTCCGAAATCTTGGAGGAAATTATGAAAACCCTGTATTAGCCATTAAAAAATCTGGCAACGTATTTTTGTTATTTCATCGCATATTTACCACTTTTGGCTAATTGAGATCATGAAGGTGAGTGACTAGATGAGGACACACTCACAAAGAATATCCATGTCCAACTGAGACACAAACCCGGAACCCTTTGTGGTGAGATATCAAAAGTTGATCACTTCACGTTCTCGACCACTGAGCTTCACCACCAGATAGCTGTATTTGGTATCGCGAAATGAAACAACAAATTATTATCTACATCCTAGGCTCAAGCAAACAAATGCATGCAAATGACACCAATATTAATATGCATTTGAAATGTTTTTCGCAAACAACAACAACTTGTTTTGTATTTTTGAGCAAATGAATCTTTAACTAACAGTTGGGCTGAAAAGCTCATAAGCTAACATAGTAAAAATATTTTTTTGACAAAATTCGATTTTATTATTCAATATAGTTGCCTTTGAGGGCGATACAACGATTATAGCGGTCATACAATTTTTCGATGCCATTTTTATAGTACGATTTCTCTTTAGCCTCAAAATAGGCCTCAGTTTCGGCGATTACCTCTTCATCAGTGCTAAATTTCTTTCCAGCGAGCATTCTTTTAAGGTCTGCAAACAGGAAAAAGTCACTGGGGGCCAGATCTGCAGAATATGGTGGATGGGGAAGCAATTCGTAGTCTAATTCATATAATTTTGCCATCGTTTTCATTGATTTGTGACACGGTGCATTGTCTTGATGAAACAGCGCTTTTTTCTTCTTCAAATGGGGCCATTTTTTCGTGATTTCATCCTTTAAACGCTCCAACAACACTATGTAATAATCGCTGTTGATGGTCTGGCCCTTTTTGAGGTAATCGATGAATATAATACCATGCGCATCCCAGAATACTGATGCCATAACCTTGCCAGCCGACTGTTGCGTCTTTCCACGCTTTGGATTTGGTTCATCACGTGCAGTCCACTCGGCTGACTGTCGATTGGACTCTGGAGTGTAGTTATGGAGCCATGTTTCATCCATTGTAATATATCGACGGAAAAATTCGTGTTTATTACGGTTGAATATCGCTAAACATTGCTCCGAATCATCAAAACGTTGTTGCTTTTGATCGATTGTGAGCACGCGCGGCACCCATTTTGCACATAGCTTTCGCATGTTCAAATATTCATGCACAATATGTCCAACACGTTCCTTTGATATTTTTAAAGTCTCAGCTATCTCGATTAACTTCACTTTACGATCATTTAAAATTATTTTGTGGACTTTTTTGATGTTTTCGTCAGTAACAGCCTCTTTGGGGCGTCCACTGCGTGCATCATCTTCGATGCTCATTTCGCCTCGTTTAAATTTAGCAAACCACTTCTCAACGGTTGATTTTCCTGGTGCAGAGTCCGAATAATGTTTATCAAGCCAAGCCTTGGCTTCAACAGTATTTTTTTTCGCCAAAAAGCAATGCTTTATTAACACACAAAATTCTTTTTTATCCATTTTTTCACAATAACAAAAGCTGCTTCACTCACAATGCTATATCTCACGAACTAATTATCCGGCAGCTGTGAAATTTATACACGTATCTTTTGAAGGTTAGTACTAAGTAAAAATCACATGGATTTAATTCTAGTAACGCCATCTATGAGTCAGCCTACGAACTTTTCAGCCCAACTGTTATGTATATACCATGAACATATACATAACCTCGAATGAAAATTTTTACAGTAGGAACTCGTTAATAAACAGATAATGATTATTGTACACTGTTGGTATATAAAGATATTATTGATTGATTGATTTGGTGTTTTAAGTCCACTTTATGCACAGTAAGGCTAATCGGGACTGGACCTACAGTTTAAAGTGGGATCCGAACCACTCTGTGCCTCCACTGGGTATCGAACCCGGGACTCCTTGATTACAAGGCGACAACACTACCACTGCGCCATCGAGGAGGCTATAAAGATATTAATAAGAATGCCAATATTTAAATTTCAATCGTAGCACTTTTTCTGAGATGAATCCCATCCGAACCAGTCTGATGCATGTAAAATTTACTTTCCAGTACGTTTGTGATGTAGCACATAACACTATCATATTGTAATCAAAGTGTCCAGACTTTGATTCCTAGTGAAGGCACCAGGCCCGTAGATAGAATTGATCTCGGGGGGGGAGGACTCACAGGTTATCAGAGCAGGCTTTGTAAACCAAGTCCAATTTTCAAAAGTTTAACAGTATTCAATGAAGGTAAATTATGTGTGTGTGTGTGTGTGGGGGGGGGGGTTCATTAAGTTATATGAAATTTAGAAATATCATACAAATACTACATTTTTTCTATATCTTTTAAAACAAGTGTTGACTGCTACTGAAATCATCCCTTACTGCACACTCCATACTACTTTTGATGATACAGATGTTTATATCACACAAGAAAAAATGCACAATATTCAATTATATTGCCTACAGTACATTCCACCTCGGGCGGAAGCAATGAAACTCCCCTTCGTTCGAAAACTTGGGAGCTGTTGACCTTCGACACAGATGAGAAGGGAATTTGCATGAAGTCATCAAAGTCGCAGATTTCTGTCTAAGTGGGAGGTTGCAACAGGGGTAGTGAAAGTACAGATAGAGAAGCTGTCCTGTGAAAGAACCTTCTAGAGTCTAGAGAAGAGAATCTTCTAAATACTTGCCGCTACTTATACTACTTCTTATAAATAAGATGAAGAAATGTGTTAGCTGTTGTCCATGTTCTGTGAATTTATCCTTCACCAAAGTTGTGAGCAAAATAATATCTGCTGTCTACATTTTCACTCTTCTCTGTAAACAAATTTAAAAAATAGTTTTGCTTAATATCAAGGGGCTGAAGGCAGTGCCAGGGGAAGGGGGGCTGACGGCAGTTCCAGGGGGGCTCAGCCTGGCTACAGGCCTGGAAGGTGCTGTACATTGCACAATGGTTCACATACTACCTACTGTAAACTTTGTCCTTTTCAGATTATCCTGTCCGTGCATGAAGGAAACTCATAACATACAAATTTGGTTGGTGCGGTATTAAATTTTAGTAATGGTAAGTTTATTATGTGTTTGTATCAATACGAGTTTCATATTGATACATTTTAACAATTTTAATAATTTCTTTATTTCAGTTCTAAATCTAAATACGATTCACATTCTGGTTGGCCTTCCTTTTCATCTGCAGTTGAGCAAGATGCTGGGGACAGTAACGTGATAACTCATTCCGATACCTCCCATGGGATGGTGAGAAGTGAAGTTCTATGTAAAAAGGTATGTATTGAAATTTGTTACATGAAAATGAATTGTGATTGATAACAATGACATTGATTAGGGTTCTCATATGTCTGGAGAAACTGGAAATGTCTGGGAATTAAAAAAAAACTCAAGGAAAGTCTTCTAATTGATCAGAACTCGAAATAAGTTCTTGCCTGCCGATAATATTTACAGCTAATATGTACTAATAACTACAACCTCAGTAACTTGCTTTATGCAAGCTACTTTGAAGATATAGCATTTAGTCAAGATGTAGTATGTACAGGGTAATTATAAATGATTCATCAAGTTTTAAAGTGAAATATTTCCAAGACTATTAATATAATATGTGTGTGCTAATCATGAAACAAGAGAACATATCTGAAAGTTTAATTTCTCTTATTTGCAACCTTGGCACCTGCCTACAGATGGCAGCACAAACCTAGTTTTCAAAATGGCATCTATGCAGCAGAAAGCATTCTGTGTTTTGGAATATTTGAAGTGTTTTTTCCATTGTTACAGTACAGCCTGCATTCCGGAGACAGTTTGCAAACTGCACCGCCGGGTCACCAAACCATTCTGCGATGGCATCGACAGTTTAAGGAAACTGGTTGCCTGTGCAAAGGTAAAAGCACAGGACATCCAAGTGTTTCTGATGAAAAAGTGGAGTGAGTTTTGTGAGTAGCCCACAGAAGTCAACATACCGCACTAGTCACGAACTTGATATTCTGCAGCCAACTGTCTGGAACATTTTGAGAACCTGATTGTGACTGAAACCGTACCACTGCAGGATCTCATTACAGCTGCATTTACGAGTAGGGATATGCTAGAGTGCACATGGGGCAAACTAGATTATCGCATAGATGTGTGACGAAAGGAAGCCACGGACAGTTTCTGTTTATTTTCATGTATCATTCTTTATTTTGTGTTATATATTTTTAATGCAGTCCTTTAAAAACCCGATGTATCATTTATATTTACCCTGTATATTGAATTATGTGGTGCACACCTCAAAAAAATTTAGAAGGTAAATTAACTGATTTTTTGTTTAAAGTCCACTTTATGCAAAGTTAGGCTAATTAAAACTGGACTAAAGTTTGATCCAAACCACTGTGCAATGTGCCTCCACCAGGTATCGAACTCGGTACCCCTTGATTACAAGGCGATGATGTTAACACTATGCCATTGAGAAAGCCCTAAAAGATAAATTTAGTTGAGCGACACCTTGTTCAATATCTTTCTGGAATTCTGGTGTTTTGTGTGGTACACAAAAGTAAAATTTTAATTCCAAACAATAGACATTTTTATTCAAATTAAAATGGTTTTTATATGCTTTAAATACCTCATTCTTGAATGTAAGACCTATTGTGAGACAAAAAAGTTGTAGATTTACATACTCTACTCAAATATTGATCTTTAAAATCTTCTTACTCCATATGCAGGAACAATCATGGTAACATCTGACTTACCTTGTAGTCTTAAAATTAAAAAAAATTGTGCTTTTAACCCTGGTGTTTTAATTTGTTTATTTCTATGTCCTTTAATTTTCCAGCCTCAAAGTCAGTTGGATTTTACCATGTTAACGTATTGTTATTGGCAGAAATGTGTCAGAATACCAGCATTTGGTATAATTTGAAACTTGTACATGGATTCTTAGTAAAATTTAACAAACATATGAGGTATTGAACAGCAATAGCATGTAACAAATGCATACCAAAATTAATGAAGTATGCAGTGCAATACAGGAAAATCTCGTTAATACGAAGTACCCTTTAATCCGAAGTTCTTCCCATTCCCCAGCCGATAAGATAGGATTTATAATGTATTTCAGTACGGATAAATCGAAATACGGATAATTTTTAATACGAAGTTGTTTACAAGACCCTTCCGCAAAACTGGTTTCACTTAATTCGAAGTAGACACCTGCGTAAGTCGACAAGAGAAGATCGAATGTGGAGAGAGCTTGGACGTTATTTTAACTTGACCTTGACATGTTTCCTTGTCCTAAGAGCTGCTGACAACCCGAGGGAAGTGGCCCGAAATGCCCACTGGACATTGACATTCTTTGTCAATGTGCATGGGAGGTCAAGCTCTTTCCCCGCTGAATGCGCCACCTTGGAAATATTCACCAGTGCTAGATGAGAAATGCGAGATAAGATCGCACGAATGTTCCAAAATACAAGACGCGTGGCACCTGGAAGTCTCACCCATCTGTCTAGCTCTGAGCTCGAGATACAGCAATTTCCCGTGAGCGAGCAACTTTTGGCCTGGTAGCCGACAACTTCCGGTAACCACTTTCATTGAAAGCATGTTCTTTGTGCCCTGTAGAACTTCATTAAAAAAAGGGAAACTATTCAACCTGCTTAATGCGTTGTCATCTAGGTTTCCCGCAAAAGTTGACGTCGATCTTGTTGCAACTCCAGTTTCCCGTTTCATACGTTTCCCAACTGTGCCGATCATAAAATTAGCCAAAACAGTGTTTTGTTGTCTGCGTGACTTCTCCCCTTTTGCTATCAGCAAACGGGGGGGGGGGGGGGGGTCCGTTGCTAATTGTTTCGGCCACAATTTTCTTGCTCGTGTGCGCACACTGGCTCCTTTCCTTTGGCGTCTAAAAAAAAGCAAACAGTTCTGAATACCTTCTTCAAAACGAACAAAAACAGCATGATAAGTAAAAGAAAAGTGACACCCTTCCTTCTCCTACAACAGCTCATTATCCGCCACTGGTGTGCATGGTAATGCGATAATTGCAGAATTCAGGTCCCTCTTTCTTGTTTGAATGCAGCTGTCTGGATAGGAAATATTGCCCGTATTATTGTCTGTTGCATGGTAAAAGGTAAAACAAGGATCATTTTTTTTTTTTTCACACTGCTGATAAAAGTTCGATCTTCGACAACTTTAAAATGCCCATGATTTCCCTTCTGCCACCTGCTGCTCTAACTTCCAGCCGGTCTCATTGTGTTTACGCTGCAGCTGGCGCCAGTGTTTAGTCTAGCGTCTGGAAAGCTCTCGCTTGCCGGTAACTGCAATAACTCATCCAGTGCGAAGGAAAGGAATAAGCGTCATTGTTTTGAATCTCGCAAAGCCATATAATCCCCACTTTTCTTCAGAACCATTAGCGTGCTGCTGTTACAAAAAAACAAAAAAAAAACGCAATGGTCAATGTAGGAATACGAGAGGAAAAGTTTTCGCGGAGCGAGTGTTTGACCTCCAGAATACTCCTGAGGGCCGGTTGCACCATCGCCACTTAATCTGCCACTTTACAAAGTGCTGGATAACGACAGGCGGGAGATTTAGGCGGCGGTGGGTTGCACCAAGCATTTTTATCCTCGGCCTTGTAAGGTAGAACTTTCTCCTGCTTGCCGTACGACCTGGCAACAGAAACTGGAGAAAGTTGTGTTTTCGAATGTGTTTTGTTTGTTTATTACGTGCTAATATCTGCTTGTCAATTCCAAATGCATGCTTTTTCAACTGAAATATGTTTAAAAAAAACTAAATATTTATTGCAATAAAATGAAACAGCTGATAGAAGTAGGTAATGCATGTGTCGTACTCTCATATAATATCAAATGTGTTATATGATACAATATAACCCGTAATCTTTCGAAGTAGTGGGAAGCTTACAAAATTTTCAATTTATTTTTCACGTACTCCAATTAACATAATGCAAAAAAGAATATCCCTCGTCTTATCTTTCAGTAAGACATACGGTCACTTTTTAAAAAAATATTAAACACTACTAAACAGTGACCAAAATTTTACGAAGTCGTAACAAATGCAAGTTACATTTATTCAATTTTTAGTGCAAGGCTGACATACCTGAGTTTGTGTAAATATACGGAATGAGAAGAGCAATCTTCTATTCTGCTCTTACTAATTTATCATTCGTTTCTGTTAATAATTTATCAATCCGTAACCCCTTCTTTAGCGAATAGCGAGGATTAGTATTATCAACGTTGACCATCTTATAGGTTTCTTCTTTATTTATAATGCAGCTTTTGTGAAAGTTGGTTAACGATGCAGATGAAAATTAAATTTTTGTATTCAAGACAAATTCGAATAGCACAAAAAAATTCGTTAATCAACGGTTCCATGTACAAGGTACATTTTGGGAATTACTATCATCTTAGCGCAAAAGGAAGAATCAAATAGTAATGTAAAGTACCGTAGTACTGTATGTACGCACGTTTTATTCTTATTAAGAAAAAAGAAGAAACTCCAGGCTGTATATACTTTCAGATAGGTAGTTTCGTGAAACGTTATATGCTAGTGCAATGCAAGAACGTATATATTTCTTTACAAAAAACAGTAATATTCACCAGGAAAATATACATTGTACATACGTACAAGCTGTGGTCCTTTTTAGACGAGCGGATAGGGACAGTATTAGCACCTTGGGTAATACATGCTAACAACACCAAACATGGCCTGCCTAACCTATCCACGTATGTACGTATATAATAGCTTAAATAAACAAATTATAATTTGCCAAACCTATTTACATGCTCATTTATGCTATTATATGCCTACGTGGATAGGTTAGGCAGGCCAGGTTTGGTGTTATTAGCATGTATTTCCCAAGGTGCTAATGCTGCCCCTAGCCGCTCGTCTTTTTAGGCCAGTTATTTTGAAAAATCAAATACAAGATCATGTGTATTCTAAGTAGTAAATACCGAAAAAAAAAACTTTGACACTTACGTCTTATGCTCTCCCATGAATATTAGGGTAGGGTTGGTTAGGTTAGGTACAAAACCAGTAGGAAATTGTTCCTTGTACTTGTACATGCATGTCAACATCGTAAGGATTCTTGTTAACAGTAAACTTTTTTTTTTGCCAATTTTGGAAGTTAACATACAAAATCACACATATACAATGTATACGTTTCTTAAAAGATTGGTATTACGTCTTATGTACTACTAGGTATGTAGTTTCTTGCAAGGTTATTATTGTAAATGTGTGTGTTTGTAAAACACACTACCATTCGGAAATTGTTCCTTGTACGTACATATGTATGAACTGGACGGTAAGAGTGCTAAATATTATACGTGCATTCTTTGCCAGTTGTTATTCGGAAACAAAACATTACTTGTTTATTTGCAATGTTACATTCACACCAATGGCGACGGAAGTGACTCTAATAATATTACACGTGTTTTAATCTTAAATATTACAAATTACCAGGATTGCGAAAAAGCAACTGATGCATGGTGTACATTTCGTGTATTGCGTTTGGTTGAAAAAAATTGTTACAGAAAACACACATTCATTTATTTGGAACGGCATTTTAATACAATTTTGCAAGCATCAAACGCATTACTTTAACCTGGTTTTATTTTCTGTACCCGAATGCACTCAAATCCTACATACGAAATTACAGTGAAACTGCTAATGCTAATATCAATATACAACATTTTCGGAACACACACGAAAATGACCATCTAATATTCATTTCTACGCATATATTTACAAACGTTGCTTTATTTATTGCCGTTCCTGGGATAATTAACATATCCGCCTTTTTTTGCTGTTATTTGGTAATGCAAAACATGCAGCAAACTTTCGCAATTTGCAACAGCTGATCGAGACTTTGCCATTTTATCAACTATAAAAGTGTTAACACAGATTATATTAGGTGCTGCACGTATCTGTTGGCTGCACAGTGTACTGCTTTTCCATGTTTACCTGGCACTTAACGCGTTAGGCGGAGCCCCGACCGCCACTTACAGTACACGGGACTTTAAGTGCTAGGTAACGTTAAGCGGACATTGAACAACCGCAAAATGGTGTTAAGTGGGGGATAAGACGTTAAGCGGAGATGGTGCAACCGGCCCTGAAACCTACAATAAATTGTCGATTAATCTGAAAATACGCAAGTTTCGTAAAGCTTGTTTTTAGTTCATTTTATGCTGATGAGCTAAACGGGATTAAATATACAGTTTGAAGTGGGATCCAAACCAGAGTGATTATCGAGTGCGGCACGTGTTCTAGGATACACATTCCTGCAAACAGATCGCAAGTTATGTGTTTACCTTTTCAGAGTGGATTACAATGCAAGTTGAGGAAGAGTTTAAACTGTTCCCTGCAAAGGGGGAGGGGGGCGATTATGAAGTTAACTGAAGCAAAGAATACCTGACTTTTTTACGATGTCTTTTTAACAGCCGAACCAGAACGAAATTTACAGCCCCGATTTTTTTTGTTTTTTGCCAGGGAAAGGTTGTGTTCTCTCCCAACAGAATCTTCTCTTACCAGTTAATCCTGTAACGGACAATGTTCTAGTGAACGCACATAAAATCCAATATTCATTCTGTCCGATTATCTCCCGTCTCTTGCTTGCGCCAGTGACTACCGTCAAGATTCTTCCGAGTTTCACTTCTTGCAGTAAACGAGATTGTTTTCCTTTCCCTAGATCTCCGTGCAAACGGGTTTCTTATGAACTAAAATTGTAAGAATTTCGTGGAAGAGCAACGACTTTGCACAATTAAAAGAAAATACCATTTGTTAAAAGACTTTTTGTCACAACATGCATCCCGTGCATAACCGGTTGTATAACTAGGCAGGATAAATGGTGTTAACCGTCTCCTTGGAATCTTTGTGTTCGCGTTAAGCTCCTTGTTCTCATTTTGTGTAACATTTTTTACACTTTCTTTAAAACGTACAATATTATTATATAGTACTTATAAAGCTTATTTTCTGAGCTACCACCAAGTATAAAACATCCTTTGTGGGGGGAATTTATACTCTACTTTATTTACACCTGAAAACAGGCGCCATCTTGAAAAGTTTGGATAACTCAAAGTCGTTTAATACGAAGTTGACATTTTTTGGTCCCTTGAACTTCGTATTAACGAGGTTTTCCTGTAATGGTGTTCTTATTTATTTTCAGTGCAGTTGCCACTTAGGTCATGTATTCGATGATGGTCCACCACCTACAGGTTTAAGGTACTGCATCAATAGTGTAGCCCTAGAGTTTCTGCCCAAAATGAGCAAAGAATAAGGCATACAAGTTTCTCAAGGAGGTGATTAGGGTAAGTAATATATGTATAGATGTATCAGATGGATGAATGTAGCAAATGTAAAGTTAGCCCTTATGCATTAGGCATGCACATGCGTGTGTGTGCTCAGTCACAATGAAGGTGTTGTAATGAACGTGCTCACCTTTATCCCTCAGGGCTGCCCCCCCTATATTAGATATCAATAGAACCACATAATTATAGTGAATAAAAGTTCAAGATTTTGGTACAAAAACTGGGCATATTTCAGGATCAAAAGCAGTATATTAAATAGCATTTCAATGTTAAAATGGTGAATGTAATCCTAAATTTGATTCAAAAGCTATACAAATAGCTCTTAAACATTTCCTTTCTAACAGCACATTCATGTAATTATCAAAATATGTAATATTAAGTTTATTTCCATTACTCATATGATAATTTAGACTTTAGAAGGTGTTGTGTTGACAAATAAACTCAGAATTTCATGTTTTGCAGTTTGTATCTCGTAGTTTTCTGACAAAACTTGGTAGGAGAATATACCTCTTACATTTTGTGTTTCCGTCAAAAATGAAATATTCATGTGTCTAGGTACCAAGGAAGAATTCTGTTAAATCACTAGATACATCAGGCAAGGGCCATGTAATTTTTAATTTGTTACATTTTTCGTGACTTCATTACCACTGCATCTTTCAGTAGATTCATGTTCCTTCGGTCCCTACTAACTTCATTGCTTTTCAATTGTCTTGAAGGTGGGTTCTATAAATTGCAGTCTCTAGTACGTAAACCGTTCACTATTTCATCGTTAACATTTCGGTACGTTACAAAAAAGAAATCGAGCACTGTACATGACAGATTTGTTTTATGTTGTCTTGAGCTCATTGTTGTCTACTGCTGTCCAGGAAATAAAAACCTAATTTCATAAAGAAAACTACAGTGGAACCTCGATACTACATTTTTCAGGGGACCAAGCTGAAAAACTTAAAATCTGGGAATGTAAAATCAGGATTCCACTGTATTAAGAAATGCTAGGTTTGTATATATATATAAAAAATAATCGATCTTCTATGTACTACCTTCCAGTCTTACAAATTTGCCAATATAGACACACTGTGCTGAATTATAGGCCCAAGTCATGTGACAAGTCATTTGCAACTTTCACATTCATTGCGGTGAAATTTACTTGTCAAATTTCTGGATAAAGAAACTTAGAAGTGGCTCTTGATGTCAGCTCAGGGGTTTATCCAGGATTTTTCCCTTGGGGGGGGTGTTGGAAAATTTTGGGGGGGTGTAAGTTTGGGGAAGTAAAGTGTATATTTTGGACCTTTTAAAAATGTTCGCTCTAATTCAATTTGTTCATGGATGTTTCTAGAGATTAACCCCCCCCCCCCCCCCTTCCCTTCACGTAACATTTCAGAAGAAAAAAGATGTCAAATACAGGAAAAAAAGGAAAATAGATTAATGTTAACATTTCAATTCAACATTTCGAGTATTGCTTTCCTTCCGATAATGTTCAGTACTTAATTTAATCAATCGTTAGACAAAACACAAGGGATGACATTAAAAAAACACAATATTTTAACATATTATTACCAGGAATCATTTCATGCAATTCTTAAGCTAGTTATAAAGAAATTAGGAACACTTGCGCAATATTTTAACTGTATTTGTATCGTTCTTGCCGTAGGTGTAACTCGGACTTGGGGGTGCCCAATTGAAATATCAGTGAGAATGCATTGCATGGGTGTGCGTGCACTTGCCTGTCTGAAGTAGTAGTAATAAATACAGAAATAATATGACTTAAATAAATTATGACACTGCCAGCAAAGCGAGCAAGAACATTTTTAGAACTAATTCTTTGCAAACTGATTATGCATATTATTAGTTAAACATAGCGACAGTATCCCATGATGTTTACTCTTTACAATCTTGCTTTGCTCGTTCGTTGAAGATTTCAATATGAAATTCCTTGACCGATTTAGTTCAAAAGCAATATCAGGTATCTATCAAACGTGCATCCCAACTTCCCACTATATTTTAACGTCTTCATGGCCATGCTCTAAATATATCGAGTTTCATTACTTTATTTCAGTTTGTGAATCATCGTTTAAACAGAGATTTGAAAACACCAGCAGAATTTGGAACTCACTCGCTACATAGAACTATTAAAATTATACATGCATATCTTGTAACTGTTAAAACAGGAGGGGGCAGGGGGCATGTGGTGAGGTAAAGAGGACGCCGAACGAGCAAAGCAAGATTGTAAAGAGTAAACATCATGGGATACTGTCGCTATGTTTAATTAATAATATGCAAATATACCCTTACAAAACTTTGGAAAATACGCTTGGCGCCTTTGAGAGTTTATCTTTGAAATACAAAATGAGAGACTCTAGGGAATTAGGAGTCACGTGCCTCTTTGCCTTAAAAGAAAACGAAATAACATGTGCAAATAAACGCTTGGCACGTTAACTGCAAAAGGAAGGCAAGGAATTTTCACTTCTAAATTGAGGCAATGCTTTATTTTCAATTATTTAAAAATTGAATAGCATTTCTTTCACTATCCAACACAAAGAGCACAATGAACCAAACAAATTTTCTCTCTCCACGTTTTCCAGCAGGCAGTGGCAAGTGCCGTCGTGCCCTCACTGGTGCGCCTATGGTCAGATATAAATTTGGGACTTAATGTAAATTAAATTTCTTTTATGTTTAATTCCTTACACTCAGGCCCGTAGCCTGGAATTCTTTGTGGGGGGGGGGGGCAAAGTCAATCCTAGAGGGGGCAAATTTTTAATATATTGTGTCGCATTGACAGATATATAGCAGGGTACACAGAGGCACTTGACACCTCCCCCAAAAGAAATAAGTAACAGAAAAGGGATGATATCTTGAAACTGCAACGGACAAACAAAAACTTCGAGCAACATCAAATGGAATTTTTTCAATAATGACCTTTCTAGATTGCCAAAGAATATAAAGTTTAACATAAATAGGCTCATAGGGACTGTATGTACTTGATATTTACAGGTTGATAATAGTAGTGTAATTGGAGCGTTTCAAAGTAGTACTTTGTAGGTATGCATTTGTAGCCTCTTTTTTTTATCAATCTAATATCAGTTTTTGACATATTTTGACAATTTTTTGTCGATGTTTTAGCGTTTAGCGATGTTTTAGTAAAATTTCCCTTTTTTTCCCACTCGTACTTAGTATGTATGCATTTGTAGCCTCTTTTTTATCAATAGAATATCAGTTTTTGACATATTTTGACAATTTTTGTCGATGTTTTAGCGTTTAGCGATGTTTTAGTAAAATTTCCCTTTTTTCCCACTCGTACTTGGTAGGTATATCACGATCTTACGTGATATAACTTAACCTATCTTTTTTTTCTTACGATTTTTTAATTTTTTTTACGATCCTAAGTGATATAACTTAACCTATCATTTTTTTTTATTTACGCACCGAACTAACTTACAAGGGATTCTGTTTGTTTTAATATTTCAGTCGAGAAAAATAGAGAACATGAAGACGATACCTGAGGAAATAGTTCTAGTGTTTGCTACTAGATGTCGCCAGCGGCGATGTGGACGCAGTGTTGCCACACTATGAGGGCACAATTTCCCTTCCCAAGGGGCAAAATTTCCCTTTTTGGACCATTTTTTCCCTTCACCTAAGCAAATGACATAATAGAATAATAATTAGTTGTGGTAGTAAAAGCAGCATTATTAGCGGTGGTGCAGTTGCGGTATTGTGGTATTTTTAATTGAAATTTCTCTTTTGGCTAAAAATCTCGGTCATGTGGCAACACTGCGTGGATGCATAAAAGAACAATTATACACAACCTTTTTCGGTTCTCCTCCGTAGCCGTGCTTGTTAAGGCGTTCACTCGTTCTTGTCATTGTTCGTTCTACGTGTGGCCTATAGGTTCGAACCCGGTCGTGGTCGAAAGTTTTTCAGCGTGTCTAGGAGTCTTTAACAGTGTGTATATTTACTTCTCTGTGTTGAGTTTTTCGATATATTTTTTCGATAACTCTTACCATTTTCGAGATATTTGCAAATTTAAGATTTTTTAACACAGGACTTGGAAAATTTTCGATTGATGAAAAAATTGGTTCCATGACAACCTATGCCAATTTTGTTATGAGAGGACAGAGGACACCGAGACGATGCTAACGCAAGAAATCCCAGCTCTCTATGATTATTTTTTCGAAAGTTACGAGTGATCAAAAACATTTTTGGCAATTGGCTCACCCTTGACCTCCAAGAACCTCGAAAACTTGGTACACGTACTCTGCATCACCAAACTCGACAAGAGGGTCAACGGGAAGGATATTCGCGCTATCTCTTACGGTTTTCGAGACATTTTGCAATTTAACGCTGGACTTGGAAAATTTTCGACAGATGGGGGTCAAATTTGGTTCCATGACGACCTATGTTCATTTTGGTATGGGTGGACAGAGGACGCCGGGACTCGACCGACGCACTAAACCCGACCTCTCCACGACTATTTGTTCGGAAGTTACGAGTGATCAAAGTTTTGGCGGGTGGGCTAACTTCTTATCCCTTGACCCCAGGACCACCAAAACTTGGTACACGTATTCTACACCTCCAAAATCGACAGGGGGGGTAGCTTCGCTACCAGGATGGGGGTGTTTTTCGATATATTTTTTCGATAACTCTTACCATTTTCGAGATATTTGCAATTTAAGATTTTTTTTAACGCTGTGGACTTAGAAAATTTTCGATTGATGAAAAAAAAAATGGTTCCATGACGACCTGGTATGGGAGGAGAGACGACACCGAGACTCGATGAACTAAGTGGTGCTTTGTTTGTGTGTAAAAAAAATGCAATGCTTTTTGCACTTGGTTATCATCACCTAACATGTTATTAATTGTTTTTTAAAATTAATTACAACTGAAAACTAATAATTAATATTATCTAAAGTTACTAATTAATATTATACAAGTAATTGATATAATTTTTTTGTTCTTGTTGCTAGTGTTGGGTAATTATAGTTGTTGCAAAATATAAGCTCTCGCGTATGACAGTTTCTGAGTTTTGTTGGGTATATATAGACGAATCGAAATTTTACTTGTTATGTTAAATTGTATGTTAGGGTACATGGTAGGAGAAATCATTGTACAGTGTGTCCGTAAAGTCATGGTGCACTTTTGACCGGTCACAGGAAAGCAACAAAACAAGATAGAAATGTGAAATCTTCACCAAATAAAAGGAAAACTCTCCAAGTTTCCGTACTATGATGCGCAAGCGTGTGCGCACACAGGTGATGACGCAACACCACGAACTGCGCAGCAGCGGATCAGCCCTCGCCCACGCCAGTCGAGATGTGGACGGTACAGAGGCAAGTCCAGTGTGTTCTGTGGCTTGCGAAGTTCGAATCCGTGAGCAAAGTGCAACGTAAATATCGTCGCGTGTACAACGAAGCGCTTCTGTACAGTCCACATCTAGACTGGCGTGGGCGAGGGCAGATCCGCTGCTGCGCAGTTCGTGGTGTTGCGTCATCACCTCTGTGCGCACACGCTTGCGCATCATAGTACGGAAACTTGGAGAGTTTTCCTTTTATTTGGTGAAGATTTCACATTTCTATCTTGTTTTGTTGCTTTCCTGTGACCGGTCAAAAGTGCACCATGACTTTACGGACACACTGTATATTAGAGCGCTCTTTTAATGATTTGCCTATAACTGCATACAGGCAGCTGTAAATTTAGCATAAAATATCCTGATCCTCTTTCTTCTAGCATGTGCGACGTTTGTTGTGGTGGGATCATTGGGGGAAATGTGATTCTCCCAGTATGTCATCTGACTTACTAGCATATGCGATACGAAGAACAGGTGTGTATGTGGCTTACTAGGATTAGGCTCATGGTAATGAGGTCCTAGTAGCTGAAACGTTGTCGGGGTATTTTGCATTTTTTTTATTACGTGCTAAACTACACGAGAGCCTCTACGTGCTTTAGAGTAGAAGGGTAATTGGAGCGTTTCTAAACAGAAAAGTATGAGCCCTTCGATTTACGTGATACAACTTAACCTAACAATTAATAAATGAGGCTCACAATCTTACGTGACACAACTTAACCTAACAATTAATGGACTTGGAAAAAAAAACAATGGCGAGCGTAACATGGCGATGACGTGGAGCCTACAATACAAGTTATTACATAACATTGTGATGACTTATATTAAGCACCCCTTAATTGTATTACTTATAAGGGTATACTATTGCACAACGTTTTTGCAACAAGTTATTACGTAACATTGTGATGACTCATATCTAATGCTTTTTGTTGTATTAACTATAAGGGTGTAATAGAATCAGCAGTTAAATAAAGTATAAATCAAGAAAAAGTAAGCCATGGTTCGCATAACCTAATAGAAATAGACTTAGGTGGTTAAAGAACACCATGTTTAGAAGATTACTTGAAAAGTAAAATTAACGAAATTGAAATAAAAGTATCAGAGGTGCAAATGAATTGAGAAAGGGGTGGCAACCTAAAGTAAACTTCATAAAAAAAAATGGCTGACTATTTTAAATAGATGGAAGAACTACTTTAATGACGTTTTAAATGTTCATGTAGGAGATAAATCAGAAATAAATTAAGTACGCACAGCAGAACCTAACTTGATTGAAGTTAAAGATGCCAAAGAGATAAATTAGTCGAGAAGAAACTCGTTAATATGTCTGACAAAAAATGTACAATTCATGATGGATTAAAAAAAAAAAGAAGATGCTCTTTTTAGTTTTGCCTTAGAATATGCTTTTAGGAAGGTAAAAGAAACAAACGAAGTACTGTTAGCATATGCAGATGATGTAGACTTACTGGGGAATGATGTAAATACAATTAAGAATAATGCTAAAAATATTTTTTTTTCAAAAGCAGCTTAAGAGATAGGTTTTAGAAGATAGCAATGAGAAATCTAAAGATATGTGCTTACATGCCGAAACCAAGTGATAACAACTTGTTTGAACCAGTTTTCCAAATCCAAATACTTAGGAGTAATACTAACAATGAAAATGATATTAAAGAGGAAATGAAAAGAAGGCTTAATTCATGTTACTTTTCTCTTCATAAAACTTTTGTCTCGTTTCATATCTAAGGAACTAAAAAATTAAAAATATATATATATAGATCTTGCTCAGTATAAGGACAAATCGAACTTTCGGGTTCAAGAAGGGTAGAGAATTAATTAATTAGTTAATATTCAATGTAATATGGTTTCACGTATTAAACAAAAACAAAGTTAGTAATAAGGCATTCATATTGACAAGGGAATTCTTACAAATTTATTCTCTTCGTAAGTTTGCCAATAGCATTTTCATCATCCTGTGTTATTTCAAATCTTCAATTATGCAATGCAAAAAGGAGAAGAATTTCCATGACATGATAACATGAATTTGTACGTTGAAAGAAAAATGAAAACGAAGAGCTGTGATAAAAAAAGAACGCTTGACTCTGACGAGCGGGAAACATAATAGAAATCAAGGACGGAAAATATGAACAGAGGAAAGTGGATATTCAAAAGAAGGTGGCTCTTCCATGATAATTTTTACTTTTCTCAATCCGAACAAATTCATAAACATTATCATCATTGAATGTTGTTGTTGTTGATGAGTTGGTGTTTTAAGTCCACTTTATGCACAGTATGACTAATCGAGACTGGACCTACAGTTTAAAGTGGGATCCGAACCACGATGTGCCTCCACCAGGTATCAAACCTGGGACCCTTTGATTACAAGGCGACAACGCTACCACTGCGTCATGGGGAGGCCCCATCATTGAATGGTTGGTTACGTTGTCCCTCCGAACGAAAGACGGAATGCATACAAGCCTGTGCCTCCTAAGTTCATCGTGGCTTGCGAAATGAAAACTTCCGATGATTTTTATTTTTTAAGAACATGTTTCGCTAGGGAGGTCAAAATGACAAGTTCCGTAATTCGAATAACTTGTTGATTTTATTACGAACGAAGAAGGAATGCATGGCACTTAAAATGCTGTAGTATTATTACATCAGATCATCTTTTTGTCTTGCTTGCGTCGAATAGTCTCCTTACGTCTCTTCTTCTCCTTGTCGTTTTCGTTCAGAATCGCTTCCATCTCTCCTGTTATTACATTCGCGACTTCTAGATTATCACTTTTTCTCCCTGTAATTTTATAAATATAGTTTTTTTTTCATGATCATCTAGAGAACACCGGATAAATTTCAGCAATATCGATCATCTAGAGAACACCAGATAAATTTCAGCAATATCGATCACTCAAATGGATATCATCATCTTCGTCCAATACAATTCTTGAAAATTTTATATAGCACTTCCAGGAGTAGGTCGGTTAAAAAAAAAAACGCGAGCCCGAAGATTCCACTTTTATCTTGTTCTGTCTTGTTTAACCGATTTTGAATTTGAGATTTTTTATTTTTATTTGCCATTCACAACACGTTCGACTATTCGTGACAATACGTTTCAACCTTTCTGTATAAACGTTTCAACGTTCTGTACTCAACTCAACGTACTCAACAAAACTCAGAAACTGTCATACGCGAGAGCTTATATTTTGCAACAACTATAATTACCCAACACTAGCAACAAGAACAAAAAAATTATATCAATTACTTGTATAATATTAATTAGTAACTTTAGATAATATTAATTATTAGTTTTCAGTTGTAATTAATTTTAAAAAACAATTAATAACATGTTAGGTGATGATAACCAAGTGCAAAAAGCATTGCATTTTTTTTACACACAAACAAAGCACCACTTAGTTCATCGAGTCTCGGTGTCGTCTCTCCTCCCATACCAGGTCGTCATGGAACCATTTTTTTTTTTCATCAATCGAAAATTTTCTAAGTCCACAGCGTTAAAAAAAATCTTAAATTGCAAATATCTCGAAAATGGTAAGAGTTATCGAAAAAATATATCGAAAAACACCCCCATCCTGGTAGCGAAGCTACCCCCCCTGTCGATTTTGGAGGTGGAGAATACGTGTACCAAGTTTTGGTGGTCCAGGGGCCAAGGGGTAAGAAGTTAGCCCACCCGCCAAAACTTTGATCACTTGTAACTTCCGAACGAATAGTCGTGGAGAGGTCGGGTTTAGTGCGTCGGTTGAGTCCCGGCGTCCTCTGTCCACCCATACCAAAATGAACATAGGTCGTCATGGAACCAAATTTGACCCCCATCTGTCGAAAATTTTCCAAGTCCAGCGTTAAATTGCAAAATGTCTCGAAAACCGTAAGAGATAGCGCGAATATCCTTCCCGTTGACCCTCTTGTCGAGTTTTGGTGATGCAGAGTACGTGTACCAAGTTTTCGGAGGTTCTTGGAGGTCAAGGGTGAGCCAATTGCCAAAAATGTTTTTGATCACTCGTAACTTTCGAAAAAATAATCATAGAGAGCTGGGATTTCTTGCGTTAGCATCGTCTCGGTGTCCTCTGTCCTCTCATAACAAAATTGGCGTAGGTTGTCATGGAACCAATTTTTTCATCAATCGAAAATTTTCCAAGTCCTGTGCTAAAAAATCTTAAATTTGCAAATATCTCGAAAATGGTAAGAGTTATCGAAAAAATAACTCGAAAAACACCCCCATCCCGAAGCTACCCCCCCCCCCCCCCCCGTCGATTTTGGAGGTGTAGAATACGTGTACCAAGTTTTGGTGGTCCTGGGGTCAAGGGGTAAGAAGTTAGCCCACCCGCCAAAACTTTGATCACTCGTAACTTCCGAACAAATAGTCGTGGAGAGGTCGGGTTTAGTGCGTTGGTCGAGTCTCGGTGTCCTCTGTCCACCCATACCAAAATAAACATAGGTCGTCATGGAACCAATTTTTTTCATCAATCGAAAATTTTCTAAGTCCAGCGTCAAAAAAAAATCTTAGGACAAAAAAAAAACCTACAAAGACAGAGACATGGACATAGACATTACATATAGACATAGACATTACACAAAGACATAGACATTAGACAACTTAACCTAACTTAACCTAACAACCGGGAACACGAGCCCGGGGACAGGGATAGGACCCCGGGGACAGAGGTCCAGGGACAAGGGGTAGGTTAGGTTAGTTCGATGCGTAAATAAAAAAAAAATTATAGGTTAAGTTATATCACTTAGGATCGTAAAAAAAATTAAAAAATCGTAAGAAAAAAAAGATAGGTTAAGTTATATCACTTAAGATCGTGATATACCTACCAAGTACGAGTGGGGAAAAAAGGGAAATTTTACTAAAACATCGCTAAACGCTAAAACATCGACAAAAAATTGTCAAAATATGTCAAAAACTGATATTCGATTGGTAAAAAACAGAGGCTACAAATGCATACCTACTAAGTACTATTTTGAAACAATCAATTAGCACTACTGATAATGTTAATAAACGATTAATGGGCCTCTCTGCAGAACTGATTAAAGTTTATAAATCATGCTTCATAATGATTCCCTCTTGTTTCCAGTATGCAAGAGTTTTCCGCACAAAGGAATCTAACGAGAATCCAATAACACCATTGTGTTGTGTTATACAAGAAAAATCGAATTAATTAAATAATAATGGTTACATATTATCTACACTTTGATGATTGTGAAAAAAATTGTAATACATTTTTCTTGTACTTGCTAAAACATGGGTCCCTTAGTCCACCACGGAATCTATTTCCTCCAAAGGGGAGACTCTTGCATCGCTATAGACAAAGTTTGCCTACTGGTTACGTTAACCATTTTGCAAAATATTGTGTGAATTGTATTATAGTTGAAATACATGTTTTGACACCTGACCAATAAATAGGAATACCTTGATTGATCAATGACTTCTTGGATTACAGTATCATCTTTAATATTTCATATTAAGTTTCATAGAAATAAATTGTTTTAATAGGGCGCAAATAATTTTACGGGGCACCATGGCATTCTCTTTAACATTTTTTTTTCATATAGATCATTTGACTCCCAGGGCCGAATCTCACCGTCCCATAGCTCTGAACTTTGACTATAAGAATAGAAGACATTGCGAGCGAAGCGAGCAAGAAAATTTTACGAAATGTATTTTTATTTGTATAAAATTTGAAATCGAGAGGGGGGAAATTGCCCCTTGCAAGTGCCCTTGGCCGTCTCGAACAAAAATGCAAGGAACTCGTAAAAACTAATTCCATCATGAGTATCCAATTGCCCTGTATTCTTAGATTCTCCTAGTCTTGTTTTTTTTTTTTTACTTCAATGTTTGCTTCCCCTAGAATGGACTTCCGTCCAAGGTCGGGAGGGTTGGGGGGACGATGCCCCTGCCGCCCTGATGTTTGCGGCACTGTTTATGAGTGTCTCTTCATCAATTTCACGTCATCATTCATTGTTGCGATTAGCTATAAGTGGCATAAAAGCAACGCTATCAAATATCCACTCCCTCTCTCTACCACACGAATCACTATTACCAAAAAGGGAATCCCCCCCCCAATCCTGATACCACATTATACTGAATCCCACACACCTTCATAAATCACAAAATCAATAAGTGTCTTTGTTATGTTGCTAGAGTAATTGTAAAGATTAGTGAGAAATCCAGGTGTTCTGTATTTTTCACAGGGGGAGGGGGCAAAGCAGGCTCTCAGGGGGGTAGTTGCCCCCTGCCCTCCTCTAGCTACGGGCTTGCTTACACTTCCTTTGCTTCCTCTGAAAAGTTGAATAAAATTAAACATGTCATTATATCAGGGAATCGACTAGATACAAAGAGAAAGCCAATTTTTTCTAAAGCTATATCTTTGCAAACTGACAATAACTTTAATTTAATAGGGTGCCAGTAATTTCATAGGGCACCACGATGTTAACGCTTTTCTGTTTTTATCTGTCTTGCTTGTTCGGCACCCCATTTGTACTTATCGCCCAGGCAAGCACCCCACGTGGACCCTCCCCCTTTTACAACTCTCTTTCTAATAGTATATAATTTATTTTACAAAGGTAAGAACTCTTGGAGCCACATAAATGGTCTTCAACTATAGACGTGAATGAATCACTTAGGTTCTTCATGAAATATTTGCCATTTTATATCGAATACTCGGTCAGTAAATTTTATATTGGTACTTTATGAATATCGGTTGGAAGGAATATAGTGTCACTGATTATCTACTCATCACTTTCGGTTTCTTTCTGTCTGGTTTTTCATTTTCTCTATCTTCTTCAGACAGTTTTGCAGTAAAGTTTCAGACATTGTTATACACTAAACAGAACGACAACACACGAACGGAGATGCTACACTGAGACTGACCTAAGGCCAAAGGCATTTGACTGTTCTTTTCTCTACCGCTCCAAAATCATCCATCTCGCCAAGTTACAGAAAATAGTGTTGCTAACCATAGTAACAGAATTCACTACAAGGAGTCAAACCTGTATCTTTGAATTTCTTCCCTTACTTTTATCGTACATTTTGTCACATGAAAGAATCAAAAGGAAAATGCAACAAAATGTAAATTTCATTGACTCGGGGG
The DNA here is from genome assembly GCF_977018435.1 of Lepisma saccharinum. NCBI lineage: Eukaryota > Metazoa > Arthropoda > Insecta > Zygentoma > Lepismatidae > Lepisma > Lepisma saccharinum. The sequence goes on along the minus strand of NC_139247.1, from coordinate 41,956,190 downwards.
TTGAATAATTGAATTTACGAATCTGTAACGTATTTAAGAAATATATAAGGTATTCAAACGCTGAACTGTCAACACTGTGCGCGGAATGTGCTCCCTGGAAGGAGGACGAGAGGTCAGTTTAACATTTTCCAGATGGCAGTGTCCCTTCCCTCCCCTTTAGAGCTGACCAAAGCCATGTCAAGGGAGCTGGTGTTTCCAGGAAATGACCATGCTGCACATTCCACCCTCTTCCTTGATACTTTGGTTTTAGGTGGTCGAATGGTCCATTGGACTACGCTTCTTCATCTACAAATGATTCCTTTCTGTTAATGTTGAAGTATTGTCATTCTTATTGTTGATATAAACATTTTTATTTACACCCCCCCTCAGGGGGGGTGTTCCACTTTTCTGCTTGGGGGGTGTTCACCAAAATTTGGGGGGGTGTTAGGGGTGTGTGGATAAATCACTGTGTCAGCTACTTGTTTGGGCAATTCCATTATAAGAGTAGAGCTTGAGGCTACTACATCTGTGTTTGTCAAATGAAGTTCCCAGTTGATGTGATACAACAGTGGTGGAAAAGAGTAACTAAATTGCCTAACCTATCTAAACTAAATTGTAACTAACCTATAACTAAATCTCTAGCCTTCTTAAACCCGAAGGTTCATGGCTGCAGCAACACAGGCCTTCCATCTGTCCCTATCCTGAGCAAGATCTATATACTCTTTTCCATCCCTACCGATTTCCTTTAAGTCCATCTCAACGTTGTCCCTCCATCTTCGTCTTGGCCTTCCTACAGGTCTCTTACCATCAGGTTTCCCAACAAGAATCCTGTAAACTCCTCTTTCCTCTCCTATTCGTGCCACATGGCCTGCCCACCTAAGTCTTCTTGATTTAATTATTCTAATAATATCTGGACATGAATACAAATTATGTAGTTCTAAATTATGTAGCCTTCTCCACTCACCTGTCTCCTCATCCCTTTTAGGTCCAAATATTTTCCTAAGGATCTTATTTTCAAATACTCTCAATTTATGTTCCCCTTTCAATGTAAGGGACCAAGTTTCACACCCATATAATACTACAAGCAAAATTACTGTTTTGTATATTTTAACTTGTAATTTCTTAGATATTAAACGAGAAGACAAAAGTTTATGAAGAGAGAAGTAACATGCATTTCCTGAATTAAGCCTACTTTTTATTTCCTCTTTAATATAATTTTCATTTGTTAATATTATTCCTTAGTATTTGAATTTGGAAACTGGTTCAAACGAGTTGTTACAGGTTCGGCCTGTAAGCATATATTTAATTTTCTTTTTATTAACTTGCAAACCTATCTCTTTAGCAGTTTTGAAAAATATTTTAGCATTATTCTTAATTGTATTTATATCATCCCCTAATAAGTCTACATCATCTGCATATTCTAACAACTGAGTCACACCATTTAATTTTAGTCCTTCGTTAGTTTCTTTTACCTTCCTAACAGCATATTCTAAGGCAAAATTAAAGAGCAATGGAGATAATGCATCTCCTTGTTTTAACCTATCATGAATTGTAAATTTGTCAGACACATTCATACCCACACAAATTTTACTTTCTGTTTCATTGGTGCATACTTTTATCATACTAACAAGCTTCTTAGGTATTCCAAACTCTACTAATATATTATATAATTTATCTCTTTTGACCGAATCATATGCTTTTTTGAAATCAATGAATAGCTGATGGACATTTTGATTATATTCCCACTTTTTTTCAAGTGTCTGTCGAATGTGAAAAATTTGATCTGTAGTTGATCTGTTACGTTTAAATCCACATTGATTTGATTTGATTTATTTTACTTCGCTTTTTGTGCCACTTTTGGCTAATTTGCGAAGATGGGGATGAGTGATGATATGATGAAATTGATGAATGGACACTCACAAATATCCATGCCCAGGCCAGGATTCGAACCCGGGACCCCTGGCGTCAGAGCGCGATGTGCTTTCACTCCGCCACAGGAGCCGGCAAATCCACATTGATAATCACCTATAATTTCATTAGCATATGGGGTTAGTCTTGTTAAAAGAATGTTAGATAATATTTTATATGTTGTTGAGAGTAGAGAAATTCCACGGTAATTATTGCAGTTCATTTTATCACCTTTTTTAAACACAGGAACAATTATGGATTCTTTCCACTGTTGAGGGATTTCTTCTTTATTCCATATTAAACAAATTAATTTATGAATTTGACATATTAATGAATTTCCACCATATTTAATTAACTCAGCTGGTATTAAATCAATGCCAGGTGCTTTGTTATTCTTTAGCCTTTTAATAGCATCTTTAACTTCAGTCAAGTCAGGTTCTGGTACTAAAGGTTCTGCTGTGTGGACTTCATTTACTTCTTATTTATCTCCTACATGGACATTTAAAAGGTCATTAAAGTAGTTCTTCCATCTATTTAGAATATCGCTTGGGTCAGCTAGAAAATCACCGTCTTTATCTTTTATCAAGTTTACTTTAGGTTGCCACCCCTTTGTAAATTCATTTACACCTTTATATAACTCTCTGATATTTTTGGTTTTGCTGTTTGTTTCAATTTCGTTAATTTTGCTTTTCAAGTAATCTCTTTTTTTTTACTTCTAAACATGCGGTTAACTTCTCGCTTTATTCTATTATAATTGCTTAGATTTGTATCACCAGAGTTATTTAACCACCTAAGTCTAGCCTGATTTCTTATTTCTATTAGATTATGACATTCATTATCAAACCATGGCTTACTTTTTCTTGGTTTATGGTATCCTATACTTTCTTTAGCTGCTGATTCTATTGCATTACGTATGTGCTCCCAATTATTATTTACGTCTGTTTCATTTATATTTTCATCATCATTTAAATCCTGCAAAACATCAAATCTATTTGACAGTTTAATTTGGTAATCTTTCTTAATTCTTTCATCAGTAAACTTTCCTGTATCAAATTTTAGAACTTTTAGATTTTGTTGCTTATGATTTATCACTGAGAGTCTTTCTCTTAATTTAGCAATTACTAAATAATGGTCACTGGCACAGTCAGCACCTCTATGTGTACGAACGTCAATTATACTAGTATGCCTTCTCTTATCAATGAGAATATGATCTATCTGATTATGAGTTTTACCATATGGAGAAGACCAGGTATATTTATGGATATCTTTATGTTTAAAAGTGGTACTTTTCACAATTAAATTCTTTGAGGTTGCAAAAGTAATCAATCTTATACCATTATCATTACTTAATTCATGAAGACTTTCTTTACCAATGGTGGGTTTAAATGTCTCTTCTTTGCCAATCTGTGCATTACAGTCACCTAACAGAATTTTCATATCATACTGAGAAAATTTATCAAAGATCTGTTCTAACTCTGCATAAAAATCATCTTTAGTATTATCATCTTTATCTTCCGTTGGTGCATGTATGTTTATGAAAATAATTTTACACCACCTACCCTGTAAAACTGCATATGATATCCTGTCATTAGTAAATTCTACTGTTTTAAGAGCTGAGATAATTCTATTATTTATGAAGAAGTCTGTTCCAAAATTATGATTTTCAGTACCACCATAGAAAAAAGTATAATTTTTAGTTTTACAATTCCCTTCTCCTGGCCACCTAACTTCCTGGACAGCTACTACATCTAATTTATACTTAACTATCTCATTAACTGTATACTGAAATGTCCCAGGCTGGTAAAGGCTCAGAACATTCCAGGTGCCTAATTTAATATCCTTATTCCTAATGTAGATCTTATCCTTAGTCCAGGGACCTCCCAAAGTAGTCCCCGCCTGGAGATCCGAACGGGGGACTATTTTACCTCCGGAATATTTTACCTTGGGAACATCCATGGCCTTATATTGCTGATTCTTGACATGTCTTTTTACAGTGCAGAGTTGTCAGCTCTACCCTAACCCCCAATATGAATGGAGGACCGCACCTGTCATTGGTCAGCGAATCCCTTGGATCCCAAGAGAACAAATCAAATAATACTTCTATAAGCCCAATGCATTTCTCTTTGCCTCCTACGGCCATCCTGCGACTGTTGCCAAACCTGATGCACATAAAAACTAACCTATTCCCCATATCAGCAGATATTTTATCAATATTAGGAAATTTCATATCCGCACTATATTGCGATTGGCAAAAATCTCATATTGGTTCATCCTAACTCCTTACCATAGGGAACTTTCAGAGTGAAGTAGTATGTGGCATTGGGGGAGGGGGGTGGGTGACAAGCAGTGCGAAACAAAGGCAACACAATGCACATTGAGAAAATGGCCCAGTCCAACAGACAGCTTTACCGGAAGGTGTGCCTAGTTGGATAAATATATCAAAATAGTTCCGTTAGGTAGAATGTTCATTTACATTGAGTGTTACCTGTGCAATTCGGCATATTTTGATGGTTGTCGTGCCACTCCAGTACGAACAGTTGCATTAATTTCTGAAAGTTTGTTTCGTATTGACGTGTGCTGCTTGTGTGTAAATTCCCTTAGCAGCATCTTAATTGGAAATCTTTCATACAAAAATGAATAATTAAAAAAATATATTCATGTAGTCTGCAGGAATGTTCAGTAAACGTAAATTGTTTGAATAGTTTGCAATAATCACGATTTAAGGTCAATTTATTATTCTATTAAAGATGATACGGTTTATTTACATGTTGCTTTTCCCACTGTTTTTATTTATTTGGTAATTTATAATTGTTTTATATACTTTCAGAGTAAGCAGCACACGTTTGAAGATGAGGTATCAACTACAGGCTTGAAGCACACTCCTGTTATTCAGAATTGCAGCTTGTACCTAAGCAATGTAAAGGTAATAGAAACTTTGTTCACTTTTATATGTATATGCAATATGCTACTCAAAAGTACCCCAAGTTTAAATGAAGCTCGCAACAGGAGAGCAGTTGATTATGTGTTGCTAATATGTATATCTTTATTCAAGAAGTAGTTCATCAATCACTTGTAGGCTTTCTTTTGGGATTTTTTTTCTTCGTTGCCGTAGTATAGAATGCTTTAGAATGTGTGTAGCTTACATTTCATATAACTTAGGTTATCAAAATTAATGTCGTAAGTTTTTTCTGTGATCAAAAGTTGAATTTATCCAATAACTATTTGAAGAGTTGTGAAAATTGTGGACATTCCAAGGGTTTGAGCTGGGACTTTTGTCAGCTGAACTACAAAATCAGAACCTTGCATCATCACAATTATAGCCGTACTTAATTTTCCTGGTGTTGTGGTCCATGAGTAAAAAAAAAAAATACTGTTTTGTGCACCAAAAGCTATATCCGACGGCTCTTTCAGTTTGAATTAGCTGTTTCATTCAGAGATAGATGGCACTAGTAATTTTACTTCAAATATTCTGAAACTTTATGCAAACTGGACAAAGTCGGTTTTCTAGAATACACCACTGTGAAGAATTTATTTATAATTATCAGAGAAATATGCACACACATTTTTTTTTTATTCTAAAAAATATGGAAGTTGATGTTCTTTGATTGTAACTTCTTTATGTATTCATTCTGTAATATTACTTTTTTTTATTGTTGTGGAGGGCCCCATTCTCGTAGCTTCCATTCTCAGCAGTGACAATATTCATTTGCATGCCACAGAACTGTCAGCATATCGCTTTGGGCTTTTTTCTTGCCTCGCAATAAGTGACCAGTCATTTAAGAGACCAATATAATTTTGCATTGGTAAGACACCATAGCTGTTCCTAAACCAAATAACGGCCCTAGAGGCCGAAACATGCCCGCTCCAATAAAGGTGATTTTATTAATAATAATAATAATAATAATAATAATATCACTATTATTTTATGTATTTCCATTGGCTTTATTGTTAAGAATCTTTCAAAATCTGTACCAAGATTTCATTCATATTTCTGTGTAGTTATTTTCACATTAGTGAGCATGTTTTGGTTTATTTATTTATTTTCTGTATTCCAACAGGTTTTCCTTCTTTTTCCAGCTATTTACCTAGGTATACTTCACTGCTTGTAGCTTTTGCATCGGAAGATATATATTGTGCACGAGCAATATACTCTCATGGTAGTTCAAAAGCAATTTTCTTGTTTTTCCTCAGAACTTCGAATTTAGGTGATATTTTGTTCTTAACCCTCTGTCATCCGCATCCTCATAGTAGCACAAATGTCTCTCATGGAGCACTCAATGCCACCTTATCAAAACCAACATTATTTACATGAATTATTGATGCAAATCAATGTTGAATTATACTAGTACTTACTGGAAATGAGGGGAAATATATTTGAACGCAAACATGTCCATTTCGAACATTTTTATTAGCTATTAAAGGAAATAGACTAAAAAAAAATCACTGAAAGCGTCTTATAGAATTACAAGCTTAGACTCTTAAGCAAATGCACCAAAATATTATCTAAAAATAATTAAAACTTTGCTATATAATGAAGGAACTAAAAAATGATCTCACCATTCATAAAATTTTCAATATATTTTTCAAAAATTTTCTACACATTTTTAAAAAATTCACGTATTTTTCAAAACAAATTGAAATCTTACAACTTATGTGGGCTTAGAATGGAACTATTTGTTCCAAAATTATCATTCAAAATCTTACTGACTCGTAGAAAAAGCAATGAAATGTATAAAACACAACTCAAGGAGTTACAAAATATTTCTAAAATGTTCAAATCTCAATATGTTTCTACTACTTTTACGAGATATATGTAAAAAAGGACATACTGACTCAAAAAAGAAAAAGAGGAACCAAATATTGTCACTTTTCAATATTGTTATTTTGATGACAACTTTAGACAGTTCGTATGGGTACTGCAAAGGTTTCTGCATACAAATAATTTACATTCAGAATAACTTACAGTCATTTTATTCTTCTTATTGCCGCCAAATTCATGATTGGCATGCTATGATTTAAGGTATGAAATGTTCCCATACTGAGTGCCGCCAAAGGGAACTTCAGAGGCATGTAAGTGCACTGAAAGAAAGCCAGAAAAGAGGCATGAAGGCCTCGTATGTTTTCATGGGAATAGTGTAGATAGATTACAGAGTGCTTTCCTGAACATTAATGTGCTGATAAGGAAAATAAATTAAATTTTTTATAAAGGTGGCACGCAGTGCTGCCACGTGGGTTACAGAGGGTTAAACCAATATTTGCATTCCAGTTTTTGACATCCTGTTTCTACTATAATTGTAGTATATCATGGCCTCTCTTGATATTACACTTACTTTGTTTTCTAACAAGAAAAGGAAATGTTTGTACAAATGGACTATTTGAATGATACAGTGGTGTGAAGTATCCATTTTGTAGCCAATGTTATGTATTTATGATAATAGCATTGTTTGTTAATTTGTGAATGCTAATAAAAAAAATTGTTTTACACAGTTATGTTGTATTTTTTCACAGCTTTCTTTATTTGCGTTTATTGCTTCTTAAATTTTTAGCTTTTTTTTGTTGTTTTTTTTAAATAATAATTATTGCTAGAAAAGCTATGCATGAAACTATTTGTATGTAGTAGTCTTTTAAAATCTTGCTCACTTCAACCATCATTTTTATTGCACGAAATTAAAAATAATTTATTTCTCCAAATTGAAACAGCAATAAAGAGTTTTTAAAAACTTCTTATACAATGTGCTGGTACGATCATGTCTCACCTTGTAGGCAGAAGGCTAAAATAACCCAGTACACATCAAATTAAAACTGATTTCCTGGTTTCCTCCAGCACAACCTTCTGGCTACAAGCAAGTCCGACAACAATAGAGAGGAAATATATATACTAGATTAAAACAATGTCTTGCATGTGCCGATGCTTAGGGTATCAATCAGTTGATAGTTTTGTGAACTTTTGAGAGCAAAGCTCCGTGTCACCTACATGGGTTGAATTGCAGGGGTAAGATTCAGTGGCAATTGTCATGACATTTTAAGAGAGAAGGAAGGGGAGAGGGGCATGGTTTAGAGGTCCACAGTGTCCCCCATGTGGAAATTATGAATATATGAAATTATTTCTTTGGACAAGAAAAAACGAACTGATTCTGGTAAAATACAAACTATGTTGTTGGGTCAGCATTGTCACAAATCGAATTGGAAAGCCTTCGCCTTCCATTGTTTCATACCAGTACTCGGATAGGTCTGCAAATATTGTCTCCCCAGACCCACCCAAGCAGCAGTCTTGAACCAGCCTGACCTGACATTATGAAATGAAAGCTTTCCACCACCCACTAGTATCTAGCATGGTTCATGGGTTGACAGTCAATGACGATCAGCATCTACTGCACATTAAAGCACAGGCATAGGAAACAAGGCAGTCGGGGCACATAAAAGAAATCATATGCAACACAAGTGTGTAGCAAGCGAACATTATTGAATTTTTATAATTTATGGGGTTAGTCTAAAGATGATGGTTTCAAATTGCTAAGGGATTATACAGGAGGTATCCCAAAAAATTTAAATGGGGAAAGGGTGTCGTGTGACACCTCGTTTGATAGGTTATTATACTCCAAAACACTTTTGTATAAATATTGTTTTTGGATTATTATTTTTAAATTGGTGCAAAAAAAGTTTTCGTTCCATTGAATATGCATTTTTTTAACAGGTTAATATTATAGGAATTGCTAACAAAGTACATAAACTGTCAACATGACTGTTCAAATACACACAGCAAAAAACCCACAGGTGGTATTTTTAACTTGGTGGCTGTCAAGGGGAGAATGGGTGTCTAGCTAGAGGTATGTTCCTAACACCTTGAAAAGTTTAAACGAGAAAGAGTATCGAGTAACATCTTGTTTGATATGTCTATTAATTTCAAACATCTTTTATGAGCAACATTTTCATACTGGCTACAAAAACCATTTCATTGCAAATGAATGGGCATGGGTGTTTCTTAGCATGTGTGTGTGTGTGTGTGTGTGTGTGTGTGTGTTCAATTCAAAACACAGAAAAAGACACGGATCCATAAGATTTTAGCTCATATTTGAACCTACAAAGTTTCGAATTTTCAACAAGTAACAAGTTATATCAAGAAGTGCAAGTAGATATAAAATTTTAAAAATATAAAAAAACACATCCTTTATGTTTATAATTATCAATAACAATGTTTAATTTATTTATTGAAATTTCCAGTACAGCAGAAGCCATTTTAAACCAGAAAGAAACAACAATAAAACAATAGACTAAGATTAAAAACAAAAGAACGGATAACATAAAATAAACAAAAATAAAACAAGGCAAAAAAAGTACCAAGGTAAAAAGATCAGTTTCACAAAAGCATTACTTATGTACAATTTTTTCTATGTTGCTGATAAAAAATGAATATGAAGTGAATATATCTATTTGGTTTGAGATTATATTGAACTGATTCGGTAGCCTATGGAATAGTGATCGTTGTATGAGTGAGAGCCTGGGAGTTGTAGTTTGGAAAGTTTCCTTGCTCCGTGTTTTATGTCTAGGCACTCTGTGAGAGAGTTCGTGGAGTGGGATGCTGCATCTTAAGTTTCCATTTATAATCTTATATAGCAATTTCATATCTGCAATGTATCTACGAGTTTCTGGAGTATTAATATGCAGTTTTACAAGCAGATCTCTCTTAGGCAGGTGTCTCAGGGCCGGCACTCTATATCGAACGATGGAGAGGAAAAAGCTGAGAACGCTGTCTATCTTGGAGGTATGAGAATGGGCAGCCATGTTCCAGATTGGTGAACAATATTCTAGAATATATAGTATATATATTTTTTGTCAAAGTCGAATGTTCAGTTACTTTCACGGTCCTTCACCAAATTCATCTAATTGCCACTCATTGCCATCATAGCAATTAGACTATAGAAACAGAAAAAAGACGTAAAATGAGAATATAAAATATCTTCATTTGTGAACATTGTGGGTGACTAGACTTGCAGTTAAGAGTGGTATTTGATTCATTGTGCAATGTGCTTCCACTAAGAATCAAACCCAAAATATGATTGCAAGGCAACGGCATAAGCCAGTACACAATCGGAGAAGTCCACGTTTTTTATAGGTTTAACTGTTTTGAAAATATATTAACCAACCAATTATTATGTATTATTTTACAAACCTATGAACCAAGTCTTTAATGTGATAAAAATGAAAAAAACAACAAAAAACAACTACACATTAAGAAACGTATTTCTTCAAAAATAAGCCATGCACAAAATAATCTGCTCCATGGTGTGTACTTGGGTAGGCTGAAAGTTCTGGGATGAACCATGAAATGCCTGTGCAGACGTGACTTATTACTCTGCAGTTAGAAGCAGTACTGTAGTGACACAGCAGTGTTCACATTTTACAAAATTATTTCAGAAGTCAAATGATGGCGATAAAATGCTATCGTGCATTTTAAGCCCACTTTATTCACAGGAAGACTAATCGGAACTGGACGTACAGTTAAAGGGGGATCTGAACCACTATGTACCTCCACCAGGTATCAAACCTGGGCAGACGTGCATAATTTATTCATACCCTCCTTCCTCAGCATTATGTTTCTGATACCGTAATAAGCACACTGAAGTAATGGTCAAATTACATATATAAAAATACCACCACGTAACCTCGACTACAGCCCGGTGAGAAGGCAACACATGATGCTGCCCTTTTGCATGGAGAACTGGCTCCCGTAGAATGATTCACAGGTTGAATAGGTCTGTTTATTTAGAGTGGATCAAACTCGCCTGTGCAGACCTCTAAAAAGAGCCATTGATGTTGTTAATTGTCTGTTAACTTGGATATGTATGCATCTGTCACTTTTGGCTAATGGTGCTGAAGTGAGAAAAAATAATCATAAACTAGATCAATCCCAGGGGTTATGGGAACCAGCAGTGGTTCAAGAATTTGCCATGGTGCCAGATGTTTCATCTGAAATACCATATGTTGCAATACTGTACTGTACCAGGGAGGAACATCCCATTAAACCAGTTTGTCACCCCATCACTTCCTCCAGCAAACAGAAAAAACTACTTAAATAAATGCTCTTTAAGCCCAATAAGCATTTTTTTGTAAATAATTTGGAGCTCTATTAATGTGACTCCTCCCAGAAAACATTCCCCCCATCTCTGCCTCCTGATTTTTGTTTGTGACACCATCACCATGGAAAGACTGCTGTTCTCGGGGGGGAGGGGGAGGGAATAACCAGGATTTTATTTTGGGTGGGGATGAACCTTTTACAAAAGGGATAGGGATAATTGAGAGCAGAACAAATATAGCTATTTTTCTTAGTTTGAGGGAGTGCCGTAAAGGCATCCACCTACTCCAAGATAAAGTTGTTAATCCGTAACTGTCCAAGTTTTGAACTGATTAATTAATACAATTGTATAAGGCATACTTTGAATTGTATTTTTGACCATTCATATTTATGATCTTTACAATGGAATGCATTATGGCTTTCTTAAAATCATATTTAACACAGTTTTCATCATTAAGCATGGAGCCCATTAAAGTGTTCTTCACCTCAATGAAGGATGGAGAACAAACAGTATCTCTGATTGGTGATAGGAAGAGTTGCAGGGGTCTATAACATTTGGCCAAAAATTGTTTGTTGCAGTGAAGAAAATTTTGCATCAAAGCAGTTGCTTGCTTCCACTGTGATGTTTTTCCAATTGTTGGTTTCTTTCAGATGGAAATTGTCATGCACAGACATTTGTGCACATATCCTCAATGCAAAGATGAATATTTCTAGCTAACCGGACAAATTTTCAATAGAGATTCTGGCCCAGTGAGGAGGGCCGTACTGACACACTGGGCAAAATCTCGGTATGCCCTCTCAGTGCCTCTCCAAAATGCACATTCGGTGCCATTTTTTCCCCAACTGCTAACAATTGGACGCCCTGTTGTGGAAAATTCCCACCACCCTCTTGTCAATCCCAATCCGGCCCTACCAGTGAGTTCATACATCTGCGGCCCCGGAGGGCGAAAGTTGGCGAAGTACCAACCTTTTAAAGTTTACTGAAAGGGCAGATTCAATGGGTGTAGGGGCGACCACTTTCATCTGAGTCTCTTGCTTGGAAAAAAAGGGGGGGGGTCACTGGCAAATTATTTGCACAATTGGACAAATATAGCAAACATTGTGCTATTTTACGACCACATGATAAAGCTATAGCTAGGGGAAGAGGCCCATCACGCATGGGCAGAGTTTGAGCTTTTGCTTTGGGGGGGGGGGGGGCAGACTCTGGGAGAAGCATATGATATTATAAACTAGGGGATATTCAATAACCATCAGGTATTGAATATCCCCTGACGGGTCCAGAGGCCTTCCCCAGAAATAAAAAAACAACAACTTAAAATCACTGAGTTTTATTCCTTTTAGATTTGAAAATTTCCTCGCTTAAGTAATTAATATTACTTAATATTAATTAGTAGGGAACGGAACTTTATGTGCTAAAAAACTCAGAAATATTTATTTTTTTATGTGTCATAAATGTTGAAAATATGTGATAAAAACAGGAAAATATGTGACAAAAGTAAGAAAAACATTTGGTAACAAAAACAAAATATTACATGCATTTTAAACACCTGAAATCAGTTTCTAAATGCTTACCTCTTAGTGAGCTATTTCTTGGAAGAGTTGCAGTGGATCCCCATAGTTTTTCCAAATTATCCATTGTAAATGTGTGACGATTATCTCTAAAAAGCATCTTATATTGCGAGAAAGATCGCTCCACGTCACAGGAAACAGTTCTTGCATATTTGAAGCACGAAATGCCACTAACGCTGAAGTTTTCCAAAGCATCCTCTTCCTCTACTTCACCTTCCAAAACACGTGCAATTTGGCACAAAGTTTGAAACCTTGATTTTTCCCAAAAAAATCTGTACATTTAGACATTAGCACTTGAGGGTTAGATCCAGTGGGGGTAATATTTTCCCCCAATAGGATCGTAGGCGAGGCGCCAGAAGTCTGCCAGCGAGCGTGTTCAAAGACAAAACAAACCTAACACTCTCGGTATGAAAGAGGTGCGGAGAATAAACATTTTTCCTTCTAGAATTTCGAGGTAGCTGAAGTAAATGAGCGATTTTATGTATTTAAAATGAAAATTCGCAAAATATGTATTTACATACGGAAAACTGGAAAATATGTGTTTTTATGTAAAATAAAATTTGCTGTGTTGACATATAAGGCTATGATCAGAATTTTGGAAGAGACGAGGGTCTCTATCTTATCGCAGAAAAAAACATTTATTTACCTAAAGTTCCGTTCCCTATTAATTAGTATATTGGTTGTCAGTTTTAAAAGAAGCAAAACAGTACGATTATTGCATTTTGCATTTCATTAATTTTTTTATTGATACAATACCCGTATTACTTTTAAAAAAGTTACGGTACAATAGTAAGCTTTAGAAATTTAAGAAAAATTGAATTGAAAAGTTATTTTGATGCCTCAGCAGTAACAGTTGACTCAACACAAAGTCATTTTACGTTTTTCTTTCTTCAAACTGTACACATCAATCAAATCGTCTAAGACCCGCTATTGCGGCGCAATTACCACACATGCCAAACGTCAAGATTTGCGGTATGGCTTCATAACAAAAATGTAGTAACTGAACTTAATCATGTGTTATATTTTAGTTTTTTTTAAGTTGGGGGGGCCAGGCTCCCCCTGGCCCCTCCAGAACTCCGCCTATACCATCACCTTTCCCCCACTTGAAGCACTGCTGTCCCCCTGAGAAAAATTCCTGCGGGGAACCTTGTTTGTATACCACTTTAAACTACAGACCAGTCCTCATTATTCTGCCTGCGCATAAATCAACTTTTACACCATTTTTCGTCTGTGAAAAATATATATTTTGCTCTGCCCCTAAATCTTGCTAATCGTCAGCCCTGTGCGTAAAGTTGCAGTACTTTCGTACTTGAATGTAAAGGCCAGTCCTCTTCCAGCCGAAGTATTTTAGCCAGCAGCGAGAAGCCATGTAAGAGAACGCGCGAGGGCTATGGGTGTGAAACTCAACCGAAAATAATCGTGCGGCGTGTTTATCTGGAACACGTGGTGTCTGTTGCGTGTACACTGTACAACGTCCCTCCTGTGGGACAGAAATATTCGCAGCCAAGAAAAGCAGGGCGCTCGCCTTTCGTGGGAACAGAAACGGCGACTAGCGAATTCTGAATGCCAGTTCACGCCTGATCGTTTTAGCTATTTACAATGTAGCGTTTGTTTCCTTTGTTTGCTCAAACAAAGGAAAGCCGATCAAAAATCGCTCAACTGTAACTTTTAGTATTAATAACACGCAAGGCTCGAAATGGAGATATTCACGAAACGGAACGCTTTACTTTTTGGTGTCTTTTTTTCTTTTGTCTCTGGCTCATAGGCGCCGATTCCATGGGGCTTGGGGGCACGAGCCCCCCCAATGTTAACGATGTGGGGGCTGAGCCCCCAAAATAATTTTGCTTAAGAGGATCTAATGTATTATTTTGCTTCTCTTGTAAAGTTTACTCTGAATTGTGGCACATGAAAACATTTGAAATATTCTAGACCATCAACTTTGGGGGGCTGAGACCGCTAAACCATCAACTTTGAGGGGGGGCCCTATGGCCAGATACAGCAAAACACATGACTTATTACTATATACTAAGTATATAATTAGGAGTATTGTTAACATTTTTACTAAAAAGAGTTTCAAAATAAGATGTGCATGAATTAGGAGAGTGGATTGGACGTTCGGGCTACAAATGGCTCTTACATGATATTCAGAACGAGATCATTGATATATAAGGGAGATCTGTTTTGTGCTCCATGGTAGCAGATATTAAAAGTCGGGAATATATTGCTATTATGATTGACAAAACTTGTGACATATCCATCCGTGAACAATTGACATTCTGATTCGAACTGTAAATTAAAATTTTAATATTTTTGAGTAATTCATGGGCTTTTACGAGATTCCGAACACTGAGGTTAAAAACTTAAAAAAGGGAGGGAGTGAGTCATTCATTCATTTATTTCAGTGTTCAGAGCCCCTCCAAATATTTTGACAAGTCGGCGCCCCTGCTCTGGCTACTACAGCGACTAGATAAACGACTAGTGAAATGACGGGATGTATGTATTACAATTAATAATAGTAAAAATTAAAATATTTACATGAACATAAAATACATTGGATAGGGATATTCTGGAATTTTCTTCCCTTTTTTAAATTCGAACAGACGGAAATCGTAAACGGTAGCCAGCTCACCTAACTGGGGAACATTTTTCAGGGTGGCCACTCTAGGACCATGATAAAATTCACATATAATTCCCGGTTTTCAAGGCGAACTTTCAAAAAATACAAGCAGATGTTTTCTCTGCTTTAACCTTACGTATTAGCGCCTTTCACCACCTACGCACATACACACACACAGATGTATTAACAATATAAAGGGTCTGTGTGATTCCAGTGTATGGAAAAAACTAATTCAATTCAATTAAACCATATATTTAAAATATTTAGTTTAAAGGTGCGGAGTTACCATTTCACATATTCAGACACGAAGATCATGTGCAAGTACAAGTCACAATCACAAATGTTACGGCATATACTAATCTACGAAAAATTGTTAATTGTATAATAATTTCAAACTCAAATATAACTAACCAACTTCAATATATTTTATCTTGCGATAATCCTACGGCTGGCAAATAGATTGTTTCACAAGGGACACTATACAAAGTAAACTAAATGGACTGAGGGAATTCTGTTTTATTTTCCACGCAGCTTTCTACTTCTCGATAAAAATAAAAACTAAACTGTGATAAACTTGCCTCAGGACATTTATAAATATGATTATATTCAATGGGACTTGGATTAATAAAAGTTGCCATTTTTCTAATTCCCGGAAATCAAGGAACTCCCGGTGAGTATGCATCCTGTTTTTAAAATTAAATGTACAGTCACCAGCAATAAAATGTGACACCTAAATCCTGAAATACTCTCTTCCCTGCAAGGCGTTATGTGTGTTGCCTAACTCTAAGGCGATGGTAGAAGTTGCCACTGAAAATTCACTTATCGCCGTAGACTTAGGCAACACACACAAGGCATTGCGGGGAAGCTTGTATTTCAGGATCTAGGTGTCACATTTTTATTGCTGGTGACTGTACATATCCTTAATACTTTGTCTTAATAATGCTTATTAAAAAGAATCAATTTGTGCAAGTGTTATTTTGCGTATGATGAAGGATTGGATTTATTCTTCAGAACGTCAATAATATATCTGCTCAGCTTAAGAAAAATGAGTTATCATGAAAAGCGTAACATCCCTGCTCGATATCGTGCATAATCTTGCAGAAACTTGTCCAGACATGTAGCTTGTTTTAGCCGAGAAAGGCTTTTTCCAGAGGAAGTGGGCACCTTGAGAGGAGGTGAGTGAAGGTCAGGCAAAACCAGGAGAATCGGGGGGGCAAGGGGCTTTTTGATCATTGATTGCTACCAGGTGAAGACAGAGGGAGACAAGGTGTGCGCGATATCGAACAGGGTGAGTTATCACTATCAATCTATCTGCCATTCTCAGTCAGAAGGGTTGGGATAAAACATCTGCAAGTGGTACAACTTGGGGATGAGCTACTTCCCCATTCGTTCGATCCCCCGTTCTACAGGGTAGAACTCTACGAAAGAGAACCCGAATTTCTGTGAAGATCTTGTTAACAATCGAATCAACAAGACACGACAAATAATAATAATGAACTTATAAAAAGTAAAAGAGAATCACAAGAGATGAAGGCAACGTAGACGCCATCATACTCTGCTAAGTCCCCTCGCTGCAACAACGCATCTTCACGTGGAGGGAAACTTATATAAATACTAATGTATGTACTATTTGTTCACACTGAAAATCAAAATGTAGTGAAATATTTTTAGAAAGTAAATAAACCAACAGCAACAGCCCGTTGCCATTTCTGACGACTTGGAACGGAAAGGTTTCAGATATTCACGAGCCTGAATGCCGTTTCGGTCCCCTCCAATCTATTTCGAGCTCTGAGAATAATATGCTCAATTCTATCAGTGGTGATGATTAAGGGGGTAGTTGCTCCCATGCCACTTTTGACTCTTTTTGCCCCCGCAATATGGCCTCGTAATGCTAAGCCTTGTATACCAAGCAAAACTGTCCTTACCCCTCCACCCCCTCGTTTTAGCACCCAAAAGCCGCTACTGATTCTAATCAATTAAAAACATTGGTGAGAAGCACGAATTCCTGTTTACTTTCCACGAAGAAATAATACTGATATGAGCTGCGTTTTTTGTTGGACGTATTTTGTGTTTTGTGGTACGTATACAGGGTGACTGGTAGTTAGATGTATTCCCTGAAAGGGGTTAAAGTAGAGACAATTTGCAATAAATTTGACCATATGATACCCCGTCCGAAAATTAGTAGTTTTCGAGATAATCGAGTTTCTATTGTTTTTTCTAAAAATGACAATTTTCCACATAAAAAGATGAATTGAGAAAAAACTGATAATTGTAGGGAACTTATTTAAGCGTTTTCTGATAGCTAACAAACAAGTGGTTCGTTTAGAAAAAAGTTTTTTCCAAATAACAATCACATGTAAGTACCGGGTGGGTCTGAAGTTACAAGTGATGATAAAAAAATGCACTCTTAGTTTACTTGGCAACGTATTAATAACAAAAATGGTATGACACGAACCGTACAAATTACTTAAATTACTTCCTTGAGTCATCAGCTATCCAACAAGGTACAAATGTTGCTAACATTTACATTTGTGTACAAGAAATAATACTTCATTCATCTTCATGTGTATGGAATCAATGAACAATACAATTAAAGAACATTACACGTCTTGCTCAAAGTGGGCACCTCCGTTACGAATGCAGGCACGTAAGTTTTTACGGGTCATTTGGTCTCTTAACTCGTGATGTGATGGTGGCCTTGACGTGTTGACCAGCTGTTAAGATCCTCTCCCTGAGCTCTTCTTGCGAGTTTACCGGTGCCTTGTCATGTGGCTCCAAATGTAAAAGTCGCAAGGCGTCAAATCGATCGGGGGATCGAGCTGGGCAGTCATCATGCTGATAAATCATGTCACGTCTTGTAGCTAGAGGCACATCCTCCAACAACATTGCCATCCCGTTCCGCAAAAAATGTTCATAAGTGATGCCATTTAAGATTTGGGGCACGAAAAATGGCTCGATGAAATGATTGTTGATTACGCCCATCCATACTTCTGCCTGGGCGTGCGACAGTGGCTGGATGAAAAGTACCCAAAGAAATGGATTGGCCGAGGCGGACCGATTCCCTGGCCGGCTCCATCCCCCGATTTGACGCCTTGCGACTTTTACATTTAGAGCCACATGACAAGGCACCGGTAAACTCGCAAGAAGAGCTCAGGGAGAGGATCTTAACAGCTGGTCAACACGTCAAGGCCACCATCACATCACGAGTTAAGAGACCAAATGACCCGTAAAAACTTACGTGCCTGCATTCGTAACGGAGGTGCCCACTTTGAGCAAGACGTGTAATGTTCTTTAATTGTATTGTTCATTGATTCCATACACATGAAGATGAATGAAGTATTATTTCTTGTACACAAATGTAAATGTTAGCAACATTTGTACCTTGTTGGATAGCTGATGACTCAAGGAAGTAATTTAAGTAATTTGTACGGTTCGTGTCATACCATTTTTGTTATTAATACGTTGCCAAGTAAACTAAGAGTGCATTTTTTTATCATCACTTGTAACTTCAGACCCACCCGGTACTTACATGTGATTGTTATTTGGAAAAAACTTTTTTCTAAACGAACCACTTGTTTGTTAGCTATCAGAAAACGCTTAAATAAGTTCCCTACAATTATCAGTTTTTTCTCAATTCATCTTTTTATGTGGAAAATTGTCATTTTTAGAAAAAACAATAGAAACTCGATTATCTCGAAAACTACTAATTTTCGGACGGGGTATCATATGGTCAAATTTATTGCAAATTGTCTCTACTTTAACCCCTTTCAGGGAATACATCTAATTACCAGTCACCCGTATACAGTGGATCAGTATTGATATAGAATATTCCCACCTTTCATAACAACACATATACACAACAGATAATGGGCTAAAATTGCGAAATACGCCGAAACCTGCGTTTTGTTCTGAAGCCAGATGAATAATTGCAGTTAGTTCATTAGCATGTGTATGTACTTTATGAAATACTACATCGACAGTGCATTTATATTTGATGTTTATCGTATCTCATTTCTGCCTTTGCGATGTTTTCATATTACTTTTTGCCGCACCGGCAGTTAAACTTTACTAAGACCATTGGTGTCACTTCATATTTTCGAGAACTTTTGTTAGAAATGTTCTGCTTTGATGCTGCTATCATGTGATCGTTGGTTGAAGTGTGCTTGCAGGTATAGACGACCTGCATTTATTTTACACATTTTTAACCATAGTGGAAATCGAAGATCAATTATGTTCTATGGTTTAGAAAGAAACATAATGATGTAGTGTTATCGTCCTGTTGCATGTTGATAACGGTTTGCACTGAAGTCATTGAACACAATGAGAAGATTCACACGAACTGTAACAAAGCATCAGAATAATGTTTCTGACAACTTTAAAATAAATAGCCGGTCCTATCATGAAAGTAAGAGCAGATATAGTCCGGTCAGATCAACCGATAAAATTATGCAACCGTACACGAGAGTTGCAAGTGGTAGCAGAAGATCGTCAAGAGGTAGAGTGCATAGCCATATGCGTTACTCTGGGAGAGATTATGTCGATCCAATCGGATCTGAGACACCACCTGTGCTTCATGGCAGTTGTAGATCAAGGAAGAGAAGAAGTAGGAAGGTTGATGAAGATAATCCAAGATGGGTTGTTCAAGAGATTCAACGAGAGAACTGTAACATTGAGAACGGAATAGAATCACACAAACCAGATGTTCGAGGTCTGTCTCCTGGAGAAAGATTGATGCAAGCCTTATGTATTCAGAATGTTGGTCAAGCAACTGGTGAAGTCAGTGGGCAGAAGCGCAAGCATGGAGATGCACAAGAAATCGCAAATCTGAATACTGAGGTTACACTCGATTGTTGCAAGAAGCTGGAAAACCATGATGAGAATATGAAAATTGAGGTCAAGGTAATTGGAGGGAAGGATGTTGAGATGCGACACAGGGATTCCTCATGTGAAACATCTAAAGATGACCTATTCAGGTCTAAAACATTGCACAACTCCAAATGTCATAATGGATATTGTGCAAGAGAAGAAGTCATAGACAGTACTAACAGTTATGAAACTGCACATCACAATGACTTGAGAGGAAACCATACTAGCGAAGATGAATCTACAACTAATAACCTGTGTGAAGAGAGTGCAAGTCCAAAAATCAAGAAGAAGCTTAAGTTGAATATACAGTTTTCATCGGATGAAGATGAATTGTTGACTGCCAATTTATCTGTATTGTCTTTAGAAGAAGACAGCGAGATGAATCCAAAAGACAGTTTCAACATGCAGGTGATACAAAAGTGCTTGTATGAATATCGTGACGATATAAGGAGGCAGTGGAAAACCATTCAAAAACTCTTTGATGAAGTTGAAGACAGTCTTACATCATCATCCAAGCAATTTCAGCAACTCTGCATTCATGAAAAGAGCAATCTACCTTCTGTGGAGATATTTAGTACGGATGTAGGTGACAGGTTTCAAGACGTTGAAACGTGTTCAGAAGAAATAACAACATATTCTCAAGAATCATTTGGAAGAATGGTGCAGCTCGATCAAAATGAGAAATATGATTCAGATGTGGAGATGGAACTGACAGCACGGTCAACTGTGGAGTACGTTCTTTGCTCCAGTAGTGACGACGACACTTGTTGAAGTTACCTTGAGCCCAAGTAAAATACTCTCCTTTGACTTAGTTCGAGGAAGTCAGGGCCAGCTGAGAATTTAAAATAACACAAAACATAATTTCTTGATTGCGAACATTGCAGTTATACCATGTCAAATTTTGCATGAGACATTTTTTTTACAATTTGATATATTTTATTTAGATGAACACTCTGAATTATACACCTGTACTTCATTTTAAAATTAATATCTCAATTTGGGATCTTCATTCACGAAGTCGTTTTTATTTAGTCCTTGAAGTTCTACGAGGGCTATTTTTTTCAACCTCAGGTATGGCATGAAATCATAACCACAGTGAATAGCAAAATGGGTTTATTGACAAAAGTTACGTACACGTATAATCTACTTTCCAACGTAATCACCAAGAAGATTCAGACATTTTTCGTACCGATGAACCAGCTTTCCAATACCCTCTGCAAAGAAAAGTGCCGCCTCTCTGTTGAGCCAGGTTTGCCGAAGCTCCACATTGGTGTGGAAGCACCGTCCTCCCAATCACTTCCTCATCGCCTGGAAAAGGTAGGAAGTCACGGCGCCAGGTCTGGGATGTAGGGAGGGTGATCAAACACTTCCCAGTGGATTCGTTGAAGAAGGTCTTGGGTTGATGCAGCAACATGCGGTCGGGCATTCTCACGAAGCAAGACAATGCCCGAAGACAGCATGCCTCTCCGGCACACAGCTCATTCGACGGTGAATTCCCGCTGCATTGTGCCCCTCTGCCTGTAGAAATCGTATCACACTACGCACCTCGCACTTGGCGGGACAGTCGATTGTAGCAGACATCTCTACGTGTCCGTCGCTCAGCTTCAACTGAAGCGTTGGCCTTGGCATTGGTGGTGGTAGTGGCAGGGGGGACGCCCCGCTTCCTTGCGCTTCACGGGCCTCCTGGCAGCACCATCGGAGGTTGAAAAAAAATTAGCCCTCCTAAATAGTTTGCTTTATACGTAAACCCATAATTCACAAAGCGCAACCTTTTATAATTGCTACAACTCGAGATTATACATCAATCAGTAAAGCTGGCCCAAAAAATATGGAGAGGAGGAGGGAGACTCGTGTGATTTTGATTTGATTTTTGTTATTTTTTAGTTTTTCTGCCACTTTTGTCAAATCGCGACGATGATGATGAGTGATGATGTGATGAAACTCACAAAGAACACCCATGTACTGGCCGGGATTCGAACCTGTTGTAGCGCGCTGTGCTAACTACTCCGCCACAGAGGTCGGCAGCCTGGAATGTTTTGCAGCGGTTAGTCACATTTATTGGACTCCAAATATCACATGGAAAATGCATGTTTGGGGTAAAAGTTCGTTAAATGGCCAAGTTTATCTTGTCTCTAGGGAGGGTGTCCATCCCTACTAATACTGTAATCAGAAACGTTATATCAGTAGCTGTATGAATTATCCACTGATGCTGGTAGTATTTTTTAAAAGGGAAAATCGAATTAGGTGTAGTTTGAATTGTTTAAGGAGAGTAACAACAGTTCTTGGGCTGAGAAGCCACATACACAGTAATGCTTCTTACTTAACATGGCAATTCGATAACTTTTACATTCAGTGGCGTAGAACAGGGGTGTGCAAGAGAACAGTGTATCCCTTTAAATTGTTAGTAGGGAATACGGTACCCTCCTAAAACTATAAATCCACACTGAACCCCTGAAAATTTGCCTGACAAATGCAAATAATTACATTTGGTATATATTAAACAATTTTTGCCACATTATCTCCATTTTTTCAATCTAGCATATTTTCGATGTAGGGATATTTGCGTAAGCTGTTTCAAGAAATCTTAAAATTTCCAAAACGTATAGGTATAGGTAGAGAATACGATCTGAGCTCATTAAGAAGAGATGCCAGATTACCTGTTCTATCCGCTTGTTCATAAAAATTTCTTGGGACCTATTTTATTTTCCTAAATTCGAGGACGAGATATGAATGGGAAGTAAATTACGTAATTACATACACCAGATGGGACTGCAGACAAAATGTCTGCAATTTCCTAAAAGTTTCGGAATTTCTGCGATAAGAAACTACATTGGGACTGTCAAATCAGTTATCAATTTTTCCTCTCGAGTCTTCTAAATAAATTTGGTTTTTAAAAACGCAGTGCAAGAAAACCAGGTAAACATCGTAACATTCTCAAGTTTGACACAAGATGAACAGAAGAAAAGTATCAATACTAAGTAGCGTGACTTCATGACTACATACACACAACTCTGTCGGGTCCAGCACCCCCCCGCTCCCCAACAAGTTTCCGGTTAGCAGTGCCCTGGATTTTCACTTATGAAATAAAGAAACCCTAATCATACCAAAAGTTGAACCCCCACCTTACGTGAACTATACGTACGCCCATGTACTGGAAGCATACAGATTTCTCAAATTTCATAAATTTTCGAAGAAGGTGATTGAGACCAAATCCTGTGCTTAGTGAAAGAAATGACTATTTACAAACAGGTGAAGATCCGAAAAGTAAATGATATGCTATTATCATCAACAAACTGCAATCTGTGAAAATATTACACTGTCTTGAAGTGCACTGAATATTACCTATTTATGTATTCTACAATGTATGTTGTCTATGTATAGTTGGATCCATAAGTATTGCTCAGCAAATTGTCCATGACTATTTTCGTTGGTATTCATCTTCATCCTACGTATTTTTATGGACTGTATTTTTATGTATACTGGTTCAGAGGTCGTAAGCAGATTGTTTGGTGTTTGTTCAGTTCTTCAAGCTCTCATTGCATAAAACAAAGGGAGTAGGGGAAGGTTGGGGAATGGCGATCAGCGGGCAATGGCGCTCACCCCACTGTAGTCGTTACGGAGGGTGTTATTGAAGAGTAACCTGTGCTGACATCTAGAACCCAGTACTACGAGGCACCAAACAAAAGGCGGCAAATGTGGAGTTGACTTTTAAGAAGCAGGGTGCGAAAAACGAATTCGTCATATTTTCTTATAAAATTGGGAAGGGAAAAAAGTGCAAGGTAAGTAGACGGAACGTTTAAGCTAGAGTCTTGAAAATTTTACAGATATAATAATAGTATATCCTGTTTATTTCTTAATTATTATAAAGTAAACATTTGAGGTTCTTCATGAGACGAGAAACAAATAACATAATATGGTGCCTATCGGGTAATGACGCTCACGCTGTTTGTGATGGAAACATGAAGGGTGCAAACACGATTCTCATAATAACGTGTGTGTGTGTGCATTTTTGTGCAAAATTGTGCTCAATTTAATTTGTATCTGCATATTAATAAATATAAGTACTTAAAGATATAGTTTCTGTATAGTACAAAAATGATATTGTTTTACTGTTAGGATGATTACTGAGTGCCATTACCCTACCAATTGGACAATTGCGCTCACACGCACATTGTTACTTTTTGACGTTTACAGAGATAACTATTAACGACAGGGAGCAAAGTGATACGCAGAGATGTACTACAAACATTGCTTTTTCAGGCCCACATTTTCTTTTTGTTTCACTGCGTACAGTTTTTGAGATTTTTAAAATCTCCCTTAGGTGGTCGCAATTCCCCACTTTCCCCTAAACGTGGTGATGGACAATTGGCTTGGTAATACTTATGGATCCCATTGTACACCACGCTGCTTTAATTCCTTAGAAAAATGTACTACGTGTATTAAATGTAAATGAACCGTGATAACGTAGACATAAGTGTGTGCACTAACTTCTAACAATTATATTTTGTACAGGTAATCATCTGTACTGTATCAAACATGATACGAACTTTAATTAAATAGAAAAATATATTTTATTTCACAATTTCAAACACTATGTACGTAATGTCGTTTTAATTATTGTATTCGTAGATGTAACAAGTCACACTTTAATATTCCTTATTAAAATTTTGTTGTTTTACTTTTAAATTCTTGTTTTGAAATTATAATATCTGCAACTGAGTTTACTTTTTTTTTTTTTGTTTAAAGCGTACTTTATGCATAGACTGGACCTACAGTTAACGTGGGATCCGAACTACTATGTGCCTCCGCCGGGTATCAAACCGGAAATCCTTGATTACAAGGCGACGACGTAACCACTATGCCAACGGGGAGGCTTTAATGTCTGTAATTGTTTTTCAAGGACACGTGTCAACAAGTCTAACGTACTAACCACCGAAGTTCCCGGGTTCGAGTCCCGCTCTGGGCATGGGAGTCAATTTTATTTAACCATCACTCATCCTTATCGTCGCGATTAGCAAAAAAGTGGCAGAATAGCGACAATAAATAACAAAAGTGCAAATACAATAAAGTTATTACACGGAATGATCTTGACGGTTTGTTTACAGTGCTTGCATTTCTTACCAAAAACAGATTTGGCCAGGCCGAGACCATTTAGAGTGTCGAAGAGGTTTAAGATGGGTGAAAGCAGGGATCGCTCGCTTGCGGGGGAAGTACGCGCACATTCTTCACAATCCCAGTCTCGGATGCTGACCTCGTTGAAACTTGCGCAAAGGGAAACTGGGTTGGCGAGCTATATTTAGGCTCTTCTATTGTGTTGCATCTTAAGGACCGGCCCGTTTTCAGTGCTCCAAACTCTTGAACGTCCTGGCGTTTGTTTTTCGCCCGAGACAAAAGAAGTTCGAGCTTCACTTACGGCGCTACTAGCATTAACATCATATTAATAGGTTTTGAAAGGAATTACTATTATTTTCAGCCAGTTTCAGCGTTTGCCTGCATTTTATAATTTTCTTATTTTACATCAGTTGCGTTCCCTTACGCTAATCGTGAGATGGTGATGAATGATGATTGATGAAATTTATGGAAGGTCATTCATAAAGCGGCCACAGCTTGAACCCACAACCTCAGTCGCCAATCGCGACGATGGAAATGAATAGTGATAAGAATAAATGGATGAAGGGGCAATCACGACACAACTGGTTGGGAGTTCAGACGCCAGAGACTCTCTAGCCTACAAAATGCAGTCCAGGGTGCTAAGTGGAAGAGACGTTGACATTTGGGTGTCTTAATAATAGGACATCAAGTTATTAAGACATCATAATATGTTTTGTCCGGTTAACTTGTATTGCGCACCCAGGAAGAAATTAATTTAATTTTGTTTGTATCAAATATATGTAGATGTACCGTAGACGCATGCGATTATTATTCGACGCTCTTCATTCTGCTGAGAGGTTGAAATCATGTGACGTCACAGCTGAGAAACCATTACAAAATGTATCAGTGTTAACCTACCGTGAAGATGGAAATATTTATCCGAGTTGTAAATGTATTCTCTATACGAACAAGACGAGATGTATAATTTCATCTTAGAAGCAGATTCAGTATTGTCGTTCCAGAAATCAAATGATCTTTGTTGAAATATTTGTTTGTGTTATCTGTCCAGATTCTGGTAAGCATTTAGGCGGGCTATTGCCTAATGTCGCCCGCCCACCTCCCCTGACAATAGTGACGCGTTTGTGTAAGCTGGTGGAACGTATCTAATTTTGTAATTATGTTAGTGGTTCTCAAACTTTTTCTTTACGGCGCCCTTAGTGTTTCAAGATATTCCCGCGGCGCCCCAGTCACAATATAGGCCTATCTAACACTTGCAACGCTCAGTTAGTGTGCTTAGGTTGCTTGCCTTAAGTTAAAATGTAAACACATATTTCAAATTCAGAAACATTTTACATGTAAAAAGTACTAAATAAGCACATATTTGAAATTAGTGTAATTTCTGGAAAATATTTGAAAATTTTGCAGCGCCCCTGTAAGCCAGTCACGGCGCCCCAGGGCGCCGGGGCGCACACTTTGGGAACCACTGTGTTAAACTAAGATTTTTACTAGAGTTGGAAAGTATTAATGAAAGTAAAAACACGATTTACAAGCGCACAGCTTTTAGAGAGACAATTAGCCTTCGGGGTATAGTATTCATCCTATAATAATGATTCTTCTCATGAGAAAGGTAATTTTGTTGATTATAATTAGGGCTGAGAGATACAGAGTATCGGTATTGGAAAGTATCGGTTAGAATTTATGTATCGATATCGGCCGATACTTTCCCGGAAATTTGATCTTTCATGGGCTCCGCAAAAATGCCGAGGGACACTTTCGCGGAGATTAATTATCCTGGAAATTATGCAAAATTCGAAGTTTGTTTTTACTTTACGCCAGTTTTGCGTGAAAAAATTAAAGCAATACTCTTGGTAAACTGATTCATATATATTGAGTGAAATACTTTCACACAAATGTCAATCAATATTTTGGTCAATTTGATTAATTAATTTGGTGTTTTAAGTCCACTTTATGCACATTAAAGCTAATCGGGACTGGACCTACAGTTTAAACTAGAATCCGAACCACTATATGCCTCCACTGGGAATCGAACCATTTTTAAGTATATACTCGGCAAGAGTATAGGTTCAAAGTGACATTGGCTCAGCCCTAATTATAATTTATCTAAGAAGAAGCATTTTTGTATATATGATACCAAGGTACAAGCCAAAATGTTTGTTCATATTGCACATAGGTTAGGTTAGCTCTATGGCACCTATATTGGAATATCCATCACTTGCAGAGTGGTGCCGACTACTGTGGCGAAGTTGTTAGCACAGCACGCCACGACGGTAGCGGTCCCGAGTTCGAATCCCTACCTAGGTGTTCATTGTGAGAGTGACTTCATCAATTTCACCATTCCATCGCTCATCCTCATCGTTGCGATTATTCCAAAAGTGGCAGAAAAGCGCTAAAGAATAAAATATCAAATCGTAGAGTGGTAGATTTTTCACTAGTTTTCATCCAGAAAAGTTTACCATCCCTTAAAGAAATATTGCTGTACAATTGCTTCTAAGTTCATCTACTTTTTTTTTAAAAAAAAAAAATAGCTGAACGTACTAAACTAAAAAGAAGAGGTACTCAAAATCTCCATCTGTGACATATGTTTCCCTTATCTTCTCAATTTCGTAGAAAATATCGTGGAAGATTAATTTTTTGAAACCAAGCCACATTTCCTTATGCATGAATGAGTTGAAAACTCGCACGTGATTGGACAGATGGCGCTGAGTCCTATCATTTCCGGTAGCCATTTGCGAGATCATATGTCGGGGCTGGCTATACGAAGGCGCCAGCCAGTAATTTATGGTGTCATATTTTTTTCAAAGAAGCAGTTAACATTTCAAAACGAGGCGAGGTGTAATGGAAAACATTACAGATTTAATGGATGGTTCATAATTTCCTCGAAACCACATTTATCAATTACAGGAACAGTCATGTCCATTTCAGCTCACACTATACTCTATTATTATTGATAAGCTAACAAAATTATTTTGTTTACTTTTTTCAGAGAGTTGTTATCAGGTTGATGCAAAAATGGCCGATTTGTTACGATGTGTGTTTTGCAAATATATTTTTAATACATATTTTTGATTATACTCTTGTTACATATCAGTTTAAAGTTTATTTATTGCTTAATCTATCTGTATTAAAATAATTTGTGTAATTTTTGATATATCTCGATTATAGGATATTTACAATAACACTGTCAAAGCAAGGAATGAGCATCGTTTTCTTTCATCAGTTCAAACTTGTCGCAGTGTCGCGGTAGAAACTTTAAACGTCACGAAAGCGTGGGTCGAGCGAAGGGTTTCTGAGCGTATAGTGCGCAGGGGTTCGAAAAATTCGATACGGGTTATATGAGTCTTGAAGATGAGGAGGGTTTTGGGTGTCCATCTGAAGTTAACAATGACCAACTGACGGCGATAATCAAAGATGACCTGTTCAAAACAACACGAGAGGTGCAGGATCACTCAATCAATTGACCATTGTTAGCCATTCGAAGTAAAGTGAAAAGGCGAAAACACTCGATAAGTGTCACCATTTTGAAATGTGCTCTGCTTTCCTTTCGCGCAACAATAGCGACAGATTTCTCGAACGTATTGTGACGTGCGATGAAAAGTAAATCCTAAACGACATTCAGCAAGACTAAGCTCCCAAAAGAATTCCTAAAGCCGAAATTGCATCAAAAGGTCATGGTGACTGTTTTGTTGTATGCTTCTGGCGTCATCCACTACAACTTTCTGAATCCCGGTGAAACCATCACAGCAGAGAAGTATTGTGAAGAAATCGATGAAAAAAGCACAGGAAACTTCAACGTTTGTGTCCGGCATTGGTCAACAGGAAAGGCCCGATCGCACGTCGCACAACCAAACGCTGCAGAAGCTGAACGAATTAGGCTATGGAACTCTGCCTCACCCAGCATACTCACCGGACCTCTAACCAACCGACTACCACTTCATCAAGCATCTTGACAACTTCCTACGAGAGAAACGCATCAACAAGCAGGATGCTGTCGAAAACGCCTTCCGAGAGTTCGTCGACTCCAGAAGTCAGGAATTTTATGCTACCAGAATAAACATGTTTCTCTTTGGAAAAAGTGTGTTGATTTTAATAGTTTTTGTTTGGATTAATAAAAATAAGTTTGAACCAAGTTATAGGATTTCAAAGTTGCCGTTCAAAATCTGCCAATATTTTTGCAACAACCTAATACTTTGTACTTTTACAATGTCACATACCCTATAGTTGAAAAATATATTTTTAAAATTACTCAGTTACATTTCAAATACAAAAATGATAAAGATGAGTTTGAAATTTTAATTTTCTCAAAAATTCGGAAGGACTGTAGACCCATCAGCTCCCCCCTCCCTCCTGTGCCAGTGATTGTAATGTTCTTGATGCAGAATAATCTCTGGTGAAGGCACTGTGCAAGTGCCTTCTCGATTAGCTGATAAAAAGAGGCTGAAACAAATTTTGATTTTTGATGTAGGATATTACATAATAATATGTTTTGCTTTTTTATATTTAGCGTTGCTTTTCCACCACTTTTGGTTAATCGCGACGATGAGGTTGAGTGATGATATGATGAAATTAATGAAGGATCATGCTTATATCGGAATTTAAATCCACGACCTCTGGCGTTGTAGCGCGCTGTGCTAACCGCTCCGCTACAGAGGTGGCGAAACACCTGAAGGAAGATCATAATATTGATAGTATACGTATTACAGTATATTATAGATCCAAGAGATTTCTCAGTTCTATTCTCAGCTAATTAAAAGATTTCGAACGTGTCAATATACCACAGGAACTTCTAAGATAGTTTATTAGAATTTGTTTCTACGATACATGATTTAGTTACGAACTTCAATTAGGTAATGTCAAAACAAATTTTATTTGAGACGAAAGTTTAAGCTATCCCCCGTACGTTGCAACATACCACCCCCCAGATACACGATCTTGGCAATTTTTGGAGGTGATGTGATCAGCACCATGCCCCAGCCACCTTTATTCCCCCACGTACCCATGTATTAAAGGCTGGGTGAACCCCAGATCGGCTCCATGAGGGGACATGACTTGAAGAAATTCCACCTGAAAATCCCCCCCGTCGGGAATCGAACCAGGCCCTGATTTCCCAATAGGCCTCGTAGGCCCGGGCCTAGAGCGGCACTTTGGTAGGGGCGGCACGATTGTTTGTTTTAAATTTATAAGGAATACCTAATTCTCGGATTGCCTCTTTATTTCTCCGGACACACGAATGGAATGACTTAATGTAGTTGTATTGTAAATATAAGTTAACGAAGAATATTTCTTAAGAGAGATAGTTTAGCAGGGCTCAGAACTAGTTTACTAATTGGTGGTTTTAATTACGGACGTTGTTGTTTCGAATGTACAGTATTGTGCTGAGCCGGGTCGGCGATTGCGGCAAGAACGTGGAGCCTGCCGCTTGCTTTTGAAAGACAACACCGGCTTGGCTGCGTTCCAGAAACGCAGTTCCTTGTTACTGCCGGCATGGGCAAAAGCATGTGATTCACGTTGAATTGTTGAGTATTAAACTGTCGGCGCAAGCATTATTAAAGGGGTTTCGCATTGTTCTATTCTCTCATTACGCTCATTGTGAGTGATCAAAGAGTAAGACTCAGTGGGTCACAATACAAAAACAGAAAAGCGAAGAAAGATTAAAAGCAGGAAGCATTTCTGAAGAAGGTTCCGAAAATCAGTTCTTTTTTTATACAGAAATGTAACCAGGGAAAAAGGTGAGGAAAGTGCCGTTTTATCACTTAAATGAAGTAAAAATAAAAGTCTTCTCTGAAAAACAAGGTAAATGTTAAAATGTAAGTTATGTAATTTATGTACTATCGCTTTGTTACATTTTTGTATGTAACTATCATTTAATTAATACTGCATGCCGTTAACTAACTAACTCTCTAGCCTTCTTAAACCCGAAGATTCATGGCTGCAGCAACACAGGCCTTCCATCTTTCCCTATCTTGAGCAAGATCTATATACTCTTTTCCATCCCTACCGATTTCCCTTAGGTCCATCTCGACGTTGTCCCTCCATCTTCGTCTTGGCCTTCCTACTGGTCTCTTACCATCAGGTTTCCCAACAAGAATCCTGTAAACTCCTCTTTCCTCTCCCATTCGTGCCACATGGCCTGCCCACCTAAGTCTTCTTGATTTAATTATTCTAATAATGTCTGGACATGAATACAAATTATGTAGTTCTAAATTATGTAACCTTCTCCACTCACCTGTCTCCTCATCCCTTTTAGGTCCAAATATTTTCCTAAGGATCCTATTTTCAAATACTCTCAATTTATGTTCCTCTTTCAATGTAAGGGACCAAGTTTCACACCCATATAATACTAAAAGGCAAAATTACTGTTTTGTATATTTTAACTTTTAGTTTCTTAGATATTAAACGAGAAGACAAAAATTTATGAAGAGAGAAGTAACATGCATTTCCTGAATTAAGCCTACTTTTTATTTAGTAGTTGTATTTATGGTGGGGACAGCACCACTTACAAGTGTAGAAAGTATGAACCCCCCTCAAGCAGCTTTGCTATACTTAAAACAGGCTCAACATGCCCATATGAGCTTTTTGCTCAAGTGTGGAATCTTGTCTAATCTAAGATTTTTGTAAAAATGCCCTCGGGAATTTCTCAGAAAGTATGACCCCTCTCAGATTGAAGTGCATATACTTACAAAAGGCACTTCTGAGAGATTGTTGTCCATAAACTTGTTAAAAATATGCCCCTCTTGGGGCCACACTTAAAACTAGGCTACATACCTACCCATACACATACATATTTACTTCTGGTTTAAGTTTAATTGGATACCAGGTTCACTAATATTAAAACAATGTAATTCTTCTAGAATTGCTCCGTGACTCTCTCAGAAAACAGTAAACAAAATTTGCCTGTTTTAGAGATATTCCATATATTTGATAAGCAACAACAACAGGGCCATCTATGTGCAAATGTCTGAACTCGGTGAACACTTGGGAACAAGTCAATTTTTTTTATTATGTCAATATTTTTAACTCTTTTTGCCAGTAATAGGGATTGGTAGTAAGTGTTAGACAAAGTACTTTGGAGCCGAATATGCCTTTCTTAAGACGTCGTATATTGCTAAAATATCTTTAATTCACATATTTCTCATACCGCCGTATCTTGTTCTATTAGGCCTCTTCAAGAAAATTGCCAATTAGTGAAAATTAATTGAGCACAACAGCAAAAGAGGTACTAATAGGGCAAGCATACAATGATATGGGGATATGTGAATTGCTGGTTTCTTCAATTCAGATAAATGGATTGAATTGAAACTGGGATATTTTGCATTTTGTTACATCCAGCTTGTTTGTTGTAATCTGTTCATATATAAAATCAAGCACCGAGAGGGTATAAGATCAATACTTGAACAATATGTGCGCATGACGGCCCCAAAGCAATGGGATCAATATTTGGAGCGGCAGTTCTATTGCCTGTAATTTCTCCCTATCAACTGATCGCCGCAGCGCGGTTCTCCCTATTGACATCGATTAGTTCCAGACAATTCCACCGCCGCGCCGGGAGGCATGGCGCTGCAGTATGGATTGCATGTACACTCAGCAGAAAAACGGGATGTACATAATGTGATTATGTGGTGTTTTCTGATTGGTTGCTTATGACATAATGCGATTATGTGTTACGTTTAAATAAGCAGTGTTTCTATTGGCTCTGTAAATCTATATAAGCCAGGGCACAGTGCAGATTCTTCACCATTGCTGGATCGGCAGTGGAACCCACAAGTGGGGGG
The DNA here is from genome assembly GCF_977018435.1 of Lepisma saccharinum. Classification (NCBI taxonomy): domain Eukaryota; kingdom Metazoa; phylum Arthropoda; class Insecta; order Zygentoma; family Lepismatidae; genus Lepisma; species Lepisma saccharinum. The sequence continues at coordinate 41,923,297 of NC_139247.1, read as the reverse complement.
CAGAACCTGAACAGGCTCCACCAAAGTATAGGAGACTTGAAGCATATAATTTGGCGGAATAACCCAAGTAAGGTCATAGAGACAATAAACACTGATACAATAAAAGCCAATTTTTGGCAGGGGGGCCAAAGTGGTTCCTAAATACAAAACTCAAGAACTAATTGACATAGAGCTATGCAGTTTTTTTGTCTGTACTGAACCCAACTGATCCAGTACAGAGTTTTGATTTGAATCCCAAGAAATTGTATATAAATACCAAAGCCAAAAATATTAAGTGTATACACACATACACACATACACACACATACAAAGCACAGTGCTGAACCCAACTAATATTTTTTATTCAGTATAAAGTTTTGAATTGAATCCCAGGAAATTGTATATAATAAACAACAACAAAAATGCCAAGTCAAAAATATTGTAATCAATGCAATAAGAATATATCCAGCCCTAATTGGGCCAAGCATCAAAAGATTTGTAATCCGGACAAATACAGAACTCCCACAAAAATTTGCCCCAAATGCAATAGAAAATACAGCATGCAATACTTCACATATACACATAAAGATACTTGCTCTGCACAGTCATCAGCACAACCATCTACATCTGGTCTGAAAAGAAAGCACGAAGCACCTGTTAATGCTGGACCTGCAAAGCAGCCACGCTATGAACCTATCCATAGCAGTTTTAATGCCCAACTTAGGGATTATCGGTTTGTATCAGAGCCAAGATGTGGCATTAAGAATTTTTTGAACAGTAGAAATTCTGATCTCCAGGCAATTCTAAATGCACAAAATGGGTCTTATAAGCTCTCCCTCAAATTGTTTGCACAATATAAGAAGCCAAATGGCACAAAATTTACACAGCCTCACATAACAGAAACTGTACCGGTATATTCAAATGCAAATTCGGACAAAATAATAAGCAGGTTGATAGATCAACTGAACACTAAACACTCTGAATTTGCATCAAAAGAGTCTGGATGGAGCCTATGCGGCTCTCCGCACAAGTTATATGTTAATATTTCTGAATTCAGCCCATTAAAAGGTTCTACATATCTGCTATTACCTGCTAATATCAAAAACAAAAGAGCCGTGGTCAATATAAAAAATATCGACCAGAAATGCTTTTTGTGGTGTATATTAGCTGCTTTGTTTCCAGCTTCAAGAAATCCTCAGAGAATAAATTATTACAAACAACATGAACATGATTTTGATGATGCAATGGAGGGTTTAGAATATCCAATGTCTGTTCAGAATATTGATAAATTTGAAAAAAAGGCCAGGCATATCAATGGCAAACAATTATCTATTAATGTATTTATTTGTTCCACTGGCAATTGCCCGATAGCACCTCTCAGAATCAGTACAATTGATGATGAATCTGCTATTCCGATTGATTTGCTCTTAATTGAAGGGGATGGCACATATCATTACACTCTGATACATAATCTTGAAGCTTTAGTGAGAACACAACTAGACAAATATAAAAAAATATTCAAGTTGTGCAGAAGATGCTTAACTGTATTTGATGGTCAAAAAATGGTGAAGGGGGTTCGGGAAGAGAGTGCAGAAATTGCAAAAAACAAGTTAATTGAGCATCTGAAATACTGTGGGAACCATAAACCTGTTCATATGGTGATGCCTAATCCAAGTGAAAATTGCAAATTCAAAAAGTTTGAAGCCTTGTTGGAACACCCAGCATATATTGCCTGTGATTTTGAATCGAACCTCAAATCTCTTGCATTCTGTAGCCCAGATCCAGAAGAATCTTCAATTACACCATACCAGCAACATGAACCTTCCAGCTTTTGTTGTGTGGTTATACGGGATGGTGTTGTTATTAAAGAATATTCATACGTGGGAGAAGATGCCATCAAAATATTTGCACATTGAATAGAAAATGAGTGCCGTGACATAGCATCTAACATCTTATTAAAATCAAAGCCCATGTTGCCTTTAACAGAGGAACAGATTGAAGATTTCAACAATGCAGAAAAATGCCCGGTATGTGATTCTGAATTTTCAGATACAAATATCAAGGTACATCACCATTCTCATACAGATGGTAAATTTTTAATGGCCCTGTGTAAAAGCTGTAATATTCAGATCAAGAGACCAAGATTTATCCCCATATTTTGCCATGGAGCATCCAATTATGATTTCCATCATATGATCAGATACGAGGGGTTTGAGAAACAGAATTTAAATATTTTAGCTGAAAATGATGAGAAATATTAGCAAAATAATTAAAGTTGATGGTGTTTCTATTTACATAAGATTTCTTGATTCTTACAGATTTTTACCTGCTAGCCTGGCTACACTGGCAAATCAATTATCTGATGATCAATTCAAAATCACACGTGCCTCGTTTCCAAATCTGGACCTGAAATTAATTAGGCGGAAGGGTGTATATCCATATGACTATGTTACAGATTTTTCTAAATTTGATGAATGTTCCCTGCCACCACAAGAAGAGTTTTACAGCAAAATCAGAGGATCTGGAATCACTGATGAAGATTATCACCATGCCCAATTGATGTGGAACAATTTAAATTGCCAGACATTTGGTGATTATCACATGGCATATTTGAAACTTGATGTCACCCTCTTAGCTGATATAATACAGGCATTCAGAAAATCTTCCATGCAAAATTATAGACTGGACCCAGTATATTTTTACAGTGCCCCGGGCCTAGCATGGGCCGCAACGTTTTTGAACACTAAAATGCAATTGGATCTGATCCACGATCAAGATATGTATCTGTTTATGGAGAAATGTATAAGAGGAGGCATGGTGCAATGTTCTCAGAGATATGCCAGAGCAAATAACAAATATATTCCTGATTATGATCCAGCACGGCCATCAAATTATATACTGTATGTAGATGCAAACAGCCTCTATGGTCATGCCATGATGGATAAACTGCCATATGCAGAGCTTGAGTGGGTTGAAAATTTCAATATTGAGAATCTTCAGGATTTTGATGACAGTGAATATGGCCTTTTCTTAGAGGTTGATCTGATAATTCCAGATCATTTGCACAATAAATTTTCTGATCTGCCCCCAATTCCCGAGGTTCAGTGCTCACCTGGCTCTAAACAGAAGAAGCTCATGATGACACTGGAGCCGAAACAGGGATATGTTACATATTACAAAAACCTCCAGTTCCTGATGAAACATGGTGTTCAAGTGACCAAAGTTGGAAAAGTTTTGAGGTTCAGGCACTCAAGATGGTTGAAACCATACATTGATACAAACACGGAGCTTCGAACATCTGCAAAGAGCCAATTTGATAAGGGCTTGTTTAAATTGATGGTTAATTCTGTGTATGGCAAAACAATTGAAAATGTCAGAAAACATACCGATGTTAAAATAATTACTGACCCCAGCCTGAGCAAAAAATTGGTTGCAAAGCCTAATTTCAATTACAGAAGAATTTATGATGAGCACATGGCACTTTTCAATATGAAGAAAACAAAGATCAAATTTGATAAACCTATTTATGAAGGGGCTGCAATATTGGAATCGTCCAAATTACATATGTTAACATTGTATTATGATGTGCTGAAACCTTTTTATGGTGATCGTGTAAAATTATTGTACATGGACACGGATAGTTTTATTCTTGATATTCAAACAGAAGATGTTTATCAAGATATGTCACAGCCTGAATTGTTTCAATACTTTGATACCAGTGAACATACAATAATTCAACCCCACAACAAAAAGGTGCCTGGCAAGTTAAAAGATGAGACATGTGGTGATGTTATTGTGAAATTTGCTGGGTTAAGTGCCAAGATGTACACTTTTGAAACATGTAGTGGCGCTGTTGCCAAAAAGGCCAAGGGCATTGGCAAAGTAACTGTTGAAAAAGATCTCCAATTTGAAGATTATGAAAATTGCATCAAATCCCAGAATTCAATCAAAACATCAGAATCCAGAATCCAGAGTGTGGATCACTTGCTGACTTCAAATATTGTAAGAAAAGTGGCTCTGGACCCACATGATGATAAGAGATGCATTTTATCATGTGGCATACATACTCTACCATGGGGGCATTGTGATTTGAAAAATGGGGATCAATGCCCAATTACAGAGCATGATTTGAAATAAATAAACATGCCTATGAACTTATTTGGGTTCAAAAAACAGGCTATTATGGAGCTGCCAACACCACAACCCTCTTCTGATATGCTGTCTAAACTGAGTGGCTTGTTAATTATTCATCTGAACAGCATACTTACAGATGTTGATGAAGAAACAGGTAAAACATTGTACATATTTAACAATAATTTAAATCATTACCAATTACCTGTAGGTGGTCAATTGCAATTTATTACAACCCCTGAGGGTGATGTTAAAATTTCAGTAGGGAGAAATATTTATAGAATTAAGCACTCAAACATGGTTTCTGGCACTGTTTATACTGTTTCTGCTGGTGACTGCTTATATATTGAGGTCCCTGGGTCATATGACAAGCTTATACCCTTTTTTATAGAATTAAGAATCAGATACTCTATAATAAATAACCACTAAAACAAAAATGCCTAATGATATATTTGGCCATACAAGACATGAAGATCACAGTGATGAGATTCTGATGCTTGATGTCAGAGTCAAGAAATTAAGAAGTGATTTACAAGCTTTACAGACCACACTCAATGCCAGTCTTCAATTAGAAATTACAAATTTACAATCACAATGCATGGACCCTCTTCTTAAAATTGATTCTGAACTCAAATTGCTGCTTCAGAAATATACTGATTTGGCCACATTAGATAATTTTCAAAGTTTAGAAGAAGCTGTAGCAGCTCTTCAAGCCAAATTTAAGACCCAGGCTAACAACTCTGAGCAATTGAAACAACAATTGGAAGAGCAGATAAATAATGTCCAGACACAGCTCCAAACAATTGTCAAAAGCATAAAATCACAAGAAGATTTTGATCTAGTGATTTCCACTCTAAAAGAACAGATTCAATCACTCCAGATACCTAATCTGGACCCCTTGCACAATGCCATAGCCGAGGTTAAAGAAAAAAATGAGACACTTGAAAATTTTATGAACAATTTGCCATCTTCTGATGCTTTGAATGCAATAACTCGGAGTGTTGCAAATATTAAGCTGCAACTTGAAACATATGAAGATTTTGGAAAAATTCAAAGTACCATAACCCATCTTGAAGGTACAATAGCAGCAGTGCAAAGTGATTTGGAAAATGTACTAGAATCCAGATTGCCTGGGATTGTAGACACCCTTGTCAGTGTCCAGGAACAGATCACAAAGCTTGAAAACCTCAACACCGAATCTGAGCTATCTCATTTTCATCACTTGATCGATGATATCCAAACAAAACTTGAAATTTTACAACAATCAACACCCTCTCAGGCAGATATAGCCCTGCTCCAAAATGCTATGCAAAATGTGGCTGATGCTTCTGAATTAAACAATGTGAAATTGGCACTTGAATTTTTGCAAAATACTGTATCAAATCTTCCTACATCACAGGAACTTAAAAATATTAAGAGGGCAGTGAATAGGATATTGAAATCAGAAGATATCAAGAATATCCAGACAGAGATCAAACAACTCACTCAGACAGTGGCCACTCTTCCAACCAATCAACATATTAATGAACTGCATGCCTTGTTTGAGGATATCAGAAGACAGGTCCATGATCTTACTGCTCAAAATTCAAAATTGGCAGTTGTTGAAAATTTGCAACAAATTGTAGCTAATATCAAGCAACAGCTAGGGACCATGGAATCCAATCAAGCAAATGCTCTGTCTGTTTTTGCCACCCAGCTTCAAGAGATTGTGCAACAATACAAGAAACTTGTTGTGGACATAAAAATCAAGCCAGGCCATGATGATGTTGTTAGGACCATCAATGAGCACCTTGAATCTGTAACAAGCAGATTGCTCACAGCAGAAAAGGAAATAACAGGCATAATCGAGAATCCTAAACATACAGTAATTCTTGAATTGTACAGCATCCCCAACAAAGAATATGATTCACCATTTACACCAGGTGGCAAAATATATATGCTGTCCCCTGCACAATTTTATTACCAGTTTTTTGTTGGGGGCACACTGAGACCAATCAAGATCAAATATTGGCATCAACCACAGGCACACCACTACCCCACCTTATCAATAACAAATGCTGACAACAAACCGAAAATCACCAGTGTAGAATTAGAGGATTTTACAGATCCCAATACATTAGAAACAGCCTATGCTGAAGATGATGGCTCTTTGGAATTTAAAATACAAATAGGGGACAAATTATATTTAGAAAATCCAGCAGTATCAGCTGCTGAACACCCCATAGTTGCAATATTCTTGTTTTCATATTATGTCTAGACAAATTATTGTTGATGAATTACACAGACAAACCAGACATAATTTTAAGAGACTGCCAGTAGTCACAAAAGGCATAGATGATTTATGGCAGAGCGACTTGATTGAGTTGGCAAGTGGACAATTGAAAAACTTAGACAAAATCAACAAGGGCTACAAGTATCTACTCACTGTAATAGACACATTTTCAAAATTTGCCTGGGCTCTGCCACTCAAATCCAAGACTGGAAAATGTGTTACAGAAGCCTTCAGGACAATCATCAATCAGAGTGGAAGATCACCGCGCTATTTGCAAACAGATAATGGCAAAGAATTTTATAATTCTGTGTTTCAACAATTTATTAAAAGCCAGGCAATAAAACATTACTCGAGTTACAGTGACCTCAAAGCCTCAATTGTAGAGAGATTCAACAGAACCTTAAAAAATCTTATGTATAAACAATTTACACTTCAAGGTAATTATAAATGGCTTAATATTCTTCCGGAACTTCTACATAAATATAACAACTCGGTCCATTCCACAATCAACATGAAACCCTCTGAAGTAACTTCATCTGATGAGCAAAAATTGATCAGGACTGTTTATTATCCTAGATACCAGCCAACAACAAGAAGGGCCAAATACAGGGTGGGGGATCAAGTAAGAATCAGCAAATATAAGCACTTATTCAAGAGAGGCTTTACAAGAAACTGGAGCACTGAATTATTTACAGTAGTTCAAGTTAAACCCGGGACCCTTAACACATATATAATAAAAGATCACCGAGGAGAAATTCTCAAAGGCAGGTTCTATGAACAAGAACTCAGCAAAACTAAACAGCCTGACACATATCTCATAGAAAAAATCATCCGCAGAAAAGGCAACAAGTTACTTGTCAAATGGCTGGGTCATCCGGAAAACAGCTGGATCGATGCAGACAAAGTGATAATATGAGTACCTGGGATGTTATAAAAAGGCTGCCAGAACCTGAACAACAGAATAAGAGAAATGGCAACTTGCTGCCTGAAAATATTAGATGTCTTATTGTTGGGCCATCTGCTTGTGGTAAAACTACACTAATGGTTGATAATTTTTTATTGGCACCCAACTGGTTAGACTGGAAAAACAGGCACTTGTATCTCTTCTCTAAGAGCTTGGAACAATTAAAATATCAGCAGCTGATGAAGCTATATGATGGATTGGATATAGCCACTTTTGAACCAGATGTTAAGCCACTCCATGAATGTCTCGATAATTCTGTTGTTGTGTTTGATGATATTATACTGGATAATCAAAACAAGGTTAGAAATTTCTTCACACAGGGCCGACACAAAAACATAGATTGTTTCTACCTGGCACAGACTTTTTCTAAAATTCCGAAGCAGCTGATCCGAGACAACAGCAATTTTATATGTGTGTTTCATCAAGATCATACCAACCTCAAACACATACATGATGAATATGTAGGTGGGGACTTGAGCTACAATGATTTTTCCAAGTTTTGCAGCAGGTGCTGGAACCAGGACAGTTATGGGTTTGTCACAATTGATATGACAAGAACACCCAATAGTGGCAAATACAGAAATAAAATCAACGATTTTCTAGACGTTGAGACATAAATAAATAAACATGAAAAGGCCAATAATTGATGATCTTAAGTTAAGAGATTATCTTGTAAAAAGATTTAAGGGATGGAAATCAGAGAACCGTGGAATTTATGAAAAACACAAACAAACAGAACAGCCTGTAATTGATGCTATTAATAATTTAGGTAAGAATATCAAAACTGTTACAGAGCAGAATCAAAATTTGATCACAGAGCTTGTACCTGTAGCTGCAAGGAACATATTAGATTATCCATTCACCCCACTTTCCAGTATTCATACACCTAGTCCTGTTGCTCCTAGAAGAATTGAGGCTAGTCAGGATCCTATTGAATTGGGTCTTCTTGCTCAAAAATATTTAACCACACCTAAAGACAACAAAGATGAGGTGTTTGGCTTATATGCTGACACAGAGCTTGATGGCAGCATCATTCATAGAATTGGTAATTTCAGAGTAACTTTTATGGGGGATGATCTGATTGTTTATTCAGAATCTCGTCTCGGAGAAAAAGGTGCTTTTGTTAAGTACCCCGGAACACCTGGGTTGTGGGAACTGATGACTCGGAAAAGGCCTGGCAGCTATACAGATCAAGATTATGAGCACTACAAAGAAATATTAATAAAATCAGATGCTCTATACCAGAACAATGATCCCACACAAAAAAGAGTCAAGTCTAGCAGTGGGGCAAAATACAATAATTTAATCAAGCCCATATGGTCACAGATCAAGACTGGCAGTGGAATCAAACAATACAACACCCTGCCTAAAGAATTTGTGTGGGTTGATGATGTCAGGAAACTTGTAGATAGGTTATTGGTGATAGCTGGGGAGGAAAATGCTGGCAACCACAATTTTTACAATGAAAAGGTTGGAATTATGGACATGATAAGCACAAAATTGTCTAATTTTATAGTGAATGACACTAAGGGGATTGGATATCTTATAAAAATTATTAATACTCTACCACCCAAATTTTGGAATATTTCTGAGGGTCGGGGGTTGGTTAATGACATTATAAACAAGCTGCCATTTGAACTACACATTCCAGGCTATCAGTATTGTGGTCCAGGCACAAAATTGGATCATAGATTAAACAGAGGTGATCCTGGTGTTAATCCCCTAGATGCTGCTTGTAGAGACCATGACATAGCATACAATACACATTCTGATCTTGACAAGAGACATGTTGCAGACAAAAAATTAGAAGAGGCTGCATTTGGCAGATTTGTAAGCAAAGATGCTTCTTTGAGTGAAAGAATAGCAGCATTGGGAACCACCATAGCTATGAGCACCAAACAAAAACTGGGGTGGGGGTTGTAAACATGTATATAATAAACCTACAATGAAGGCCAAGGGTGTTATGTATCAAATACCTTATGCAGGTCTCAAATCTCTTAAAACTATTGACAGTCTCTTGACCAAAAAGCAGCGCAAGAAAAAAAGCTCTTGTCTTGCCAAGGGCCATGGTATGAAATTGTTGCTTAGTACCCCCCAATTAAAAAAATTACAGCAATCCAGGAAAAAATCACATGTGGGGGGATTCATATTTACCATCCCTGCCATCTTAGCTGCTCTGGGCGCTGTTGGGAGCTTGGCTGGGGGATCAGCTGCCATAGCAAAAACGGTAATAGATGCCAAGAAGAATAAGGCAGAATTAGATGAGCAGAAGCGCCATAACCTGGCAATGGAGAAACAAGGCAAAGGTGTTAAGAGAGCCATGAGTAAGTTTAAAAAAAACAAGAGCCGCTTACAAACCAAGATATTGAAGCTTTAATCAAGCCACTGGGCATCAAACATTTTAGAGGTGTGTACATGTCTGATTCTTTACCGGAACAACCACTCAACAAAGAGTGTGGCATTGTTAATTTGGATGAGTACAAAAATCAGGGCACTCACTGGATCTGTTATCTTAAATATTTAAAAAATGAGGCATTTGTGTTTGATTCATTTGGAGGTGTTCCTCCTGAAAATTTAGTAAAATATCTAAAATCAGCTAATCTTTATTACAATAATGCCCGTGTTCAAAACTTCAAAGATGTTAATTGCGGACATTTGTGTTTATCTGTTCTCAGATATATGTCTCAAATAAATAAACCATCAATTGAAAATTTTCAAAAAGCCTTGTGGTATCTGAAACATCATGGGGGTATTCCATCTCACCAGCCAAAATTCAATATTGAAACTCAAATTGCATGATGATATAGTGTATCCCAAAACAATAGCTCTCAGAGCATTTTACGGCATGTACTTGATACCTAATATTACTCACCACAACAACAAAATTGCAGTAGGTGATCAAAAAATTGTCATCACTCCAGGGCAGTATAATCTGTCCACTCTAAATGCTCAGTTACCCAGAGGTATAGTGTTAAGTCAAAATTCTGTCACTCACAGAGTAGAAATTGTATCTGCTACAGAAACAGTGGATCTGGGTACTATAGGAGAGCTGTTAGGCTTTGAGAACAACACAAAACTTGAAGCAGGCATCAAACACACTGCTATGAATATACCTAAATTCTTAGCCATAGAGACTCTGAATATTCACTGTAATGTGGCCGAGGGTATGATCACCAAATCAAATGGCATAGGCACTCACAAACAAACTGGCATCATTGCAACATTCAAACCTAATTCTGAATTTATGGAGCCCATCATCTACAATCCATCCCCAACATTATATTTTCCTGTGTGCCATAATAGAATAGATTATATTGAATTGATGGTCACTAATGAAAAAGAAGAATTAGTTGATTTTGCTGGAGCCACAACAACTGCTATCATAGAGATTAACATTTAAATAAAAATACATACAATGGAAAATATTGAGAGTTATGAGCTACAATCATTCCCTCCAAACAGGAGGACATTTGCAAATTTAAATCAACCCAACACAGAGATCGAGGTTGATCTTGATGTAGGGGACGGCTTTATACACCCTCACAGAGCAGATCTATACATCAAATTTGATGTTGTAAAGCTCGATGGAACAGATTATCCGGCAAATTCAAATATAAGATTGGTGGACAATTTTGTACCGCATCTGTTCTCTGAAATTGAGATCAGAAAGCATGGTGTTGTTATAAACAGAATAGATTATCCCGGCATTACCTCCACGGCTTTGGCCACATTAAAATTATCCAAAACAGAGGCTTCATACTACAAAATAGGTGGATTTGAAGCTGGTGATAAGATATTAACCAAGAACCACACAGTGCTGTTCCCGATGCGCCTGTTGCCAGGATTCTTCTCAGATTACAAAGATATTATGTGGAAGGGTGGTTTAAGAATTACATTTAGAAGAGCTGCAAATGATAATAATGCTTTGATGAGGTACAGTGCAATAAACCCTACAGGAGAAGCTCTGCCCAATACCCTACCTGATGAGGGCAAATGCATTATTCAGACTATGGAGCTAAGAATCCCTGTTGTTGAATATGAAGCCAGTTATGCTCTTAAATACAAAGCTGATATCCTAAAAAATCCACACATTCCTCTGCAATTTTATACATATCAATCTGTACAGAAGCCCGCATCTGGTACCTATTATGAGTTTGATGCTACAAATTCATTCTCCAGCATACAATATGACATGCCGGATTTTGTAGTGGTATTGTTTTAGACTGGAAGACACAACAATCAGGAAAAAAATTCAAGTAAATTTGATAGCTGCAACATCAAGAACATATATCTTAAAAATGGCAGAAATGAGGTTTTTCCTAGAGAAAATTATAATTTAGACATGTCCAAGAATGATTTCCTCAAATTATATGAGGCTTTTTCGGCTTTCAAAAGGGTCACTACAGGCAATACAGACATGTATTACACTCCAGATGAATTCAAAGCACAGAGACCCATGTTTGTCATCAACACTTCAAAAAGAAAACAGGTTGTGGTGAATGACAGAACAAACATTAAAATTATCTGTGAATTCCACGAGGCATTACCCGATGACACCATATGTAGTGTCATTCTCATAGGGGAAAAATCATATGTTTATGATGTAAGAAATGAGAGAGTCACGGAGCAATTCTAGAAGAATTACATTGTTTTAATATTAGTGAACCTGGTATCCAATTAAACTTAAACCAGAAGTAAATATGTATGTGTATGGGTAGGTATGTAGCCTAGTTTTAAGTGTGGCCCCAAGAGGGGCATATTTTTAACAAGTTTATGGACAACAATCTCTCAGAAGTGCCTTTTGTAAGTATATGCACTTCAATCTGAGAGGGGTCATACTTTCTGAGAAATTCCCGAGGGCATTTTTACAAAAATCTTGGATTAGACAAGATTCCACACTTGAGCAAAAAGCTCATATGGGCATGTTGAGCCTGTTTTAAGTATAGCAAAGCTGCTTGAGGGGGGTTCATACTTTCTACACTTGTAAGTGGTGCTGTCCCCACCATAAATACAACTACTTTATTTCCTCTTTAATATAATTTTCGTTTGTTAATATTACTCCTAAGTATTTGAATTTGGAAACTGGTTCAAACGAGTTGTTATCAATAATTAGATTTTGATTATTACCTAACACTTGGTTTCGGCCTGTAAGCATATATTTAGTTTTCTCTTTGTTAACTTCCAAACCTATCTCTTTAGCAGTTTTGAAAAATATTTTAGCATTATTCTTAATTGTATTCACATCATCCCCCAGTAAGTCTACATCATCTGCATATGCTAACAACTGAGTCACACCATTTAATTTTAGTCCTTCTTTAGTTTCGTTTACCTTCCTAACAGCATATTCTAAGGCAAAATTAAAGAGCAATGGAGATAATGCATCTCCTTGTTTTAACCCATCATGAATTGTAAATTTGTCAGACATATTAATACCCACACGAATTTTACTTTCTGTTTCACTGGTGCATACTTTTATCATACTAACAAGCTTCTTAGGTATTCCAAACTCTACTAATATATTATATAATTTATCTCTTTTGACCGAATCATATGCTTTTTTGAAATAAATGAATAGCTGATGGACATTTTGATTATATTCCCACTTTTTTTCAAGTGTCTGTCTGATGTGAAAAATTTGATCTGTAGTTGATCTGTTGCGTTTAAATCCACATTGATAATCACCTATAATTTCATTAGCATATGGGGTTAGTCTTGTTAAAAGAATGTTAGATAATATTTTATATGTTGTTGAGAGTAGAGAAATTCCACGGTAATTATTGCAGTTCATTTTATCACCTTTTTTAAACACAGGAACAATTATGGATTCTTTCCACTGTTGAGGGATTTCTTCTTTATTCCATATTAAACAAATTAATTTATGAATTTGACATATTAATGAATTTCCACCATATTTAATTAACTCAGCTGGTATTAAATCAATGCCAGGTGCTTTGTTATTCTTAAGCCTTTTAATAGCATCTTTAACTTCAGTCAAGTTAGGTTCTGGAACTAAAGGTTCTGCTGTGTGTACTTCATTCACTTCTGATTTATCTCCTACATGGACATTTAAAAGGTCATTAAAGTAGTTCTTCCATCTATTTAGAATATCGCTTGGGTCAGCTAGAAAATCACCGTCTTTATCTTTTATCAAGTTTACTTTAGGTTGCCACCCCTTTCTAAACTCACTTACACCTTTATATAAATCTCTGATATTTTTGTTTTTGCTGTTTGTTTCAATTTCGTTAATTTTGCTTTTCAAGTAATCTCTTTCTTTACTTCTAAACGTGCGGTTAACTTCTCGCTTTATTCTATTATAATTGTTTAGATTTGTATCATCAGAATTATTTAACCACCTAAGTCTAGCCTAATTTCTTATTTCTATTAGATTATGACATTCATTATCAAACCATGGCTTACTTTTTCTCGGTTTATGGTATCCTATACTTTCTTTAGCTGCTGATTCTATTGCATTACGTATGTGCTCCCAATTCTTATTTACGTCTGTTTCATTTATATTTTCATCATCATTTAAATCCTGCAAAACATCAAATCTATTTGACAGTTTAATTTGGTAATCTTTCTTAATTCTTTCATCAGTAAACTTTCCTGTATGAAATTTTAGAACTTTTAGATTTTGTTGCTTATGATTTATCACTGAGAGTCTTTCTCTTAATTTAGCAATTACTAAATAATGGTCACTGGCACAGTCAGCACCTCTATGTGTACGAACGTCAATTATACTAGTATGCCTTATCTTATCAATGAGAATATGATCTATCTGATTATGAGTTTTACCATCTGGAGAAGACCAGGTATATTTATGGATATCTTTATGTTTAAAAGTGGTACTTTTCACAATTAAATTCTTTGAGGTTGCAAAAGTAATCAATCTTATACCATTATCATTACTTAATTCATGAAAACTTTCTTTACCAATTGTGGGTTTAAATGTCTCTTCTTTGCCAATCTGTGCATTACAGTCACCTAACAGAATTTTCATATCATACTGAGAAAATTTATCAAAGACCTGTTCTAACTCTGTATAAAAATCATCTTTAGTATTATCATCTTTATTTTCCGTTGGTGCATGTATGTTTATTAAAATAATTTTATACCACCTACCCTGTAAAACTGCATATGATATCCTATCATTAATAAATTCTACTGTTTTAAGAGCTGAGATAATTCTATTATTTATGAAAAAGCCTGTTCCAAAATTATGATTTTCAGTACCACCATAGAAAAAAGTATAATTTTTAGTTTTACAATTCCCTTCTCCTGGCCACCTAACTTCCTGGACAGCTACTACATCTAATTTATACTTGACTATCTCATTAACTGTACACTGAAATGCTCCAGGCCGGTAAAGGCTCAGAACATTCCAGGTGCCTAATTTAATATCCTTATTCCTAACGTAGATCTTATCCTTAGTCCAGGGACCTCCCAAAGTAGTCCCCACCCGGAGATCCGAACGGGGGACTATTTTACCTCCGGAATATTTTACCTTGGGAACATCCATGGCCTTATATTGCTGATTCTTGACATGGCTTTTTACAGTGCAGAGTTGTCAGCTCTACGCCTAACCCCCAACTGCATGCCGTTAATAGTAAAAATAGAAATACAGAAAATAATGATTTTTTTTCATTCTTGATAAACGGTATGGGGGCGGCAGAGCTTGTTTGGCCTAGGGGCGGCAAAAAGATAAATCCGGTCCTAAATCGAACCCGGGTCTCCCGCGACACAATGAGACGCCATACCGGCTAGGTCATCGTAGCTCTAAAGTGCGTCCGTATTGTTGTAAACTGTATTCAAATTGTGTATATCTCAAATTGTCTTATCATCTCTTCTGTGAAAGCATAAGTATAATCTATTATTTTCAATTTTAGGTTTTCTTCTTAAAGGTAATATTATGAAAAAATAACACTCGTTCAGCAGTAACAAATCAGTATAAAATTTGTAATCCAAAAACCGCTAGGAACTTGGAACAGAGTGCTTGAAGATTTGCCAGTGGATCGCTAACTGGAACCAATACGTAGAGCACAGACTCGATCCCACAAGTTAGTTGTATTGGCTGTGCTCTATTTCTGAAACCAACCTCTCCCCCCATATCTTTACAACGTTTCTCCCCCTCTCCTCCGGAGTTCCCCTGCCCCGAATTTAGCCATTGTGCCTACCGAGACGATTCCTAAATAAGGCTTGTGCCCGAGAAACAGAGGCGAGCATTAGACTTCAGCCCGTAAGCTCCGTAGCCGAAATAATCTCCCTTGCCGTTCGGAAATGTTTGCTGCCTGAATTCTTGCGAGGCGGGAGGGGAAGGGGAAGTGCGCGCGAAGGATCCTGGGAAGTGAGGTTACCTACGCCTAACTCTGGCTGATTAAGTCTCAGTGGGCTTGCTCAGTGCCTACCAGCAGGACAACTTTGGTTAGCGGGTAACAAAACAACACAATGGTGAGTGTCTCTTTGTGTTCTGGTGTGATCCGTGATTGTTGAAGACACTTTACCTGTCTGTTGCTTCAATACTTTAGATAAGATTATCCTGCCTGTTCTTTAATGACGAGGCCGAACTTCGTGGCAGATTGGTTAGCACAGCGCGCTACGACGCCCGGGTTCGAATCCCAGCCTGGGCATGGGTGTTCTTTGTGAGTGTCCCTTCATCAATTTAATCATATCGTCACTCATCATCGAGAAAAAGAGGCAGAAAAGCTACAGTAAATAACACCGACGCCATAAGTGTAATGAGAAGATGGTGCTTGTTTAAACAAACGTTTTCAATCTTGATTGGATTTAGTTTATTTTACGTCTCTTCTCTGCTACTTTTGGCTAATCGCGAAGATGAGGATGAATGGTAAAAATATTAAATGGATTAAAGAACAGTCACAAACATATAGGGACGACACGAGCTCCACAGAGGATTATATTGGCCGAGAGTCCAAACGCCAGAGCCTCGTTAGTCTGCAAAATGCAGGGTGTACTACGTGGAAAGGAAGTTGACATATGGGTGTCTTTGGAAAGGGTCATCCCTTACACCCGAAAGTGGAATTTCGTAAGGCTAATCGAGATTGGACCTACAGTTTAAAGTGGGATCCGAACCACTATGTGCCTCCACAGGGTATCGAACCCGGGACCCCTTGATTACAAGGGAACGACGATACCACTGCGCCATCTGGGAGACCAAATTTCGTTAATGCCTTTAATGATATTCCGTATTCATGACTTATGTTTACAGGGTGTCTCATACGTAATAGCGCCAACTGACACAGGTGAAAGTACACGATAATAGAACCAAAAAAGTCTCGGTAAACATGGGTCTGCAAACAAGCCGTTTTCGAGATAATCGCTAATGTGTGATTACAAGCCGCCACTGACTTCATTGTTTGTAAAATGCCAATAATGTGTGCGAATGTGTGGTTACAAGCCGTCAGTGATTGCATTTTGTAAACACAGAGTGCTTTACTCCTTGCGCGTTCCGAGGTTTTCTCTTTGTTTACAAAAGAGAACCTTTCCGAGAGGTGGCGTTGTAATCAAACAGGATGGATACAATCAGAACACAGTTTAATCGTACTGTGGGAGTAACTTTTCTTACTGTATTATTAGCATTTTACCAACTAGGATGACGTTTACGAACAATGAAGTCAGTGGCGGCTTGTAATCGCACATTCGCGATTAACTCGAAAACGGCTCGTTTGCAGACCCATGTTTGCTGAGACCTTTTGGCTTCTATTATCGTGTACTTTCACCTGTGTCAGTTTGCGCTATTACTTTTGAGACATCGTGTATTTGCATAAGCATCCACCGACATACACACATCTAATAAGTGTTTACAACATGAAAGGAAACAGCTGTAGTCTTTGTTATTTATACAATATCACTAGTCATCTAAGAAAAATAAAGGTGACGAAATACCTTTAAAGGGAAGACCAGTAACGGGATTTGAACCTGCAACCTTTCTGATAGGGGCCGTTTTTAGTATAAGCGCTGAATAACATAAAGCTAATCAAGATGTACGATCTGCCACTAAGTTCAATGGTTCAAGACATTAAAGTTCTTGAAATACAGTATTTGCATTTGCAATTTTTGAGTTATGAAAATCGAGATATTAGTGATTTCAAGGATATTTTTACATAAAACAGGAATAAATAAATAAAAAAGGGGGTAATTTGCGAAACTACACGAGGGCAGCTATTAATTTGTAGCCCCAAAACTTGCACTAAAGCCTCAAAGATGTATAATGGCATGCACAAGTATTACAAGGCAAATTTCCCAGAACTATTTTTAATCATTGCTCTGCCTTTCATCGTACGTGTTTCTGTGAAATGAAGTTCTAGTGATGAGGGAGATAGGTTTTTCTCCTGCTTCGCGTTTTTCTTTAATTCTGGAACCTTTTATTGCGTAAAACAAAATGAATAAACATGGTGATGGACAGCTTACCTGGTAATACTTATGCAACACACTATACAGAGATGAGATAACGTTAGTGAATAGCACCTGTTTTCCTGTTAAGCTTACTAATTTGTATTATTTAATTACTATTATTTGTATGAATGCTTTACATACCGTAAATAAAAAATCAATTGAAATTTTATGTATTCCTGGCCAGCTTTCAATTTGGCAACACATTTCACAGATTCAAGGCCACACTCTCAATCTTACCCCTGAGATCCGTGCCAACACAGCAGACAGCTGTTTACAGCTGACGCACATAACTCTCAGGATTCACCTGAATGCAATCTTAGGCAGAAGTGCTACAAACACTGAATCTCCTTTGCCGACCTTACTGAAACGTTTCGTGGCGAGAATACGATTAGACAGAAAGGGAACAAATTGACTTATTCTGCCCGTTTTATTGGTCCTACAACATTCTCATCAAATTTGTCAGATATTTGTGAAACACCATATACTATAATAGTTACCTAGGGATTAATCCACATGGCTTGATGGAATCATATAGATTTTTATTTTACGTTTTGGTCATTTACTTCGTGTATCATCTCTCTGGGTTAATGATACTTAATTAAGTACCAATGAAATATCTTAACCTGGATTCGAACGATGACCCCTTGTTCCACTGCGCTTATCTTAACCGTTAAACCATGGAGGACCCGTTACTTGAATAATATTGAATCCTTTACAACTATCTAGAAATTTATTCTTCTACGTTTTGGCAGTAAAGTTGTTCTCGTTCTATTCAGGTAGTCTATTCCTAAAGGAGGAGGGCTCGAACCTGATACCCCTTAGGGAATGAATCAACAAAATAACAGTCGTTATTCCTAAAGATGCAAGTCCCAACTTTTATCAAGCATCCCATTGAAGAAGACACTCATTCGAATGTTATCTACTTCAACTGCGTGGTATGCAACCAGCTTGCATTGAGGCATTGTTGGTTGCATACAAGCTCTGGGGCAAAGTATCTCTTCATCTAAATGTTCAGGGAACATGGTTTCAAACGGAATACCGGGGGAGAAAGCTATTTTTCTATCAAAAGATAGAACATAGATGAGAACAAAGCAATAAAAATAGTAATGGACATAAAATGATAGGAAAATTAATACTGAAAGAGAGAAGTGAAGCACTAAGGAAATACGTTTGTAAAATAACTTAAGAAAACATTTCCTCTTCAAGACTGGTACTTAGAGTGTCTTCCACCCTTGCAACTTTGAAGTACGTACCATCTTCAGTATCAAAGTCACTTTTTAAAAAAGCAATATTAATATTATTATTCGTATCAAAGCTCATTTTCCATGATTCTTCTTAATATGTATGGAATTTTTAACACTTTTCTCCGCACCAAGTATTTACGTTCCACATTTGCATCGCAGTGAACGTTAAGTCAATGGCGATCATAATATGTGTAGCGCATTATTACATAAGAATTGCAAAGTTACAAAAAATATTTTTACTAAGTAAGAGATATATATCTAATATTTCCAATAGTCATCGTTGTAAACATGGCGATGCTTACACCTCCACCAATAATTTCCTAAGTTCGTTTGTGTAAAAGTTATTAAAAGTTGCAATAATTTATTTCATGCCTTATTTCGGATATTACTTCTGGTTATAAATTATAAACAAGATGCATTTTCCAGCGAGAAATATATTTTTCATATTGCTTTTGTCATTATTTTAAATAATCTTCCTACGACTTAATACTACTACAAACATATAAACAGTTTTTACTGTTAAATTTCAGAATATCATACACTTACTTCGACAGATATTTATTTGTATGTCTGAAAGAACCATTATTATTTAGACAATGAAGCATGTTTTCTTTTGAAAAGTAACAATTAAAAGTATTTATGTGCTTGTCATAACCTTAAGTCTGCATAAAGAAATTATTCGTATAAGAAAAATTCGTCAGTATTTGTACATAAATTATTTTTAGGATAATTAAACAGTACAGAGTATAAAAGAAGATTACAATACATTAACCTCATTATAGACCTTGAGGCCTAAACGAAGTTGTGATAATATCAAAATTTATTTGGGAGAATTAACTTGTAAATCTGAGCTCTATGTTTCTCAAGATAAAGTTGGTTAGTAATTGATACACTTTAGAGTCAACATATTTGTATCAATAGACACGTTATTGGTTCTGTGTGTACATAGGCCGATGCTAAAAAAAATATATTAAATATGAGGGCAGATAGAAAAATTATTGCTGCAACTTTTTGTCATTTGTCTACCCTTGCTACTCAAAATTTCTATAATGCATAGATCTGGATGAATATAACAGCTAAAAAGAAGCTGAGAGGGAACATGAAAAGTCTCTAAAAGTGCGACTTGCGAGAATCGACAATCGATATCAAGTATCCTATCGATATCTCAATACTGTCTCTGCCTATCTAAAATAGATACATAGATATGGGTCATATGATGCAATTTCTGTCCCCAACTCGCTCTAAAAGAGAAAACATCTGAAGTTACATAGGTCCCGGGTAATTGTGGAACGAGGACTTTACTCCGATTCAGAGCCCAGCTATATAAGTGTGCCAGAACAACAGCAGGGGAAAGGAAATATTCCGAGGAGGCTATTTCCGTCTCAGCATTGGGCAACGCACAGGTCTGAGACGTTGCGTGTTTCTGCGTTGAATACAGACGCCCGTCCGGGCTATTTTTGTCTTGTTGACTACGTCATTACCTGACAACGGCTGTGACCATACACGGTAAACCCCTCTGGAAACATTACACGACTTCTTGGAGAAGAATTTATGGAAGTTATGCTCAATGGTCGTCCTGCTACCAGTAAAATAAATTTATAAATTGAAGTTTACGATTCGCAATATTGCAATTATGTTTAGACCTACATTTTTTATAACTTGACCCATCTGCTCAACTAGAGTTCGTAATCTTTATTTTTGCTGTAAGTTTCATTGTCAATCCCAGATAACCTTGCAACTGTCTCCAGTGTGGACAGCTTGTTGCAATCATTATTATTTGATATTAAGTAAAGATATCGACACATGTCACTTAACATGAAGTTATATTCACCATTTAACTAAAATCACCATAGCAACCAGTAGCAAGACAAAAGAGTATCGTTCTTTACGGATTATGTAAAGAAAATAACAATATATAATTGCAAAATGTAGGATTTCATTTAAAGGACTATTGCAACCTATTGCTTTCTTTTCTTTCTAATACATCGTTGCCGATGAAAACGTGAAAATCAGAGGTAATAATGATAGCACATAAACAAAATTCTGTACTTTCAGTTCAAAACAAAATCTTTAATACTGATATGTATAAAATATTTAAATTACGGAACTCAGTTATTCATCAAGTGGGAGATATCAAAGAGGGTGTTGTGAGGCAGGGTTCGGTGAGCAATACCGTCTTATACAATTCGCTTAGATCTGATTTTTATTAATAGAGCCGTTTTTCTTCCATTTTTTTACTAATATCGACGACGAGGATGAGTAATGTTATTAATGAAGGGACACTCACGAAGAACACCCATGCCCAGGGTGGGATTCGAACCCGGGACCCCTGGCGTCGTTGTGCGCTGTGCTAACCACTCCACCACGGAGATCAGCATACACGATAGTGCTTATTTATTGTCACAAGACTTAGCGAGAACCAATTATCAACATAGGCTTTTCATCACAGAAAAAATAGTTGAACTGCAAACTTCCTCACTTTTCTTCAGAATTATTCATATGCCACGTGTCTATTGATAGTCACATGTGAAAAATTTGTTTCCCGATGAAACTACTTAATTTCTTCTTTTTTTATGGGTACTTGCTCCTGCTAGTAAACTTTCTACTGACCAGTAGATTCTAACAGTATGCATATATTACGTTTCATAATATATTTATAGAGAAGGGTACGGGGCAGTTTACATAATGCAGTAGTGCTGTCAAAATAGGTTTTAGGGAAAAAAAAAGTAGTATTTCATAATTAGTTTTTCGGGTTTCAAACCGACTTTCGGTTTCCAAATTCGCTCAAAACAGGAAGTGTCAAATACTTTCAAGGCTGTAATATGAATTGGAGCTTGAAGAAGGTTGGCATTAGCATATGAAAGAAATAAAGCGGTGGTCATAAGGAGGCAGCGAGTTCTTTGAAACAATAAGGACCGCTCGCCTAACATACAGAATTGTCATATTTAAACATGTGGCGTGATTTATGCATAATATACTAAACAAGTATAGCTAGCTACCTTATAGATGCTGTGCCTGCTCACTTCTCCAAGTTGAATTGTTGCGTCCAGTCTATGCGTTTCTCCAGTTCAATATAACTTCATTGGAGAACAAAACGTGCATCGTGATTCTGAAAGAGAAAAAACAAATTAAACTTTAGTCGACTGTTCAACACATGCATTACTTGCTCCAGAAATCAGTTGACAATCTGAACCTTTTATATACGTGGTTTGTAAATAAAGTAGTGGCAACACTGTCAGGAAAAGGTAATGACACCGTGCATGTGCTATCAGGCAGTGAGCAATGCCAAGTTGGAGCCATGCTGATGTGTGGAGTGTCAAAAGTGGTCGGTGCAGCGAGTGCTGTTGTGTGCGTAGAGGTTGAAATGAACACCATTTTCTGTACTGCTCTAAAACATGTTTTCAAAGGTAGAACAGTGATTGTGGATCAAAATCCAGGTTTGATCATGGCAAAAATGCGCAACAATGTGATCAAAACTTGCATGAGGCCTGAAGCAACAATAACTGATGGTTGCACAATTGTGAACCCGGCATGATGTAGTTTTCCTCATGTTGAGGTTGTTCTCACGGGTGCATCGCAACCTCCTAAAGAAATGCACTTACCCATTATGCAACCATGAGATACGGCTAGGTATTGTTGCTACAGGCTTCACGCAAGTCTTGCTGATATTGTCGTGCATTTTTTCTACAGGCAACCTGGATTTTGATCCACAATCAATGTTCTACCTTTGTAAACATGTTTTAGAGCAGTACAGGAAATGGTGTTCATTTCAACGTCGTACATAGACCACAGCACTCGCTGTATCGACCACTTTTGGCACTCCACACATCAACATGGGCCGAAACTGACATTGCTCACTGCCTGATATCACATGCACGGTGTTATCACCTTTTCCTGACAGTGTTGCCACTACTTTATTTACAACACACGTATTTCTTCTCTTTAGAAACTTACAGTCTGCCTAAAATGTAGTATACTTTTTCATTTCATATTTACATTAAGTTTTACATGCTTTTCTTAATATTTTTCCATTTCCTTTGGAAACCCAAGTATTTATCCGTCATGGGGAAATCCCTAATATAGATCTATATTCTATTAGCAAGATCTGTAAAGTATAATAACCCTATCCGAACCGAAACTTGTGTACTTCCACGGTTAGAGTGGGGTTACTTTTGTAACATCTCTGGGTGTTCTGCATTTGCAGGTTAGGAGCGAGTCATAATTCGTGAACATCACATCAACAAGCGAGACGATGACGTCATCTAAACCCACCACCTATCGCTAAGCCTCTTGCTCACGTACTACGCTGTTGGTAGGCTGGCTAACTAGAATCGCGCAGTCAGTTTAAGATGTTATGAAAGTAATCACACTCTACCATTCTACTCCCCTGTTTGTACGTTCTCGTTTCATGGCCTGCCACTTTCAAAAATTCATTTCCTTTAGGAAAATACTTCTTTTCCAAATTTTAGAATTCCTTCTAAAGCATTCATGTGAATTTTGGCGTAGCTTACTCTTTCTGTTGTCTATATAAGTGCCATAATTTCGTTTAACTGTAAGCTTATTTCCTATTACAGATATCTAGACAACAGCGTAAGCAAACTATACGAAAATTCATGTGAATGCTCTGGAAGAAATTCTAAACACGTTTAAGTTTTCAGAATTTTAAATATCACAACGGTTTTTCTAAAGGAGACGAATTTTTAGACTGCTGACGTAGAGCAGAGGTCCGGTGTGCCCTATGTTCTCTTGTCTGACAATTCACTTTTTCTCCTCGCAGGCGGATAAGGAAAAGAAGAAGAAGAAGAAGGCAGCAAAGGAAGAGGCACCAGCAGCCGAAGCACCAGCAGCCGCCCCCGAACCAGCAGCACCAGCACCCGCAGCCGAACCAGCCCGCACCAGCTCTCGAGGATCCAAGAAGGCCGCCAAGCGATCCGGTAGCAATGTCTTCTCCATGTTCTCTCAGAAGCAGCTCGCAGAGTTCAAGGAGGTGAGACATGATCGACGCTTACTTTCAGTTGTTGAGGTGGATTCACTATTTTTCTGACACCTCTAGCTATTCGCGGCCATAAAAATGAATGGTGCTTATATGGAACGCATGGAGGAACAATTACAAACACACACGTCCAGAAGCATTTTGCAAACCTTTGTTTATGATTGCTGAGCTTGTTTTTTAAGTCCACTTCATTCACAGATAGACTAATCTGGACTGGATCTACAGTTTAAAGTGGCATCCGAACCAGTATGTGCCTCCACCTGGTTTCGAACCAGGGACCCCTTGATTACAATAATGAATCCAGAGTTAATATTTCTCCAAAGCTTTGTTTAGAAAACGCAAAATACACTTATGAAATGACATTATTTGAAAAAATATTACAACAAGAACCTCAAGAACATATACGTGTGTATGTAACATTCGAAATAAGAAACTTCTAAAACCATATCTCACAAAATTATATATAAAACCAGAAATGTGCATGACAAGATCAAAAAAATTGAAAAGAAACTATTAATAAGTCAGAAATATTAAAGCGTTAGAAAATATTTAGGTTGAAATTATAGAACCTTTTGTAATATATTATATATTGTTTGTTTGTAATGAAGAATAAGTGAAACAGTACTGAACACTTAACTTTTCTTCTCATTTCTTCTTCCAAAACTCTTGACAACTTCTTCAAAACCATGTTCATTGGCTTGTATGACTCCTAAGTCAAGTGCTAATTGTATACATTATGATTATATTTTTAAACCAATATTAGACATGTTCTTATATGGATTCCATGTTAACTAATGATGTTTCCTACTGTTCTAGGCCTTCCAGCTTATGGATGCCGACAAGGACGGTATCATTGGCAAGAACGACTTGAGGGCTACCTGGGACTCCATTGGCCGTATGGCTACTGACAAGGAGTTGGATGAAATGTTGACCGAGGCCCCTGGACCAATCAACTTCACTTGTCTTCTCACACTCTTCGCCAACAGGATGTCAGGGTCAGGAGGTAATTATTTGTTTTTACCAATCATTTACTGTGTTTCAATCACGCAAGGGGTTTGTGTATAAGAAAAAAGGAAAAATTAGTAACCTCTACTCAACTACACTGTGAGTAGGAGCTTTACAATGTTTAACATTACATATCCGAAGAGAAAATTGTTAACATTCTATAGCTACTGAACCGTAAGTTTAAAATAAAAAAAAAATAAAAAAAGGTAAAGTGTTCCCCTGTGCATAGCACCACGCCATGAAGGCGTATAGGGTAAGTAATAAATCATTTCGAATTATCACCAGTGTTATTTCCTTAACTTGCAATTGTGGTATTTGAGGGTGCATTGTGAAGGTTCCATTTGAATATTTTTGAATCAATATACCTTTAACTTTATATTAGAAATAGTAAATACAGCTTGAAGAATCAGACAGGTTAAATAACGAATAAATAATGTAGGTTTTTCACGAATAAGTAATTTTTTCAAGTGTGTATCATCATTTTTACATTAGTGGTGGTGTTCAGAAACAAAGAGCCAAATTTTATAAGATTTCCACATTTCTCACGTTTTCATCGGCAGTCAGTCATAATAGAAATTGTGTGTGTGAGGCTTAAAGCTATAACACTGCAAGAAGATTAACAATATAGTCACAATGTAAAATAATTATTATTTTCGGTTGTGAAGGCATTGTTGGAAATATTAGTTATATAACTGAAATTTTAACAAAGAACAACAGTTTCTTTATCTTTTATTGTACAGTGGAAGTTGGCATGATTGCCAACCCAATATGAACTTGTTATTTGTTCAAGTTCTGACAGCTGTATATGTAAAAACGAATTTCTGGCGAAAGCAACTTTATCTCGCCTTGCATATTCTTACATTACTAAAACTGTAAGAAGAAATTTGATGAAGTAAATGCATGATATCTCGACACAATGCACGGCAAACAGCAAATCAATAAAAATACAAAATATAAAGAGGAATGTTCCTCGGTACAGGGAAATACAGACTTCTAGGTGAAAAGCGAAAGACAAATTCCATGAAATATAACAAAATTGCTGCTCAGATATTACAGTTAAGCTCATTAAGAGTATGAAGTACATTTTACTTTCTTTGATTGTACATCAAAAAACGAACCATATCTATTATCTATTTCTAAAATTATTGTAGCCTTATTGTGCATAAAGTGGACTTAAAAGACCAAATCAATAACAGTAACAATAAAATTATTGTAACATCACAGCTAGTATAAACCTAATCTTTATGGAAGTTTTCATAATTTGTATATTTTTCACCAACTTGCTCTCCATTGAATCAAACCTACTATTCCTACTACTCAATAATTACTAAAGATTTCGATCGCGATTTAAAATTTTCTTAGTTGAAGGAAAAAGTTTGATGAAAAAGAGGAATTTACACCTTTAGAAAGGTAATTATGCATTCTGGTTGTGGCAACATTGGATTTTCCTTATAGAGTATAATTTGTTCTTTTCAAGCATCTGATGATGACGATGTTGTTATTAACGCCTTCAAGACCTTTGACGACGGTGGCAAGATCGACAGTGAAAAGTAAGTTCACATTTTAATTGTTTATCATTAAGTTACAACCAAGGTAATTTTTCCTACACTAAAAACCTCTTGATCACTTTCTTTATTCACTTTTCTCAAAATTTTATTTGAGCTGTAAAAAATCTAAGTATAATATAAACAAGGAGATAGAGGAGAAGGAATGATGATGAACTAAATAGCTTGAAGTGCCTACTAATTACAATGGTACGATGATTCAAGAACCATAATCTGACCCTTTCCTCTTCCTTTGCTAATGAATTAACACTCTGATTGAACCAACTAATAAATCTACCGCATATAACTAGCATTACGATATTCGGTGGATATGTTAGCGTAAATTCCTCTTAATCGTTGGTTTCCTAGGAACATATTTTGCTTTATATTGAAGTTTCATTTTTTTTAGGAAATTATACTTACTTATATCCCTAAAAAAATTGAACTTCAATATAAAACAACAAAAGGATTTACAAGGAGTGAGTCAAGGAATTTCCCTTTTTTATAGGGTGATTCTGAACAATACTGACAAACTTCAGGAGGTGATTCCTGACAGGGAAAATATAAAAAGCGTCCATATGAACATATGTCCGGAAATGAATATGTTCCAAGATAGATGGCACCACCCACCGTAGTGACGGGAGTCCCTCGTAAGAGCACTAGGTGTCCAACATGGGGAAATAAATTCATTTTCACAAACGGATAAAAATTAAAGTTTCCAGTTGCTCAAAATGATCTTGGTCAATTACGTCATACTTGTTTAATCTTAGGCGAGATTTAGCCTCTACGCCAGAGCTGATTTCGGCGCGAAATTTGAAATAAACTACCAATCTTAAATATAATTTAATATCTCAAGAAGTATTGAAGGTGGACTTACGAATTATACTGTAGATCAGGCTATAAAATCACGTTAATAAAATACAGTTATTTTATTTATTTATTGAAATTTCCAGTACATCAGAAGCTATTTTGTGTACAAACGAAACCAAAAAGCAGCACCAAGAAAAACAGAGCTCAGTTTCACAATAACATAACTTATGTACAATTTTTGTAGATTGGCGATAAAAGACGAATATGAGCTGAAGATATATATTTGGTTTGAGACGTTGTTCAACTGATTCGATAGCCTATGCAATAAGGAATGTTGTACAAGAGTTTGAGAGTTGAAGTATGGAAAGTTTTCTTGTTTTATGCCATTTATATATGCCACCTCTCTCGAGCATAATGGCTACATTGTGTGCTAGGACAAAGAGTATGAAAGGGGTAAGTTTCTGATGAGGTCAGGTTCCTCTTGGACTGCTGTTCAGTAACTAGAAGAAAGTTTAATTTTTGGATAAGTGTCCGGAGTAGAAGTCTGAGTGTTTCTTCTGTCTTTCAGGTTCAGGACCGCCTTGATGACCTTCGGTGACAAGTTCTCCGCCCACGAGGTCGACGATGCTTTCGAGCAGATGGAGATCGATGACAATGGCTTCATCAGCACCCAGAAGCTCATCGAGATGCTGACCGCCAGCGCACAAGAGGAAGGCGAGGGCGAAGGCGAAGCCGCCTAAACAAGGTGAGTTGCCCGTTGTCGTCATCAATTGAAGACCCCGCATGACATTTCCACAAAAAACAGCTTTTCTGGCAAACTGACGTTCTAATGCTAATATGATGGCACAGATGGCAGCACATAATCAAATTAATTTCTTAGTAACAAAACTTAGGAAAAGCGGGAGTGTTATCAGTGTACTAACGGTTAGGCAGGGGAACAGCATATAGGCTGAACATTGCTGCTGACAAGAATATTATTATTATACTTTCTACTCACAGTAATTAAATCCTAAGAGAGCTGAGAAAAGTGCTCAGTACTCGGAAAGTTACTTTTTAAAAATAACTCAGTTACAGTTACTGGAACTTGTTACAGTTACGTTCCGCTGGAAATTTTCTTGCAAACAAATTACATACATTCAATAATCATTAATTATAATAAAATACATATATGAAGACTTGTGTGTGTTTCATTTATGTTTCTGGTACATACGTAAGTCTTTGTATATTTATATTATTATACAACAAATAATGATGGAACAATGAGTCAGGTTTGCTTCAATGATCATTCATTTTAATTTACTCTCTGTATATATGCATATTCCAATCTAGCTTCCTTGCCTTTGGAGATTCCACGAAAATCTTTTCATCTTATCATCAACAGAGGACACATATTTGGAAACAGAGTTGCCAAATTTAGCCCTTTCCCCACGTTACAAATTTCACGTTAACTGTTGATAATGTTACTTCTATTGCAAGAAGTAATTCTGTTACAGTTATTCACTTTTAAAAGTAGCTAGTTACAATTAGATTTCCTCAAAAAATAACTTACTTCCAAACACTGTTTACAACCTCCCCAAAGAATTCAAAACAAACGTTTTGAGAACTACCACCCTCCAAACCATTATTTTTTTGTATTCTATGAGAACATTTCGACTGGGCATCATCTATTATATTCGAACCTATATTTCCATACATAAGCCAGCCTTGTAGATGGAAGGTGATTTATATTTTTTTATTCAAGGAGCCCTAGTAATGAAAGTTTCATCATCCAAACCTTGTGAGAATATATACATACAGGTCTGAGCATTATTTTTTGTTATAAAAAAGGGGGGAGGGTAAATCTATTTCTTGCGTCTAAAACTTGCTAAAGTATTAATTTCATACAGCCGGAGATCAAGATTGCGTTTTGTCATGCCATGCTTATTAAAATATTTGGGACAGAAAACTTGGGAGGAAATTCCTGTTACATCATAGAAAGTAGTATAGAAAGTATACTGCTCTCGTATTTGTTTGGAAAGATTAAAAAAAACTATGCAGGGAGACATTGGAAAAACAATGAGCACGAGATATGAAACGTCTTCCTCTCTAATCATCCAGCTAATTTTAGGGTAGATTAGTCTAAAATCACTAGTAGATACGTTTATACGAAATGGCTCTATTGTTCTCTAAATTGAGTAAAATTATCATTCAAAAGGTGAATAGCAACTGCTTTTTTTCCAATTTTTGTTCTTAGACCTACTTGTTTTTGTATTCTTTGGCTTTTTACATTAGAATAAATTGGTGACATTTTCGCTATTCATGATCGTTATGTTACTTTCTTTACATGTCTGTTCATGTACGAAGTTATAAACATTACTCAGTGCTGCTTCAGACATTACGTCATCGTGTTCTCACAACATAACATCTTGCATGCAAGTTTGAGCACCATAATACTATCCAAAATAACAGCATCAATAACTCACAGTGCGAGTATTTAAATTGTCAAAATTATCACAGCAAATTCGTACATTTTAATTAGAGGCTTATATAGAGTTTAACTATACATATTTTTTAAAGTTTATTTTTAACACAGACATTACATCTGCTTTTTGTAGTATGGATTTAATTACTTTTAGGTTTAATAAATTTATAACAACAATGCATAACGCACAGGTACTAAGTTTCAAATTCTCTAATCTTCTTGTATCCGTAATTTATTTAAACACAAACACTGATTTGATAACGATTTGGAATATCGCACATTTTCCATTGTTAGATCTTTAAGCCAAGAAACTACAATATATAAATTTTGTAATTTCATCATATAAATACAAAACATTTCTAGTTTCATCAGATAGCGTAAATATTTTATAAAATTATCGTAACATTGTTAAATTCAAAAGTTTGTGAGATTGTACGCATATCTGTAGTTAAATTCCAATAATTATTTTCAAGACGTGTTTACAAAAGTAATGTACTTTTTAAAACATGTAAAGCTATTTTATTTACGACAAAAATAATGGAAGGCATATTATTATTATTACGTTAGTATTTTCCTGTAAAACCAAGTAGCATAGAATTCACATCTAATATTGCACGCCATTAAGTTTGTTTACTAGAAAGCCATTAATATTTATAAGCTTGAAGTTACTTCTCAAAGACAAAAGATTTCTAATATTTAAAGAGTATTCCTCTTCTTTCGCAGCTGCCCATTCCATCTGGAGTACAGAGTCAATCATGGTAAGTGTCTGTACTTATGTGTGGTTTTTATGTTGACAATTGTTTATGTTACATCATATTGATAGAAAGAACTTGGTATATCAGTATTGTTTTATATGTTGTTCGAGGCTGTTCCATTTCCTTTGCCTAAATCCATCTATCTGATAAAATGAGCGAGAATACATTGTAAGGTATAACTTACTGAAAAGTGAAAAGTGAAAAACTTACTGAAATATTGGCACGGAAAACCAAGGACCCAGGTTCGAGATCGAACCTGGGTCCTTGGTTTTCCGTGCCAATATTTCAGTAAGTTAACCTTTGGCCTGTTCCAAATATTGACACTACAAGCAAATGACCATTTATAGTGTTGTACATGTGATGATAATTGACACAAACATTGATACATAACTCTGTGATTAAGTGATATACATACTCACCTTTTTGTTAGTTTCGACACACAATTCACATTTCTTTATCGAAAGTTAATAAAAAGAGATGAAGAGTGAACGATAATTCATTAAGAAAAAAGTGAAGGGAAGAATTTTTTAAAGCTTTATTCAATAGCATATTTCAAACCTTTCGTCAATATTTATTAATTTCGCCAAAAGAGAAATACAAATTCACTACTCATAGAGCTTATATGACTTAACATAAATCGAGCAACTTAATGAAAGGAGAATTCTCGTACATTTTTCTTAAGTTTTGATCAATTTTAGTTTCGTTTTTATTGATATTTTTCATTATTGTTTGGTAAATGTTTCTGAATTATGTTATTTAGATAAGGCGTAACATACATCACATGCTATTTCAATAAGTAATGAAATCCAGTTTTGGCATGTACTTACAGTTTCCCTCTAGTTTTCACCACATCATGTGGCTTCATCAGGAGATAAGACAAGAATAGTCAAAGTTTAAAAAACTTACAATAACAATAGTCAGTCAGTCAGAGATGGTGTAGGAAAGAGTGACAGGGTACTTCATTGTCTTTTACCATTTTAACCTTTTTAACCCACTTACCTCCCCATGTTTTAAACTTTCACTATTCTTGTCTTATCTCCTGATGAAGCCACATGATGTGGTGAAAGCTAGAGGGAAACATGCCAAAAGTGAACTTAATTTCTTAGTAAAATGTTATTGTTGAGTGGTGTTTCTTAAGTCCACTTTATGCACAGTAAAGCTAATCGGGACTGGCTCTACAGTTTAAAGTGGAATCCGAACCACTATGTACCTCCACCGGGTATCGAAACCGGTACCCCTTGATTACAAGGCGGCGACGCTACAACTGCGCCATCGGGGAGAGTAAAATGTTATTGTTGTTGCAACAATGAGTAACAGAATTAAGTTATTAACAGAATTTAAATAGTTTCAGACATTAAAGGTAGCCACACTGATTGTAAATGGATATGGTAACTCATGTTTAGTTGATCTCTTGAACCATGTGGTGACAGTCATTTTTTTTCTCTTTGCAGAGTAGGTTGGACAGAAGGAATTCATCTTCATCATATCAGGACCATTTCTATCAGGAATCATATCATCTAGAGAGCTTTTAAAGAGGAACTGGGGAGATAAAAGGCAGTTGTGCAAGCCCACAGCATCCCTTCCATTTACACATTGTGGAAGAGTAACTAAACAGCTGCTGTCCACAACAGCGTAGAGGGAACGGGAGGATAACTACCCCTTTCTCCTACTTTCTTCCTGACTTTCTCTCATGGTTCCTTCCTCCATCACGTTCTACACTCTCATCTTCCCTTTCTTCTTGTCATTCGTGTTCTTTATCCTCTCAGTCATATTCAACTTCCTTCTCAGCTTGTGTCTTCTTGTCATCTGTATGTTACTGCAGGTCTTGTGGTAGGAATAAAGAAACTCATGATTGCTCTGAACTCAGTACTGCAAAATTATTATTCTCTATTCTAGCTCTAATGTGCTTTCATTTTTTTGGTTTCTTTTGTCTTCTCAAAATGGCCGTCGAAGCCCTTCAAAATGGCAGCTAGAATATATTCACAATTTTAACTGTATGTTGTTTCAAACATACATATTTGTATCGCTATACTAGTCGCATTTTTTGTTTTGTTTTTTTCAAAATAAAACTAAGCATCAGAGACTCTCTTTTAAGATTCTGGCGAAAAATAAATTAGAGATGGAAGCTGTAAAGATGACGTAGGGAGGTTCCTTGTGAATTGACAATGTGATGTGCACTGAGTGACTGAGGACCTTGAATGACCGGAGGGCGATATGTTTGTTCGCTGCATGCGAGATGGAGGTGCTCCCATCTCTGCATGCGATTTATGTAAAAGAAGAAGTAATAAAATGTTTATAAAAACATTTCGCGAGAATGTGTTTCCCCGTTGTATTACTCGCCCATGCTGCTCCTTGTGTATCTGATTTGGACGTCGTGTTGAATTGCGACTGGTGTCACTTCCAATAGATGGCTACACCAGCACCAATGACCTCGCTGTGTAAATCTCTCACCAGAGTGTGCAAGATTCATCAATCAGTATTTTCAAGCCAAGCAATGGAATTCAACATATTCCAGATGAGCTTGTGGGTTCTTTTTTCATTACATTCTGAAAAACACTCCTCACAACTAGTTTGGAATTGTTATTATGTTTGGCAATAGGCGATAGGCACGGTGGCTATGTCGCCGAAAAGACGAGAACGTCCATCTGACAGATACCATATGTTGTTCCATTCCAAGCACGTGTCTATCACCTATTGTCTAACGTAACAATATTCCAAACTATTTCTGAGAAGTGTATTTAAAGTACAACTTTTTAACCATAGTGTACAGTCAACAGCAAAGGTAAT
Source organism: Lepisma saccharinum (assembly GCF_977018435.1). Classification (NCBI taxonomy): domain Eukaryota; kingdom Metazoa; phylum Arthropoda; class Insecta; order Zygentoma; family Lepismatidae; genus Lepisma; species Lepisma saccharinum. The sequence continues at coordinate 41,889,939 of NC_139247.1, read as the reverse complement.
AGTAGGCAAATTGTTCGTCGCTATTTTGGTTCTTTTTTGTTCTACACCCTGTGTTGTTTTGTGGAATGAAACTCTATTGATGCGAAGCAGATGTTGTCCTCTGTTTATTCACGTTTTATTTAAATTCATAATCATTACATTGTGAAAAACAGTTTGAATGAAAATGGTGATCGACAATTTGCCTACTATTACTTTTACGTTGAGTATGCATTACTTTATGCACAGACGAATCTGAAAGTATCGAAAAACAAATTAAATAGCCAGCGACATCAAAACTGTAACATCTAATACAAAACCCCATCCATTGACACATGCGTAATGCTTGACACCATACTTTTCAGCATGCAGTGTTCATTAGACATTATCCATTGTCCTGGACTGCTACTATTCTAACACCACGTTTCTCGAGAGCATCTTCAGGTGAACAATTTCTAAAGAAGAGAAGAAGTGCTCTCTCAAAAAGTGGCATTACATGTAAATAGCAGAAGCAATAGACAATAGATAATGCCCAATTATCATTACATGCTAATAAAGAAACATTGTCATCAACATTCGAGAATTACTGTACTTTTCCTGGATACAACATGCAGCACTGTGAGGGATTAATTAACAACGTGTATTCTAATCAAATACTTTGTCAATGTTTTAAGTGCAGCTTATGCACAGACAGGCTAATCGAGACTGGGCCTATAGTTTAAAGTGAGATTCGAATCATTGTGCAATGTGCCTCCACAGGAGTGTCGAGCCCGGGATCGCATGATTACTTGACTACAGTGTTACTACTGAGTCAAGCTCCCCTTATAGTAATGATAATACTTGAATAAAAGGAAAGCTGTCGCTGTCACACAATTTAAAAGTTTACAAATGGTACCACGTAGAGCTGTGATTTGACCCGGACAGTCATGCGTTGCACTTAACGAGTGCTGAACAAGTTATGCTATGGACACTAGTGTTGCCCACGAGACGAGATTTTGGCCTGTCTCGTCTCGTGGAAATGCTGTCTCGTCTCGAAAATATTCGTTTGTCTCGGGACACATGATCAATCTCGTCTCGTCTCGAATTTTTAAAAACCTGTCCCGTCTCGTCCCGTGGGCAACACTAATGGACACAGACGAAAATGTCATTCACGGATATTACAATCTTGGATGGCAGCAGTGACTGTTGGCCTGAAGCTTGTCCACAGGAAATGGGCTACAAACGTGTGCCCCGAAAGAAGTTCAACATTTGGTAACAGTTTTAATTACATTTGGCAACGCTGATTTTGAGTAGAGCTATATTTACTTTGCACTCAAATAGGGGTAAGTATTGACCTGGTTCCTTCGCTTCTACCACGGCAACACATAGATGAGATGTTGCAACTAATTTATGACGAAGGTAACCGACGTACTGTGCGTGTTCCGTGTGACAACTGACTTGGAAAAGACGTACAGTCATGCAATTGTAGGAGAGAAAGAGAGAGAGAGAGAGAGAGAGAAATTACTTTGATTTCACTCAAAAAATCATGGCTCAGACTATTTTGCATCTCCGTCTGAGCATTATGATAAAACCATTCCTATCATATTTAATAACTTCTAGATATTCACCTGCAGCAGTTGCCTCTTCTAACACTCTCACTTAGAAATTTAGTATAGAGCAGTGGCGGCTCATGCTACTTATTGTTAGGAGGACTGCATTCATAAAAAAATGTCGTATTTCTCTTGCAGTGTTAAAGAGCTAAAACGAACAGACTTTAAATACTGTACTGAATTATTCATTTTTACTTGTACGATTTACCATTCAGAGCACCAGATTATATAAATTACTGCCAGAAAACAAATAACTCTTTGAATCGAGTTGAAAACTTAAACTATCACGCATTTACTGACAAGCGAAACGGACGCGTTACATGTCAGGCTACTGTTTCTCTCGGTAATCGCATGTTTATGCACGGTGGCTGCCGTCATAGTGAGAGCTTTCTATTTCCACCACTTGGCAGCACCACCGTACATTGGGCTGCATTGAATGCAGACCGCTTTTTAGCATTGACAAGGGCCTAGCAGGGAGGGAAGTGGAAGCAGTGCTTACGTTAGAGTTAACATGGAAATGTAATGGCAGTGCCCGAGGGGGAAGCGACTTCATATACCAGTTTGCCGCTCATTTTTATATTTTAGTCTGAACCACAGAGAAGGAAAGGGGAGTGGACAGGGAACATTTGTGCCACTGAAGCTGGAATTCTTCTAATAGTGTGATTTTCGGTGGGTCCGGACACACACGAAATACGCCCCTGTTTAGTACCCATCAATACAATAAAACAGTGACATGGAATGAGATTTTTCTTTCTTTCATCAAGGTTTTTGCCCCCACTTAATCAGAGGGTCTGCGCACGCCTATTATTGCTGTACCATACTGGAGATAACCTTAAAAAAACTGAATCCTGTTACTGTGTGTGTATGCATACACTAACGAGAAAGTATGTATAACACATTTTAAAATATTAAATGCTGCTGATTAGCAGTGGAAATTAACTTATTACTTTCTTGACTGATTACTTTAATTCTGTAATATTTACAATGACTTACCAACAGATTTTTCTAGAGTTCAATATTCTCTGGACATTTTCTATCGTCTAATTTCTCCTGTTCTTTCATAAAAAGTGTCTCTTCAATCGTATTCGTATTTCTATTATTTACCGTCGCTTTTGCACAACTTTTGGCTAATCGCGACGATGTACATGAGTGTTGATATGATGACATTGATGAATTTTCCTTTCGGCGTTAAAATATATTTTCAACTAAATATATTATATTTTTATACCCCTACAACTGCAAACAAAAAATGTTAATCCCTAGAAAGGTAGCAAGTGAATTACCATATTAGTATAAAACCTTCATTAGCTGAATAGTTCCAGTCACTGATTACGTTGCCAATGGATAGACGACAGGCAAGAACATGCACTGACAAGGCTTACCTTCACCCCTCCCCGCACCCACTTACCGGCAAGGTTTGGTGAAACTGTGTTGCTCCTGTATGTTTTCAAGTTTCTCTTGTAGTTGTTATTGTTAATGAAGTGAAAAATGTTTAAAAGCAAATGTTCCCAAGTGGTGCTTAATTTCGAAAAAGGAAGATAGAAGAAGAAAAGGGAAGAAAATATAATAAAAACATTCATTTTTAAAACCTGGCAGATGTAGTGATAAAACTGAAAATATCAACAGTGGTTGGCTGGTGGTAGTGAAATACAATACATGCAAGTTCAAAAATCACCACACAAGCTGTTGTTGACTGTTATTTGGGAATGCAAAGGCCCACTGCTTTCAAAGTTCCATCCCAAAAATACCACGATGAATGGGGCATCTTGTGTAGAAGCTTTGACCGAACTGCTTCAAGCAATTCATCAGAAAAGAGTGACTAACGATCGGTACACGGTGAATGTGTTGCACGATAATGCACCACCCCACAGGTCTCACACTGCCAGGGTTGCTGCAGATGAACGAAGTTCAGAATAATCAGCCACCTCCTTTATTCACCAGACCTGGCTCCGACGGCATTTTTGTCTGTTTCGACTTTTGAAGTTCGAATTAAAGAAAAAATGACGGCGGCAAGACGATCGTGTGTGCTGTGAACTCCTTTTTTTGAGTTCTGCATGAATCCCTGTACAACAATGAAATCATGAGCTTCCCATCCAAATGGGAAGTGTGTGTTGATATATGAGGAGACTATATTGAAAAATTAACTATTTTTAGACCACGCGCTACTTTGTGTGTTTTTCTAAATTCGGCTTGAACACCGCTCGTATTTTCATATTTATATTTGTGTATACCCAATACAAATGTAAGCCCCGCGACAGGTTAAGTTTGCAGCAGGTTTAATGTATCAATCCACTCTAGAGCGGCACTCAGCATCCCTGTGCCAGTCTCACCTTAACCGCTGAGCTGTTCATATCACAGACAGTGAGAAAATCCGCAGTATTGCAGCGGAACTATTTTCTGCGCGCACGTTTGGGTCTATATATGCGAAAAGTTGCTGCAAGGTTAACCTGTCGCGGGGCTTAGACATGAATTAATATTTTAGGATAGAAATCTTATTTGTTAAACAAGCAGTAGAGGCGCACAAATAAAAGTTGCGGGGGAGGGAGTGCAGAGCGTGTTAGTTACGCTAATTTCCTTATCAAGAAATGTTATGCCTGTTCTCAGCATTGTACAATTCGCGCCAAATGCGGAAACAAAATTCAGCAAAAAAAAAAAAAGTTTTCCAATTTCAGGAACAAAAAATATAGCCAGGAAGCTTGCGAGAAACACAACACTATATTTAAAGATTTATTAGTGTCAATCAGGGGTGACCACAAGGGGGTTTCATGACGCGCCTGCGTCATGGGAATTTTTTGGGGGGACAAAATTTTATAGCAATTCTGTATATCTTCACACAAAACTGGGGGGATCGTATCGTTTGATTGACTTATTGATTTTTAATTTTGGTTATTATGTATAGTTTTTCTACCTACTTTGTTTGATCGCGACGATAGGGTTGAAATGAAACACCACCTCTTATGCCTTTAGAATCGGTTTGGATGGAGGAGGAGCGTGGTATTCGCATTAATACAAGGTTAATCGAGCAGACAAACTGTGCAGAATAAGGTTGACTAAGAATGGCAGTGAGCTTAAAGTATCTAAAGTAAACATATATTGCTTAAATATGTCTGTATTGCCCCCCCCCCCCAACCTTCTACGGAAGTAAATTCTAGGGTAGAAAGGGGGACAAACATTGACGGCCAAGGGCACCTGCAGGGGAGCACAGAGGAGCAATTACCCCTTCGATTTCACATATTATGCAAATAAAAATACATTATGTAAAATGTTCTTGCTTGCTTGGCTCGCATTATCTGCTTTTCTGGTTTTCGTCAAGTTCAGAGCTTTGGCTAGGGGCGGCGGGAGTCGGCCATGGGAGCCGAATGATCTAAAAAAGGTTGTAAAAGAGAGAATGCCATGGCGTCCAGTGAAATTATTTGCACCCAATTAAATCAATATTGTTTTCAATTGCAAAAATTGGATCTAAAAATTTTCTTGCTCGCTTCACTCGCATTCTGCTTATTTTCTGTAATGTGATGTATTAAATAGTATGTGTTGTATATTTGTATTGAATAAGCTTTCAATACGTACACTATTTAGTGTTAGCTTGTTGAATATGTATTTTCTATTTTATGTCACATATGTGTAAAGCATATGTTATGCGTGAAAGTTACACATGTATCTTCGGAATGCATATATATCATTCATTTTCTGCATTTCAAAAATACAGTTTTTTGTGCTTGTTTTACATTATTAGCTAATGTGAAGTTGACAGTTTTGAAAAATGTTTCATATCGTTTGTTCCAAACAAATGCTTTAGCACAGACTTCTACTCCCTCTTTGCGTAATTTATGAGGATAATAACGTATGTGTTACTACTACTACTACTGGTAGTAGCAGTAATAATAATAATAATAATAATAATAATAATAATAAAGCCATTATTAATATTATTATTATTATTATGGGTACGTTTATCCTGGTACTTCCCCCCCAGACAAAATTCGTGGTTGCAACTCTGGTATTATATTTTTCCACAAATTTTGTCTGACAAAAATAATATGAGTAATTAATTCGGCATAAACGGGGGGGGGGGGTTCTACCTTTTTGGAGGGAGTGCGTCATGGGCCTTGGGGGGAGCACCCCTGGTGCCAATACACCTTTACAATTCGAGATCCTCCCGAAAAAAAAACCTCTGCGTACGCCAGTGCGGAGGACGACCTACTATTGTCAACAATGGACGTAACAATGTTTTGAATTGCTATTTCTTTAGTTTTAACAATGATACACAATAACGTAACCAATTGTTGTACATCTCGGTTGCTATACTTCGTGTAAAGGAATGCTACTGGCCTTAAGTGCTGTTGGACATACAAAATAGAATTTCACCAATATGAAACATTCTAGGATTGTAGATTGTCAACTTTACGGCGTGAGTAAAAATTTTAATATTTCTTTCAGTGCTAATTTATGTTTACCTGTGTTATTGTGGAAGATTTGGATAGATAATGTTCCTTCATTGTTCATAACACGTGATCGCTTATTTCGTTCATTTCCTCAGTCACTACAGGTGAATGTCAAGGTGGCACCTTTCCTTTACTGTTCCTTTCCCTTCATTCTCTCGCGTGACATAATGACCAGGATGAGGATTTTTGTCTTTTATTACTTTGCATTAAAAGATAGGCGTCAATGTTATAAATCCATTTCATGTTATAAATGCCTGTAAGTCCTTATTCGTATTTGGCATTTTTCCTGCTTTCGTTGTCTACTGATGAAGGTAATCTCTCGTTGTGTGATTATCGCTTCATCAGTGTTATCTAATCACCATTCGTTACCATCGCCGCGATTAGTCAAAATAATAGAAAAGTGAAGCAAAATAACAAAGGTACAACACAATACACGGATTTAAGTCAATAAATGTGCAACTGATTAAGAAAATTAATATTATGTTCGCATCCACACCTACGTTCGTCCTTTCTTATTTAAAATAACCTTTTCAAGTGTCTATTTCCATCAATTTTGCTGACTATTTCCCTGGCTAAGTTTCTGGTGCCTACATATCCGTAACGAACCAATCTAAAAACACGGAAGCAGTAAACAAATCCACTAATTGAGGAAATTGTATTAACTCAAATGAACATGACTGCAAATTTACAAGCAAACATTGTGATAACACCTTCCCCAGAACTCAATAAGGGATGGAAAATCGTTCAAAGGTCACTTAAATATAAGTTAAGTAGGCTGTGTGGTAAGAAATAAGCAGATAGTGTTAGTAAGGTGTGGGAAACGTTTTGAATGCAATTATAAATAACAATAAAATAAATTCCTAACGGGGTTACTGCGCCTCTCTCATAACCCCCCATTCGGCTCTACTGCAAGAAAGCAGCGCTACACGTATGTTAATGTTTTTTATTAGTCTTCAGTACAAAATATTATACATTAAAAAATACCAGTAAAATCAAAAGATACGATTACATTTCGAAACTCTCTCCTAAAAAGCAACAAAATTGATTTATTTTGGTTTTTGCGTACATGGTGAGTTAAGACTATAGTGCCAAGAGTTCTCGTAGCTATTTTTGGAACGTTAGTACTGAGGAAGATGGCGTTCATAGATATCAAGCAATAGCTTTATAACTGTAAGGCTGAGATCGTGAATGTGTGGAGCTTTACCTCCCCCCGCCTACGTGCCTTCGTGGCATCGTGGTGAAGCTCTGTCATTATAAATTAAATGTCGTACGTCACTGGATTCTTATTTAAGTCAAGTTAACCATAGGATGTATTGCATTAAGAATGAAACGAGATAAAACCCAGAGGAGGTGAGAGGCTCTATGGATTATGATATGATGTTATAGTGGAGTGGCAAGGTGGTTAATGTTACGTTACAAGTTCTCGTAAGTCTTGGGTTCGAATCCCGCCTTCATCCCTCTTGGGTTTGGCCGCAGGTTCCCGTCTCTCCCGTTGGAGATATGGGAGATTCGCTGCGAGATATAATAGCATCTCGTGCAGTGTTGCCATATCTCCGACTGAAGGCATGGAAACCTTCGGGCAGTAGAGAGCGCAAACTTAACTTTCTTCAAAAGACGACGTGTGGAAACTTCCGTACAATGATTCTGGAAGACCTGCGAAAGAATAAGAAGTGAAGAAGCGAGGAATAGTCTTAGGATGGGAAGATATCTTCTGTTGAGAGCTCTGACGTCAGAGATAACCGTGCAAATCAGCCGGGCAGATAATATTAGTACAGTTCTGTATTAAAAGGCTCATGCTGAAATTTGGTCAACACCACATTGGACACCGAGTGAAGAAGACGCTGAAACATCTCTACAAGGGAAGTTTCCATTCACAATAAATAAAAGCGCAATAAAACCAGCTTGGTCGTAAAGCGCTCTCTACAAAAATATTAAGAGACAAAACAAATAAAGAAATGCAATATTGATATCATCCTATAGTTAACTTGAACAAAGTCACCGTTCAACAAACAAGCAATCTTCCAAAGTAATAAATACATGTAATGTTAAGGTAGAATTTCAATAATTGTAAATTTTTTGTGCCATATTAGGTATAATATTTAATACAACACATTTCTAAAAATATAATATCTAAGCGATTCTCAATCATTTCTACACAATTAGAATTTCAGAAATTGCGAGCGATTTGCCATCTCTTGTTGAAAATTTAAGTTTTTGCTGAAAAACGTGCAGCTCGAGATCAAGAATAAGAAAATATATTTTTCTTTCATAATTTGTATGATATTGGAACCTTTACAAAAAACTGAATCCTCGTCACGTGAGAGGGTATATATATACGAACGAGATATTACGCATATACAAATGGGTATTTATAGTTTCTTATACAAACAGAGGTAAAATATCAAATGCTATTCATTAGAGAGACCTATAGGAAGGCCAAGACGAAGATGGACCTAAAGGAAATCGGTAGAGATGGAAAAGAGTATATAGATCTTGCTCAAGATAGGGACAGATGGAAGGCCTGTGTTGCTGCAGCTATGAACCTTCTACTCTTAGATATGGTGCTGGTTACAAAAGAGCAGTGATCAGAACGCTACATTTTAAAAGTAGCTTCGCTACAGCTACAGCTACTCTTCCAAAATGTAGCTTCGCTACTGCTACAGCTACATTTATCTAAAAGTAGCTCGCTAAGCTACTCCTGTTCGCTACTCGCTACTTCGCTACTTTTTGCGCTACTTCTGCATAAAAAAATGAAAAACAACCATATGGGTATTAAAAAAATCCCCTACTATTGGTAAATAGATTCTGTTATTCATTATAATGATTCCAGTCATTCGATAATTTTGATTGCAATGTTACTTCAGTTACTTATTTTTACTATAGTTTTTGAGAATACCATACCTATGCAAGTGGCATATCAATCCAAATTTGATATATGAATATTGCAATTAGGGTGTTACCCAAATTAATGATTACAACTATACACAAATAAAATTTGGAAGTATTATGTATTCATGTTCACATCAACATATTTTTCTTGAGAATAAATATTTCATTTTTTATAGACTGATAGGAAGGCAGCATTTTGATTGAAAAGTACCTGGAGCCCTTTTATTACAAAAGGGCCCCAGGTTCGATACCCAGCAGAAGCACAAAGTGGTTCGGATCCAGTCTCGATCAGCTTATCTATGCATAAAGTGGACTCAAAACAAAACTAGGAAAGATGCCAAGTTGGGAGGATGGGATCCTCCTGCTCCTCCATTCCCCACACTGCTCATCATTCAACATTCTTCCTCGTACTTACAATTAGCAGAAAGTGGCAGAAAGAGACTAGGTAAGAGAATAATTAAATAAACCATTCATCCTCATTGTCATGATTGAGAGAAGTGGAAGAATAGATGAGGAGGTAAACAGAAGAGGACAAATGGGTGGTGGACTATACCAAAGCGTTCGAAGATTAATATGGAACAGTGGTGTACCTATGAAATGCAAGAAGGTAATATATAACACATACTATGTGCCAGTAATTACGTATGGAGCAGAGACTTGGACAATGTAATAGAGAAACAAAAAGAAGATGCAGGCAGTGGAGGAAGGGATAGAATAAGGAATGAGGAGATCCGACAGACAGTGGTTGGGGTGAAGCTTCAGGACAGAATAGATCAAGTACAGATGAGATGTTTCGGACACATGAAGAGGATGGATGCAGAAAGACTACCAGTAAGAGCTTATAATGCAAAAGGAGTGGGAATAAGGCCAAGGGGGAGACCAAGATGTTGGTGAAAAAAGCAGATAGTGGAGAGTGTTAGGAGAAGAGGACAAGATTGGAACCCCGTGGAAAGAGAGGAGTGGTGGAAGACCAGGAAAAATGGAGAGGCTTGACTTCTATGCCTACCCAGCCAGAGGCAGGAAACGGCAAAGGATGATGATGATGAGAATGTCATGATTAGCAAAAGTTACAGCAAAGCGACGCAAAAGTAGGAAAAATACATAAATTTGAAAACAATGTATACTTTTTGCAATATGATAAAATATATTTAGGAAACTGTTGTGTAAACCTGAGTGTTCTAAACGTATTGTAATTTTAAAATTTGTGAACAAAAGTTATCGCGAAAATAATTATAATTCCAGAAACTGTATATCATTCTTGTAACAATAATTTCTTGCTGGTGAGATTCTATATACTGACGATGATCAATGCTGTTAACGTACTGAGCCATTTATTGCTGGCACTATTCCTTTGTCAGTGCAGTGGAAAATCCATCGCTCATTTTTGCACTGCAAGTTGTTTTACACAGCAATTAATGACATTTTGGTGTTTCTTACACCATGGATATCCACAGGATTTGTTCCAGGGGTGAAGCAAACGAGGCACTTTTTCCAGTGGTGCAGCAAACGAGGCATGTTTCTCTTCAAAAAACGAAGCTGTTAGCTGGAATATAATCATATACGTATGTCAGTTAGTTATGTGGATATCTGAATTATTGATACTAATTAAATAAATTACGGAGATATCTATAATCTACAATCTACATAATCTGTCTTCATGTAATAGACTGTCTTAATGAACCTCCTGCAAAATTAAGGGTATTTGTCGATTTTTTCTGACGCTGTTGCCACATTAAATTCACCTCAAAATGCTGAGAAAAAATGTAGCTGTAGCGAAATTTTCGCTACAACTACAGAAATTTTGTAGCTTCGCTACCGCTACAACTACAATTTTCAAAATGTAGCGTCGCTACAGCTACAGCTACAAATTTTGTAGCTAGCTACAGTAGCGACGCTACAAGTAGGTCGCTACTTCTGACCACTGCAAAAGAGCAATACTGATTATGTTTTGTTCTTGTTTTCCGATCGGTTGAGTTGTACTTCGACGCATCTTGGAATAGCCGGACGGAGTTGCAAACGCTGACTGCATTGGTGGACTATCTTCAGGAACGAGCAGTGCTGCCAACTGCAAGATGTCCGAGGAACGAAAGACATCGGGAGTCCATGAAGTGGGAAGGAGAAGATGGGACAGAAGGACAACTTCGATGTGAAACCGACATTTTCCGATTCTTCAGTGGACATCTGTGCTTCTCAGTATTGGAAAGTTTTATGTAACTAACCCACTTTTAAAAAGATGTATTAAAACTCAGCCTAATCAGAAACGACTTTCTTAATTTTCAATAATTTAATTTGCAGCGGATGGGGAAATATGGCATGCCATTGAATGTATTTGTAGGGAAAATATAGTGATATCTTCTCTTTTGTTCTTGAAGATTGCGATAAGATTTCTGACTTTGGACAACACAGTCCCGTTGGAGGTACACTCAGTAGTGGTTCTGATCCAATACAAACGGTTGGATCAGTTTTGATTAGCCCATCTATGCCTTAAAGTAAGACTGAATGAAGCAAACTACAACTTTAGCTCCAAGATACGAATCATGATGTGTTAAATTGTGCCTACGTTTCTCGGTCCAGTCTTGAACTCTGATATGTATTCCTGGGGCCTGTTTCTAACCTACATATCCACATAAAATTATACTACATGCAATCTATCTTCATAATTATGTATTGATTGATTCTGTTTATTTTACTTCGCCTTTGGCTAATTTCGAAGATGGAGATGAGTGATGATATGATGAAATTGATGAATGGACACTCACATACACCCATGCCAAGGCGAGGATTCGACCCCGTGATCCCTGGCTTCGTGGCGCGATATGCTAAGCACTCCGCAACGGGGGCCGGCGAATGGAAATATACTTTTGAAGACAACGTTTGCTTTATAATTCTGTCCCTTGCTTGATTCCCAACACGGATTCGACATTCTGTATTTTAGCATCATGCGTACAAATGTAAACTTCTTCAGCATAGTAAAGGCTACTAAATGCACGTCCATGAAAATAGGCGGCTGGGCAGAACTGCGCTGTTGCCACATATGGGAAAAGCAAAGCGAGAGCGGGACAAAAGTCGCTGGTTCCCGCGCAGTGTGTGGCAACGTCGACCGGGCTGCGTTGCCTAGTTCGAACGTCAGACCGACTTCTCACCGGGACCTACAGCAGAGGCGCAACCACGAATTTTTGTCTGGGGGGTCAAGTACCAGGATAAACGTACCAATAATAATAATAATAATAATGATAATAATAGTTTCAATAATACTAATTTTAATAATAATAATGTTAATAAACAATGTTAATAAAAATAATAATAATGTTACTAATAATGTTATTATAACATTATTATTATTGGTTTGATTTATTTTACTTCGCTTCTTGTGCCACATTTGCCTAATTTGCGAAGATGGGGATGAGTGATGGCATGATGAAAATGATGAATGGATACTCGCAAACATCCATGCCCAAGCCGGGATTCGAACCTAGGACCAATATTATTATTAATATTAGTAATAATAGTGGTAGTATCCTGCCCCCCCATGGTTACGCCACTGACCTACAGTTGTAATTCCTGACCTTTTGAGCAGATAGTGTCAGTTTGTGTATGATGCCATTACAAAGACCAACTCTACAACGAGATCTTTCATTCTCTTAAACTTCCGAACACAAGGGGTTGTGCTCCGACGTGGCAACAGCGCGAACTTCTGCCACCAGCCTAATTTCATGACCGTGCGTCTAAGTTCAAAAGTCGTGGCGTTTCATAAATATTTCCTTGGAGTTCGACAAGCAAACTATCAGCGAATACTCCTACCTAGGTTCCTCTCAGTTTAGATGATTTTATAGAAATCATGTTGCATCGAAGCGAGCGTTTCGTTCGAGGAAAGAAGACGCAGTTAGAAAAACAAATGCGACTGAAACAATAGATTTGTCAAGGCCATTCGCGACGTTGCGCGGCCGCAGTCTCCTGCGTCAGGCGACATTTCTACACTCTGCCCATATCTCCGGAGCAAGTGAACGAAAACAAGTGTCTGCGCAAGTAGTGACGCGAGACGGCTCCATCAATGAACACGTGAGAGGGAATGGGATCGCGTGGAGGGGGGAAGCGACTGCAGTTATCAGTATCCGCAGCAGCGTGAACTGCATAATTTACGAGGGTAATAACGTCTTTGGTACTACTACTACTACTACTACTACTACTACTACTACTACTAATAATAATAATAATAATAATAATAATAATAATAATAATAATAATGTTGGTCCCGGGTTCGAATCCCGGCTTGGGCATGGATGTTTGTGAGTAAACTTCGTTGCAAAAGTGTACTACTACTAATGATGGGGTGTAAGGGTGATCTTTCCACGTAGTAAACCCTGCAGTCTTGTGGACTAAGAAGGCTCAGGCGTCTGGACCCACAGCCATTATAACCCAAACACTCTACAGAGGGCGTGTTTATTGTGTCGTCCATGTTATGCTCCTCCATTCATCATTGAATTTTGAAATCGAACATTTATTTTTGTGCACAGAGAGAGTAATCTGGAATAAACCTACAGTTTAGAGTGTGACCCTAACAACTATGTGGCTGCACCGAGTATCGAACTCGGATGGTGGCACTATAGGCCTATCTATCAATACACACACGCATTGTAATCAAGGGGTCCAGGGTTCGATACCCAGTGGAGGCACCTAGTGGTTCGGATCCTACTTTAAACTGTAGATCCAGTCCCGATTAGCCTTACTGTGCATAAAGTGGACTTAAAAAACCAAATCAACGAACCAACTATCCATACACACACAGACACACACACACACACACACACACATACACACACACACAATATGGAAAGTAAAGAAAAGCCGTCGGCTGTATACCACACATCTGGTAGATTGAATAGAAGAATCTACCTAATGATATTATTATTAGTATTATTGATTGGTAATTAAATAATAATTTATTCCCATTACTTTATAATAATTGTTATTTGATTAAATATGATCACTTCTATTATTCAATTATATATCTACGCATGTTCCACGTCCCTCAAATTTCCTGACGACGCACATGGTACACCATAAATAATTATTAATACACTATAATAATAATAATATTGGGTGCCAAACTGGGAGGGAAGGGAAAAGGTTTTACTTTTTCGTGGTAGACATGGTTTATCATTAAGAAGCCATACTGCAGGAGCAAAAAGTGGCAAATGCCCCCCACGCCCCCTCTATTAGCCACTGATAACTTAATATTAAAACATTCAACAATGACATTCATTTTACAGCTTACATTGTAGGCATGTGCTCAGTGGCGCAGGAACGTTTTTCATTTAGGGGGGTACAAAATTCAACCTCTCATACACACACACACACACACACACACACACACACACACACACTCCTGCACGTATGTAGAAATACATTTGGGGGGTCCAACCAAGTGTCGCAATAATAATACGTAATAATAATTAGAATAATTATATTATATTAAATTAAAATATTAATTAAATATGTAAATTAATTTATGTTAATTATTATTACATGAATAGGTAAAAGATCGTAAAAGAATAGATATATAACAGCACGTACTCATTATCTAGCTTTCGTGTTGTTAAGATCGCCAAGATTTGCATAAAAACAACTGCCTTGGTAAGCATTTAATGTGAAATAGAAAAAGAATTGAATATTTATTGAATAACAAAAAAGGAGTTAGATCCAATTAACGAAAAGTAAAGTTGCTGATCAATATTTTATGGATACTATCATCATTAGTACTGTGCATAAGTATTTGGAACCCTTCAAAGTCGTATGAGCCAAATTTCTTGCCTTCCAATAAATTTAGCAGAAATAACCATCGATTATATAACAAATGCTAAACAGTATTTGGATTATTTACTTTTACTACATGATAAGTCTTTCGGGGGGTGGGTCCGGATCCCTTGGACCCCCTCTAAATACGTCCTTGATACCTAGGTATAATGTGAAGACATGGGAAACATTCTATTTTAGAACAGCAGTAGATAGTAAATATGCCTTCTAGCACAACCCTGATTTCTTGACACCACGACCACCAAAACCTCAAAAACTCACTTTCTCTCCACGTTCCGCGCCTCATTTATTGCGCTGACGATGTTTCACAGCGTAGAAAAGCAGTGATGAGTGAAATGCACTCTCTCATCCTCTCATCCTTGAAGGATGAACGCACCTTATCGTAATTTTCCAAGTCCGGGGGTCATGTTTATATATCGTGACCTTTGTAAACCTCTCGGGGGAACGATGTGCCACACGCGCGCGCGCGTGCTTCTTATTATTTCTGTATTGTGACGCAAACAAGCAAATAATAATTGTTGTTTTTTGGGATTCCTGGCCCCTATAACCTCGCCAGGGTGCGTGGTGCCCAACCAAAAAAAATTAAAGGTTCTAACGGCTGCGGTTATAGATAACCACACCTCTATAGAGTTTCACGTGTTTTTTTTTTCTCTCAAACTTCCATGAAACTCTACAGAGGACCTCCGTAATGCATGCAACGTGTACTAACGACTCTAGTGTTATTTTGATGTTGTAATTTTTTGGATATAGAGTTTTATTGTGAGATAGATAAAAAAATTATGTTTATTATAATATTTTTCTTGATGAAGATGGAGAATATGTGTGTGTTACAAATAAAGTTGCATGCTTTTTTTTCTAGTGTGTGTGTTTGTGTATGTGTTTTTGATGTTCGACAGCATCTGAAACGATAAAAAAAAATAAATTATTGTTAATTTTCTCCTGTAAAAACAACAAAATTTTTGTGCAAATTCTGATTGTCTCGTGCTATAGTGCAAAAAACTGATGAAAAAAAAGATATTGTAACTGATAACTGATGAAATTGACATTGTAACCGATCTGAACTAGTGAAATTCGTATTGTGCCATTGTAACTGATTGTGCTAGTACAAAATTTCTTATTGTAACTGATTGTGCAAGAAAAGATGTTAAACCTGTTAAAACTGCTCTGTGACCCTCTCGTTCTTCACGTCGTGGACGAAAGACTTCTCTGCAATCAGGATGACGCTGCACACGGTGTCCTCGGGCAAGGCATCGTGGAACTCGCAGACGACCTTGATGTTGGTGCGATCGTTGACCACCACCTGCTTCCTCTTCGTGGTGTTGATGACGGACATGGGTCTGTGGGTTTTGAATTCGCTGGGCGTGTAGTACACCTCCACGCTTCCCTCGGTCACGCGTTTGTAAGAGGTATAAGCTTCGTAAAGTTTGAGGTAATCATCTTTGGTCATGTCGAGGTTGTAATTCTCGCGCGGGAACACTTCGTTCCTACCGTACTTGAGATAAACGTTCTTGATCTTGCAGTCGTCGAATTTGCTGGAATCTTTTTCCTGATTCTTGTCCCTCCCGGTCTGAAAGAGCACAATGACGAAATCTGGCATGTCGAACTGTATGTTGTTGAACTGAGTCGTCACGTCGAATTCCATGTGACTTCCCGACGCCAACTTCTGCACGCACTGGTAACCGTGAAAGTGAATCGCCACCTGCGGACTTTTCAAGATCTCCGCTTTGTACTTGAGGGCGTAGTTCGTTTCGTATTCCACGATCGGCATTCTCAACTCCATGCTCCGGGTGACGCACTTGGCTGCTTCGGGTAAAGTGTTGGGCAGCGGCGTGGTGCCGTCCGGACCCAAAGTAGCGTATCGCATCAGTGCGTCGTTGTCGTTGGCCGCTCTTCGAAACGTGATCCTCAGTCCTCCCTTCCACATGATCTCCTTGTAGTCCGAGAAGAATCCCGGAAGCAGACGCATGGGAAAGAGCACCGTGTGACTTCTCGTCGATATTTTCGTCCCCGCTTCGAACCCCCCGGCCTGATAGTTTGCCGCGTCCGTTTTGGATAATTTCAATGTTCCCACTGCCGTCGACGTGATGCCTGGATAATCGATTCTGTCGATGACGGTGTTGTGTTTCCTCACCTCCACCTGCGAGAACAGGTGAGGCACGAAGTTGTCCACGAGTATCAAATTTGCTGCTGCGGGGAACGCGTCTCCGCTTTCCTTCTTCACCACGTCGAATTGAAGGTAGAGGTCCGCTCTGTGAGGATGAACGAACCCGTCCCCTACGTCCACGTCGTATTCGATTTCCCGGTTCGCTTCGTTGAGATTGGCGAACGTGCGACGGTTCGGAGGGAAAGATTGCAATTCGTAACTTTCGATTTGCTCCATTTTCACTATGTGTTATTTATTATATGTTGATCTCCACGATGGCAGTGGTCGTTGCACCTGCGAAATCCACCACGTCTCCTTTCTCGTTCGTCACCACCAACTCTATGTCGTCTATGCGGTTGCGACATACTGGAAAATAGATCGGCGAAGAAGGTGTGTAGATGATCGGTTCCATGAATTCGGAACTGGGTTTGAAAGTGGCTATGATTCCCGTCTGCTTGTGACTTCCCAGCAACCCCCCGTCCGAGGATTTCGTGATCATGCCTTCCGCTACGTTGCAGTGTACGTTCAGAGTCTCTATGGCCAAGAATTTAGGAATGTTGGTTGCCACGTGCTTGATGCCAGCTTCGAGTTTTGTGTCGCTCTCGAAACCTAAAAGTTCTCCCATGGTGCCCAGGTCCACGGTCTCCGTCGCCGATACGATTTCCACTCTGTGCGTGACCGAATTTTGAGAAAGGTACGTGCCTTTGGGTAATTGAGCTTGCAAAGTCGAAAGATTGTATTGGCCTGGCGTGACGACGATATGTTCGCTTCCGACGCTAATTTTGTTGTTGTGCTGCGTGACGTTAGGTATGAAGTACATGCTGTAGAATGCACGCAGAGCTACGGATTTAGGATAGACGATGTCGTCGTGCAGCGTGAGTTTCAAGATCGAAGATTCGCTCGTGAGATGGAACACGCCCATCGTGTTTAAGATTCCACAATGCTTTCTGGAAATCTTCCACCGATGGCTTATTTATTTTAGAGAGAAACGCGAGCATGGAGAGACAGAGATGACCGCAGTTCACGTCTCCGAAATTTTGAATGCGTTCGTCGTTGTAGTATATAGAGGTTTTGTTCGTTTTTAGATAATGAACTAAATTTGTAGGTGGAACACCTCCGAAAGAATCGAAAACGAATGCTTTGTTATCATTTTTGTGGTAACATATCCAATGCGTGCCTGGATTTTCTTGACTGTCCAAGTTGACTACTCCGCATTCTCTTCTTTTAACGGTTGAAGGTAACGAGTCGGACATGAAAACTCCTCTGAAGTGTTTGATTCGTAATGGTCTGATCAGAGATTCAATGTCTCGGTTGGTGAGTGCTGCTGTTTCTTTTTTTTAAACTTTTTCATTACGCCCACCCCCTTCCCCCCTTTCTTCTCCATGGCCAGGTTGTGACGTTTCTGTTCTTCCAATTCCGCCTTGTTTTTTTTCGAGTCGATGACGGTTTTCGCGATGGCGGCGCTTCCGCCGGCCAAACTTCCAACGGCCCCCAATGCTGCCAGGATGGCCGGGATGCTGAATATGAAACCTCCGATCTTTTGCTGTTTCCGCGAACGCTGCAAGCGTCTCAATTGAGGTGTGCTGAGAAGTAATTTCATTCCGTGTCCTTTCGTCAAGCAAGAACGTTTCTTCTCGCGTTGTTTCTTGGTGAGTAAGCCATCCGGGGCACCTAGATTTTTAAGATTCGAATATGGTATCTGGTACACGACACCCTTGGGCTTCATGTTGATGCTCTATATGTTATTTTTTTCACGGTATGTTATTTATATATATAAATGTTCTGAGATTTTTTTGTTTCCCTCTCGTGTAATTTTTTTTTCAAGGTATGTTATTTATATATATATATGTTCTGAGATTTTTTTTTGTTTCGTGTAATTTTTTTTTCAAGGGATGTTTTTTTATATATACTCCGCGCAGCCGTTACACAAATTCTATTACGTGCTTTGTTTTCTTACCAAGAAGTTCCTTTGTCCCCTTGTACACGATTTGAGTTTTGTTCTCGATTAAAATAGATAGCTTCTCGTCGGATAGCATGTTAGCGTATCGATCTGGTAAAAATAGACTGTATTGTCCGTTGAGCAACAGACGCACCTTGGGACCATACTGGGTAGAAACGATTGAACCGGAAGTTATCATGTAAGGTTTGTCCACTTCCAATTCCTGAATTTTTACATATTCGACTGACAAATTTAGCATTTGTTTTAATGCTTGGAGATCACTCATTTTTTTTCACTCATATCGAAGGAGAAATTCAGAGTGTTAGAGAAAGTTAATTTTTTTTCACAATGTGTGTTATTTATATATACCGAAGATTATTTTTTTTCACGATGTGTGTTATTTATATATCAAGTTTTGACACGTATATATATTATTATTTTTTTAATAGAGGAAGAAAGTTCGTGCTTCGGAAAACGCGATGATGTGCGTGATGATTTCTTCGGTCTCCTGTTTAGACTTGCGCCAATCATCCGCCTGGAGCGACACGCTGCCGGAGGGCTGTTTCCTTCCAGCAGGTTTTGCAGGCGCCCGGGTCTTGTTGAATGCCCTGTTACCTTGTAAGCGCAGAGCGCCTGGAAGACGAAGAACCCGGGTAAAGACGCAAGTCGATTCGTTGCCGTGGGCAGGCTAGCAGGTATACCTGTCCTCACGGGCAAGCGGGCAGTGGGTAGGTAAAATGCAGACTATGCTGGCCTCTAGTTCCGGCATGACATCTTCGGGTTCTGCATTCACGGAGCCAAAACACTTGTGCTGTTCTCTCATCTTCTTTCCCACGCGAAAAATTCTCAAACACCGATCGCAAATTTCGATCTTATCGTGATCCTTGGTGATCTGTCTTCCTACTAATCGTGAGAAATTCCGTATCAAAATGTAACGGCCATCTACAAGCAAGAGTCGAATTACATTATTCTGGCTTCTAGCAGGTCTTAACACACGAATATTGCCGGAATCGTCAACCCCAAACACAGAAATATCGATATCTTCTCCTTTTTCCTCTCTATAGTTTTTCAAATTGATTGATCTTATTCAGGGGCACAGGATAGGAAATTCCTCTCATCATATTCTCGTATCTCCCCTCATATCCTCTGTAATTGGACAGACGTTGGGGGTTATTATTAGCTGGGTGTAATGCGGCGATGACAGACCATAGGAAACTCTTCGCATCATTACTTTCTATGTTCAACACGGCTTTTTTTTTTAATGTCTCGTGCAACATTTTTTTGTTTTTGTTTTTGATCGCTGCGTAACGGTTTGAAATTGCAGACTCGAAGTTCTAACATGTGGCTGCGACCGCAAAGACTCCATCTACTTCCGCGACCTTCAAAGTCTTCTTGTTTTTGTGTCAGGTGCTCAAATAGCCGTGTCACTATCTCGTCAAGATCCTCGTTATTGTCATCGTGTAAGCCTTCACACCCTACGTAAAAGCTGAAAGTGCTTGACTCGGACGAGACAATTTTCTCATACAGCAGGGTCAAGACGAGATGAATTTTAATTGCAACATTAACGATGCAATCACGTAATTGATCAACTACCAGAGATTTCACATTGTCGAGGAAGGTGCTCGAGTCACATTTTTCGTCACTTCCAGATTTATACATCATGATGCGTGCACTTTTATTCAAAGCACCGCCTTCATGCGCATCAGTGCGAGATTTCTTTGCCGGGGGGACGACATCATGTTCCGGTAGACGACATTTTTTCAAATGCCTAGCAATATTAGGTTTCGAAATTAATTTTCCACAGTTGCGACATGCCACTTTCCCGCAAAGACCGGAGGGACCTGGTTGCGATTCCATATTTCTCTGTTATTTATATATACAGAGAAATTTTTTGGGGGGGTTGTGGTGGTGGTAGGGGAAAGCACACTGAAACAGAAGGAAAAAAAAGTTGAAAAATGCTAGACATTTTTTTCCTTCCACAAGTGCATATATATATTAGACGCGAACAGTATGTGCACTGTTGTAGGAGGTAAAAAATATGCGACATGTATGTGTGTCAATTTTTATGACTCCTCTGAATATGTGTGTGTCAGACGCAAAACAAAAAAATATAAATATATCATGAAAAAAAAATAAAAACTTACCTTTCAAGAGAGATAGAGAGAGACTTCAAAATAAAACTTGTAGCTCACTAAAACTTCCACGATGATATATATGTATACTATCAGACAAACAATTAAGAATATTGAACTGCCACGATTGACGTTCACTATGATAATGATGTACAAAAAGAGAAACTGGTGCGTTATATAGGAACCCCCCACCCCCACGCGACCCCCTTTCGTGAAAACACAATGAGTGCTATAGTCAATGTCCTAGCAATAAACCCCGTTGACCGATTCACTCATGCATGTGGTACAAACGAACAATGCTATACTTTTTTTTTTCAACAAAAGACTTTTCGATGCGCACAATATCCTGTGGGGGACAAATAGCAATGAACGGGCGTTGACAGTTCCACCCATGCATGTTGTCGATCATTTCCTCGGTCTCTTCCACGCCCCGTCAGGGTGTGGTGTGTGAAACGGGCGATCCCCAGCTCTGCGAGAACCAGCACAAAACTCAACCATGCCTGAAACAAAACGGTGGACGCTTCGTTTCGTGCTTGTGATTCCATAAAAATAATACGCGAAAAGGTTGAAAAATTCCACGTGCAACAATGCAGCTTTTTTGTTGGTCGAGCATAATGTGGATCGATAAATTTCCAAAGCGGAAGATGCTGCTGTGCTCGCTTCCGCCGCATCCGCTTCTGATTCGATTGTTATCGGGGATGTGGTGGATTCTTCATTCATGACCGTGGAGGCGGAAAAAAATAGATCCGCTTAGGGTGGAAGCGGATGCGAGCTGAATGGGTTCGGGGAGTTGTCGTTGATGTTGTTGCGGCGGCGGGGTTTCCGAGGTTGGGGGTCGTCCGCTGCGGAAGCGGGTAGCATGGGCAGTACGGCGATTATTTCTTGCGCCCTCGAAAAAATAACGTTGTTTCCCAATCGAGCACACGCGCTTGCAAGAAAGACAAAACTTGCGAGCGAAATTTGCGAAATCGTTCCAATATGCAGGTTTCGGGAGCAGAAAAAGCGAGTGAGGTTTCGAAGCCATTCAATGTCCGATGTCACAACTTCCAAAATTGCATCGTCAAACGACGCGAATTTCGGAAACGCTTGCAAGATAATGCTTCGCACGTTGTGCGAAAACAATTCCATCATCTCGGACGAAAAAATTTGTTTTTCGGATTCGTGTCGTGCAAGCTCCGGAATGGTTACTAACGTTTTGGGGTGATGCTCCCATCGAATCGAAAATCGATTTCAATTTTTTCCGTACCACTCTCGAGAGAGGACATTCGATATTTTCGAACGTTTTGTTGTACAGAAAATTTTTTGGGATCGATTCGAAAAAGCGTTTGGTCCGCCATGAAAATATTACATTGAACGATAGAACACAATTTCTCCACGGGGATCGGAAAAAATTCAGTTCCACCGAGCGTCGCTATCCACGTAAACATCAAAAATTGCACGAATGCTTTGGGGGCTTCGCACAGGAGTATCAATTTATTTTTCATGGAATAATCTACGTAAGATTCCAGCATCGAGAACGAACAACGTTGATTGAATTTTTGGCAACATTCGCAGTATAAATCTAAACTCGTGATGATTTCGCCGCCACCACGCACCCTGGCGAGGTTATAGGGGCCAGGAATCCCAAAAAACAACAATTATTATTTGCTTGTTTGCGTCACAATACAGAAATAATAAGAGGCACGCGCGCGCGCGTGTGGCACATCGTTCCCCCGAGAGGTTTACAAAGGTCACGATATATAAACATGACCCCCGGACTTGGAAAATTACGATAAGGTGCATTCATCCTTCAAGGATGAGAGGATGAGAGAGTGCATTTCACTCATCACTGCTTTTCTACGCTGTGAAACATCGTCAGCGCAATAAATGAGGCGCGGAACGTGGAGAGAAAGTGAGTTTTTGAGGTTTTGGTGGTCGTGGTGTCAAGAAATCAGGGTTGTGCTAGAAGGCATATTTACTATCTACTAACAGCACACACGAATGTCCTGTTATTTAATTCAAAATTTGCATAAATATATTTTTCTTTGTTTTTCTTAGAATTAAAAAACAAAAACAGATTTTAAAACCTGATAACAATTGTGAAACATAAAGGTCTGGACCTCGTTCTGAGCTTATTTGGATTTAACGGGACGGAAAATCAGGAGTTCGAAATGTGAAAATTGCGAACAAAGATACATCTATTCATTTTAATGCAGGTTGAGATTAAAGGGGGTGAGGAGGATCTTGAGCCAACCCAACCAAGAATAAACATCTTCCACCCACTGAATCCGTATATCATACTTATAGAGTTCCACTTCAGATCAGTTCATTCTAATTTTAAAGTCACATAGCTACGCATAAAAATATCTTTAAACAATGTATGGCAGATGTGTACCACATCCAACGCCTTTTAGAAACCATGTATAGGGCGTTGTATTAAAAAAGAAAGAAAAGAACTGAGTTGAGATGGTTCCCGATCAACTCGTAAGAAATATAACTTTGAAATATTTATGAAACATTTGACAAAGCATTTATTTGTTATATATGTAGCTGTACCTAATGACACTCTTCAAGCACTGAAAGTACTATCATTACATATACAAAACCTAAATCCTTCAGATTTCAGAGGAAGCAAGGAAAGCCATAAACTCAAAAGTTTTTCTTTTTTCTTTTCAATCTTTGGTGGACAATATGAAGAGCCGGCCAAGGTTATTTTCGTATGGAGTGGTATTAAATGCAGATACATACGTGTGTTTTAGGGTGACATGTCAATTTCTTGTGAATCTACAAAGAACATCCAAAACACATTCCCACCTCGCCGTCCTCCGTGGCGGAAGGGTTAGCATAGTGCGCTATGACGCCAGAGGTCCCAGCTTCGAAACCCGACCTGGGCATGGGTGTTATTTGTGAATGTCCATCAATTCCATCATATTATCACTCATACTCATCTTCGCGATTAGCTTAAAGTGGCAGAAATGTGAACTAAAATAAACCAAATAAATCAATCAAACATTCCTATCTCACTCCAGAGACCTAGCGAATCCAATCCAAAATCTACCAATAGAACCTGCAGTGAGTCTCATTTATCTCGTGCATTCATATGACTAATGAAATTTTCTTACAGTTTGACTTTAGTGTTTAACTTGAAATGGCGTTGTGTTTGTGTTGCATTCGATATCAAAATCAGATTTTAAGCAATTAATGTCCAATTATAAGTATACCTAATGCATAGGTAAAATAAGTCCCCCTCTAATAAAATCGCAGATTGCACCCTGTTTAATTGTCTAGGAAAAATTTCATTTCACCTAGGAATGATATCGCAATGCGCTGAGTCGAAAGTTGTCACAGCTTCATCTCGTCTCCTGTGTGGTGAGGTCCTTCTCGTTCTTGTTTGTGCTTATCTGCAACTCTGAAGTTGTTAGAACATATTCTAGATTCACTTCATGCTCAGGTAGGCTAGTCTGGACTCTATTTTATAAAAAATCTCTTAATATATAAGTTTAAATATAGTTTTCCGAACACCCTCTTACAAAGTTATGAAAAATATGGGTGAGGTACAGGAGTGCATTGTACCCTCCAAGTTGGTCTGTCGTGTCTCGTCTCGTTCGTGTAAGTATTTCGTTTCGGAAAATTCCATTTTAAATATTCAAAAGAAAATGGGGTCAGTCATACACTCTTCTGATGAAGACTTGTATTTTATCTTCGAATCGACGCGACCAATTCTTTAGCAAAGTGTATTTCCCTTACGCAAAGGAGCATTCGTCTGCAGCGTGATTTTCTGAGAGCAAATCTGATTCCATCGTTCCACACACATTTTAAACAATTTTCGTCTCCTTAAAGAGGCATCCAAGAACATAGGTCAATGAACGAACTAGTAGCAAGCACAATGTAGTATGTAGTAGAATACGTTTAAGATGGTTTGAATATCTGTGGTAAGGAAGATAAATGCTTATAAGTTATTAAAAATATTCACTTTTTATTGGGCGAATTTAAAATAGGTTCTTTTAACTGTAGCACCTTGCGTCTGCTGTCAAATTACCAAAGGGGAGTACAGGGGGTACAACTCGATTTACGGATTTAGGGGGGTAAAGTACCCCCCTTCAAAAATTTGGGGAGGCACAATGTAACCCTGTACCCCCCTGTTCCTGCGCCACTGGTGCTTTACACTGTGAACGTTGACTGCAACAAGTTTCAGTGTTCGCCGCAAGGCATCTCTTCGATAGAAATCGTGGGCTATTAAGTTTGCCTGATGACCGGTAGGTGGCACTGATGGTAGCAAACGAAAATATACGGAATCTACGTAAACTCGGTAGCCTGTATGGTTTAAAACAGAGTCGCCCAAACTAGGACACGATGGCCACATACATCTATGTCCATCATTTTCTTTAATGCAATTACATAGTGTCATATTGTCAATGTGCGAATTAACAGGGGAAGTGGGGATGCCGGGGATTCACCCCCCATTTTTTTAAACTCTTTGGAGAAGATTCTTTTTAATCCCTGCCTGCCAGGGATGTTTTTTTTTTATCGCCGCCAAAGGAAATAAAATTGAAAGCATAAAATATACCATTTCTTAAATATGGAACAAACCCCCACTGAAATTTTTTTTCGGGAAAACAGTTAATTAACCTTTAAAACAATTGCATCCTACTTAAAGTTATATTTTTAAATAGCTCATTATTTACGTATTTGTTTATTGTCGTCGGTGCAGAGGTTTTACAAAAAGTTCACAGAGTAACGCCGTTTCTCTGTACATTGTCAAATAATTACGAAAGCCTACCGCCATATCAAGAAAAGCCGATTTCGCCAGCTTGGTGGCTCAGTCGGTAACGCGTCTGACTACCATGCTAAAGGTCCCGGGTTCGATCCCCGGCCGGTTCAAATCTGCGAACTTTTCTAACGTTGGAAGCGGCCCCGGCGCCCACCCAGCGTCGAATAACGAGGGTACCTGGGGAAAACCCTGGGGGGTAAAGGCGGTCAGGGGCGTGGTCCTGATCACATCACCCCCACTCACGACCGGATCAAGAAAGTGTGGGGCGTTACCCCCGCACCCCCTATACCTTCATGGCGTGGTGCTAAGAACAGGGGAACACTTTACTTTTTTTTACTAATTTTGGAGGTATGTAGATCACATGTCTCGCCGCATTCAATCATCGAGTTAAATGTGCAATAGATATTTGGCCAAGTTTTCTCGGTGCTACTAGTCAATACAGTAAAACCTTGATAATCTGTACTAATGAGGGGATAAGTTGACCGGTTTAACGAAAGTCCGGATTAACTGAAATAACCTAAGAGAGCAGTATAAAGTGCATAAAAACTCCGTTTATAGCAACAAAACACGTTTATTATGGTGTATTTAAAGGGTATAGGCCTAAATACACTATACAGTACAGTACAGAGTCTGCTGGAAACAGAATTTCATCAGTGGTTGACTGCCTTTTCTTTAGAAGTTCTCCTGTTGATTTCTAACCACATTTAAAACCTTGCATTTTGCTTCTTCTTTTTTTGCCTTTTGCCTGTCCGGATTAAGCGAAGTCCGGCTTATCGGGGTCCGGATTAACGAGGTTTTACTGTATATCTATTTTGTGTGTGGGTTTGGGTTTTCTTAGAATGTAGATATAACATAACCCCACAGCACTACAGCCCATGGAGGGCCTTGGCTTACCTACCGACTGCTGGTCTCCCTCCCACACTGTTCCTCCGTCACCTGTTATAGCGTGGAGAGAATGTAGATATACTGTTTCTAAATTAGGTATACATGTTATCACAAGATTTAATGTATTAGGTAGGTACTTATAACTGGAAGGCATACCTACAGTGCCAGACGGAGTAATTTAAACACCAAATGAATTATGTAGTTACACATCAAACCTGCGTTCGGCGATAGGTTTTGCAACTCCAATTTCAAAAGAGGAAATGTATGAAATCATCGGCAACAGTAAAGAATCTGCTCCAGGGATGGATGGAATTACTTATTCGATGATTAATCACCTTCCAGATGTAACGTTAACGGCGATGTGCATAACTTTTTAATGAATTCTTAAATAATGGAAAAGTACCAGAAAATTGGTCCAAACAGTTGATTATTCCAATTTTAAAAACAGGCAAGGACCCTCAAGTAGGTAAATCATATAGACCTATAGCTTTGACGTCAGGTATAGGAAAGATATTTGAGAAACTGATACAAAGAAGAATAGAATGTTTTTTAGAAAGCCAAAACATATTTCAGTTCGAACAAATAGGATTTAGAAAGGGATTAGGATGCCAGGACGGATTAATCACTCTTTCCTCGTATATTTTCGACTCACTGAAAAGAAACAGAATTGTATTAGCTGCATTCTTAGATGTAAGCGCAGCTTACGATAATGTAGATATTAATATCCTAATCCAAACAATACAACAGCTAAAAATACCTCACAACTATGTTTTGATATTATGGAAGTTACTGAGTAAAAGATCTGCAAAGGGTTACCTCAAGGAAGTGCTTTAAGTCCTTTGTTATTGAACATATATATGATTGGGATGAAAAGGAAATTAATTCCAACAGTCAATTATCTTCAATATGCAGATGATATATGTATCTATATGTCCACGACACAAATTCATACTGATTTTCCTGTTTTAGAGGAACAAATATTGGAAGTGCAAAAGTGGCTTGAAAGTAAAAACCTCTCGACTTCAATGGAAAAATCTAATATTACAATTTTTAGTAAAAAGGAAACACCTCCAATAGTTCACTCAATGTCTCGAAAAACAAGAATTCCCATTACATCCAGAGTAAAATATTTAGGTGTGATCTTGGATGAAAAACTAACTTGGAAGGACCAAATTAAAGCAATACAAGTCAAATTAGAAAAAGTGTTTAATTTGTTCAAAGCAATAGCAAATACTCAGTGGGGATGTCATCCTCGAGTTATGCTTTTATTTTACAAGAATTATTTTCGGCCTATGATAGATTATTCTCTATTGGCAATGTGTAACTTGAGAGAAGGAAAATTGAATTCCATTGATGTCATACAAAGGAAATTCTTGAGATGTTTAGGCGTTATGAACAGCACTCCAAACGTAGTAGTATACATGGAAGCGGGTGAATGTTCCATTTCATGGAGACAGAAGATGTTAGCAGCAAATATGCTCTTCAAAGTGAATTCATATTGTGAGCATCCTTTCAACAATGTATTAACAAATATGATACACTTATATGAAACAGGAAAAATAACAAACAGAAATTCTGCTATGTGGATAGAATTGTATAATTCGTTTTGTCAAGAATACCAGGATGTTCTACAGATGCGTTCACGGCCTGTTTTTTCATTAGATTATCCTCAACAGTCTCTGGACAATATTTATTTCCCCCGTTATTCGCACATATCGGAATATTTTACTCAATGGCCAAGTTTTTATTTCATATACACAGATGGATCTAAAAGTGAGTCAGGAGTTGGATGTGCAGTGTACGATCCACAACATAAAACAAACCTATTATTTCGGCTTCCACAAGACTGTTCAATATTTATATCTTGTATAAAACTTTAAATAATCTAAAGGTTCCGTTTCCAACAAATTTGTTAAGTTTAGTTGTTAATCCAGATGTGCGGAATGGTTATAGTTTGTTATCATTTTTAAGGAAGTGTAACATACAATTGTAAAAGGCAAAGTGTTCTTAAAAAAATGTAATATTTAGAACTAAACCCTCAGAAATGCTCTTTCCTTACTTATTCCCTAAAAAAGAACAAAGTGCTGTCTACTTATTCTATTGAAAACAATCCAATCCAAAACGTCTCCACCCAAAAGGACCTAGGTATTATCATGGATGAAAAACTTACTTTTAATTATCATATTTTAGCTACCACTAAAAAAGCCATGCGCCTACTCGGTCTTCTATACAGATTTAGCGAAATTCAAAACCCATCATCTCTTGCTTCATTCTTTAAAACTTTCATCTCGCCCATCCTTGAATACTGTTCTCCAATTTGGGCAATGGCCTCAAAAACCAATCTCACCAGAATTGATTCTGTTCTCAGTTTCTTTCTTGCAATTGTTCACCATAGAATACCTTCGTTTCGACATGTATCCAAATCAGACATCATGGCTGCTCTGAATATTCACACTCCATCCTTTCGTCGTGATCTAGCTGACATGAAATTTTTATACAAGATAATAAATGGCAAAACCAGAACAGATCTCCTAATCAGTGAATTCACACTTAGGGTACCCCAAAAGCAAACGCGCAACCTGCAACTCTTCCACAACCCAACCACTAGGCTATCCCTTCTACAAAGATCCTTGTTTTACAGGCTCCCAGAAATCTACAACAAACTTCCCCTGAATGTAGATATTTTCCTTCCAGAAAGTAATTTTTGTATATTACTG
This sequence comes from Lepisma saccharinum, assembly GCF_977018435.1. Taxonomy (NCBI): domain Eukaryota; kingdom Metazoa; phylum Arthropoda; class Insecta; order Zygentoma; family Lepismatidae; genus Lepisma; species Lepisma saccharinum. Next base: position 41,860,663 of record NC_139247.1, on the reverse strand, counting down.
ACCAAAAATATGTAAATCTATCCCTCTTGTTATTGTTTTTATCTTTTGTTATTTTTTGTTTCTACTTTATGTTGTTTCAGTGTAAAATGGCCAAATAAGACTGTATCTGAAACTCTGAGTAAATAAATAAATAAATAGGGAGGAAGGACTGATAATTTTATTGTAAAACAATTGTGTACATTTTATATGTGTATTGTTATGGACAAAAAACGGTATAAAAGCTGTTAGGTTCCAAATAAAGGAATGAATGAATGAATTCCAGATATAGCAATTGTATTTTTTATCAATTTTAGATTTTGCATGATATTGATGTAGATATATGAAAACTGTATACATTAAAAAATTGTAATTTGATGCAACAGTATCATGTTACATGCATGACTTATTTTTTAGGACACTTGGTGTAGAACTGGCATAACAGCTAAAATCAATAAAGTATGAATGAATGAATGAATGAATTAAGGAATTCACTTTCCCTTCCCAGTGACGACGCCAGAAAAGGGAAGGGGGCGGGTGCCCCCCATTCAGACACTTCGCCCCCCCCGCCTCCCCCAACTGAAATATCAAATAATAAGAGAGTTTATTTCTAAGAGTATGCCAATTTCCACCTTTTCTAAGTGGTGTATTCTGCACGATATCACTTTCCTGCTTACAATACCAACTTGACTAACAAAATTTAATTCTGTTTGTCACACATGTGTGTGACTTTCGTTCAAGATTCCAGCGCCGACCTGTGCATAGGAGATTTCTCATTCATTTATGTCCTGTAATCGTTGCGATTAACCTAACTTTTAAACAGTTTTATGAAATGGAAAAAAAGTGTTAAATGTGGCTGGTTTTAAAACATCACTAACATTCTGAGGACCACAAAACATCATCTGTAATACGGGCGTTCTTTTCCTGCCAGCGATACAAATATCAGACAATTGACACCTGTTCTATCCTCCCAAAGTACTTTGTTTCATCTGTCATCAATGCGAATACATTCGCCTCTTCCACTTCCTGGTTATATTGCTGAGAATAAGTGTGTACATCTCTCAGATAAATTTGTTTTGAGTCGAGTTGTGAGTATCATTTGCATTTTAAAGTTCAAGTTCAATACAATTCCGAATAATATCGCCTCCATTGGCGTAGCTACGGGATGTGCCGGGTGTGCCTGCACACCCTAATGGGCTGCTTTATCAAAGAGAATTAAAGACAGATATTTCAATAAGAGAGAAAATAAGCGGCAGTTTGTAAGAAGTTGAAAATGTCATTACTTGGTACAAACGCGTGCATTATCGCTGATGAAACGAGTGTCTATAGTTTTTCGATATTTTGATGTCATTGGAGAAAGAAGATATTTACTGCATTCTACTCTGTACTGCAGCGCTTTTCTTCTATACCTGTCACAAGTTTCACGTGTGAGAGAGCTTTCTCCAAGCTTACCCAAGTTAAACCTAAATTAAGAGCAACTCAGAAGCAGGATAGATTGGAAGCCCTGCACTTGCTATTTGTGGAACAGAAAAAAGCTTAGTCTATTGATGTAAATGAAGTTATTGATGAGTTTAAGAATATTGTACATTTTGACAGACGTCTCTTGTTATAGATGACGTGTATTTTGATGTATTTGTTTGCATTTATGAACATTTTGTGTGTGCGTGTGTAATTTCTATGCAATTTGATTTTCTTCTACTACATATATTCAGAAATGTTCAACACTGTCATTTAGTGAATTTATGTTCCTTTACAAACATCAGTGTAGTTAAAGAGCCAAGTGATTGTGTTGCAAAATATGCTATTAAAAAGGTACAAGACCTCATTTTTTTTCTTTGTGCACACCCAAATATAAAGTTCTAGCTACGCGTATGACCGCCTCATTTTGAAATGAACTTCAAGAGTTCCAAGAAATTCCCTCCGTTAAGGCTTGCCTCAGACTAATCATCATCTTGAAAAGCAAGTCCCTGAATAGTAATCCACAGCAACTGACATGTAGTGTCGGTTTTCTTGAATCACCTTTGAATTACTTTCACTTAGAGCGCACGGGAACGGTGGGATTATGTATGGTGCTAAAACATACAAGCAATTTAAAGCCTTTTTTTAATCAAAAGAATATACTATTTAAATTTAATATATCATTTTTTAAAAAAAACAAAAATCGTTATTTTTATCCACATACTTATGCATCGCACTCTGCAACTCTGCAAGTACATTACAAGTGTTTTTTTTATGTTATTATTATTATTTCCGTATCTCGTGTCTCTCTCTCTCTCTCTCTCTCTCTCTCTCATTCACCCTTCTTTCATGCACTGGTGAATTATTATGAAGTCATGGCCAAAATCCAATTTGGCTTGGATCCCAAGTTCCTATGCAATATTTCGCGGGGGAGTAGGCAATCCGAGAAGGATCCTGCCCGTCTTTCGGCCTGCGCAGCCAGAAAGCTTTTTTCCATTGGTAGGCCATCCATTAAGTTTCAGCTTTGCTGAAGGAAGCAGAGATCACATAGAGGATGATGAACTAAGCTCTGACGAAACTCGGCGGTCCAACGCGGTAAATAATATTCCTAGTTATTAAAAGAAGTGTCCCTGGCAGATAAGAGAAATTGAAAAAATCACTCTTTTTCTGCAAAATGACTTCCGGGGGTTTGTAAAAAATTGGTAGTATTTGTTTGTGAGATATCGTGTCTGGGGCAACTTGTAATACGTTGTGTGTTGCACCAGGGACAAATATAACCTTATTTTTTCCACGCAAGCACCAAAGAAAATCTTGTTAAATATTATGAACGGACGTGAGCCGATACCACTTTTGAGCACGGATTCCCCCCGATACCGTTGCGGCGGGTTTATGAATGCCGGAGAGTTATCAAATAAGAGTAAACTATGCACTCTCTGTTTCGGTAATCTGTGGAGAAAGGCCGCGCATAACGGTAGGGAAGGGGAAAGCGAGTGGACGGAGCAACGCAGTGCGCGCTGTTGAAAATGGATGGTAGCTGCAGCCGCGTTTTTACCTCCACGCAATCCCCTCCCACGCACTCTCGAGTCCTACTTGCGCAAAGGACTTGTTATCGTTGGCCTGCTCCAGATCTTCTGCGATCGAGCAATAAATGGCAAGGAACAGATTCAACAGGGTGACTGATATCTCAGTACAGGTAGACTGGAAGTTAATTGTCTTTATACTGTACTCGTACTTCAATCTCACTCTTCCGGTAGTACTCAGTCTACTTCTTTAGTTTGTAGTGCACAAAATGTGTTATAGTTATCAGAAGACATCGGATTGAAGTCATAGCCTTTATAAACAATGAAATTTTGGACCATTTAATGAGGGTTGTTAAAGATCCAGGATCCCATAAATTCTAATAGGTTCTATTAGGTTTCGCTGCATGACCGGAACCTTCTTTCTCGCACAGTTTAAATTCGGTACAAGTTAAGTTTTGTTTGATTGAAAAAAGGTTCCTGGACCGTATATAAATTGGTGTGGAAAAAAGGTTCCCGGACCGAATTGAAATGCTTTACAGAAGAAAGGGTTATTTACGGTCCAGAACCCATTCACGCTGGACCGGGATTGAATTTATTTAAAATTCCTGGACCTTTAACAATCCTGCTTTTAATCTAAGAATTGCAGCTCTTGATAACTTTTGCACTTTTGAAATGTACCTAATAACAGCAGTATTAACTACTGAAACGTAGACTACAACAGAACTCCTCTACAAATTATGCAACCTGAATTAGAATTTTCAAACTCTGGGTCAGGGGCGGCGCCAGGGGTTCGCGAAGAAGTGCTTCCGCACCCCCTACTTTTCTTCCGCACCCCATTCAGCACCCCCTATTCAAAACCTATGTTGAAAACATTAATTATTACAGTGTCATGTGTCGTAGTCACATTGAATGACCGAATGTTAGGTATTGTAGTGAGACCGCTCTTATTGTATACAACAGCCAAGCATTGAAAGAGAAGCAGAATGTGTTAAACTAAAAGAGACCGTTGTCTCTCGTCTGTATTGTTGTTAAGAATTGTTTCAAGTGGTCTGTTTGTGTTTTTCGATATTTGACTACAGCTCAGTGAGTTTCTTTCTTGGTATTGTTGTTAAACGGTTTGATTGTACGCCTACTTAAATCTCTTTCCTCCAAGTCGCACTGTTTTTTGTAACAAACATTTCAGGTGCTTTCAAGATATAATTGGGTCGTGCTCGGGAAATTATTTAAGGCGAGTTTTGTCGTGATTCCTGACGGGTAGTTTTCCTGTTGGTACTTTCTGTGTGTTCCGCATAACATATTTAGTAAAATACCATTTCAGACTTTGTCGAGGAGCTCAAAATTCGCGAAGAAATGTTACAGTTTGTTGATAGGGATAGTGTGGCACAAAGATATTTCAGACGGAAGATAACCAGTGGCGCAACCACAGGAGACAGGGAATTACCCCCCACCAATCTTGGCCAGAAATCAATTCTATGGGAGGCAAGGAGGCAAACATTGAAGTAAAGAAAGCAAGGCTAGCAGAATCTAATAGTAGCAGGACAAAGTGACACTCAAGATGGAATTAGTTTTCATGTATATTTTTATTCTTTCTTCCAGCCGGCCAAGGGTACTTGCAAGGGGGGGACGAGGGGGGGGGGGCAGAGAGACAATTGCCATCCCAAATTTCAAATTTTATGCAAGTAAAAATACATTTCTTAAAATTGTTTTTGTAAATTCGTAAAAGTTCCGAGCCGAACCTAGGGCGCGGCGAACAATCTGAATTAAAAGGTTATAAAAGAGAGAATGCAGCTCCCTATTAAATTCACATTGTTTTCAGTTATGCAATAATTTGGATCTAAAAATTTCCTTGCGAGCGAAGAGACCAATATCATTATTTCATTATTTTTTGTAATGCATTGAAAATTACCACAGAGATAAGAAAGACCAACTATGTACTTCAGACTGTTACTCCTAAGCAGTTTGGTCTTAAATGCATGAACAATTGTTTCAATGAAGAGGAGCACGCACATTTGACAGATTTATATCTTTTTTGCAGTTGGTTTGTAATGAGACGGATGAATTGATTACGTAATTCATTTAGGTAATATGTTATATATATGTATTAAAGAAACTTTTGATACGTACACAATTTAGTGTTAACATGTTGCATATGTATTTTCTTATTTTATACGTCGCTACATGTTGCATATATGAAAACATATGTCGTACATGAAAGTTATACATGCTATATGTACAAAAATAATTATATTCGTCATGCGTCATGAAATTGAACGTTTAAGAAATATATTTTAAATCGTTTGTCCAACAAAATGCTCTAGCACCGACTTCTCCCCTATTTGCGTGATTTACGACGATAATAACGCCTTTGATACTACTACAATTACTACTACTAATAATAATGTCACCATTATTATTATGGACACGTTTATCCTGATACTTGCCCCCCCCCCCCCCCCCCACACACACACAAAAAAAATCGTGGTTGCGCCTCTGCTAAAACGTGCATGCATATTGTACGCTTTTTTATTTCAACATCGCAACCCCAGATGATTAATCCTGGCGCCGCCACTGTCTGGGTGTTTTATTTGCAATGAAAATTTCCTTTATCTGGCTACCATGTTCGTGAGTCAGATGATCCTACAAAGTCAGATCTCCAAGTGGTGAGTCATTCTAGATCATTCTCCTTTTATAGTAGTCCGTTGCAAGCGAGAAATAATGTTTCTTGCACAAATGGGGTCCAAAATGAATTACCGAAGTCTTTAATTTAACAGCAATAGTGCTGCTGCAGTGACAGGAATAATAAACTAGCAACTGTGACTCTTCAAGAAACAAGCTTTGGTCGTAACGTAAACAGTTCTTGGTTCAAGGGAAACAAAGGAATGACAACAATTGGAAACAAGGAAGACATAAGTTAAGGATGAGAGCGCGGAAATATGCAGAGTTTATGTATGTTTGAAGACTTACTTGCTCGCTCCCTCTAGCTTGCTTGCTTGGTTTCTTTAATGGCCTTCACCTGGTTTGGTGACTTTTGGCCAGTTTGATTCTCTCACTTTTCTTCTCTTTTCTATTCCCCCCCCCCCCCACCCTTCTTTTCGATCTAAATTGCTTGGTGTGTGTTACTATGTTAGTTGATAGCTCATATGTATTAGTTAATCTGTATCTGTTCCAGTGGCGCAACCACATTTTTTTGTCTGTGGGGGCTAGTACCAGGATAAACGTACCAAACCAATAATAATAATATTATTAGTAGTAATAGTTTTATCCTCGTACATTACGCAAAAGGGGGTAAAAGTTGGTGCTAAAGCATTTGTATGGAGCAAACGATTTGAAGTATTTTTTTAAACACGTTCAATTTCACATTTATCTAATAATGGGAAACAAACCATAGTTTTGAATGGCAGATAATGCATGAAAAATGCATTCCGAATATAATTATTTTCGTGGATATAACGTGTATAACTTTCATGTACAACATACTATGTTTTACACATATGCAACATGGAGAGACGTAAAATAAGAATATATATATATATATATATATATATATATATATATATATATATATATATATATATAACATGCTAACGCTAAATTGTGTACGTATTCATACTTTCAACATATATTATTTAAATACATTACATTACGGAAAACAACCACATCGCGAGCGAAACATTGAAGAAAATTTTTAGATCCAATTTTTTGCAAACTGAAAACAATATTGATATAACAGGACGAAAATAATTTTACGGGATGCCATGGCATTTTCTCTTTTACAACTTTTTTCATTTAGATCGCTCGGCGCCCAGGGCCGACTTCCTAGCTACGGCTCTGAAGTTGGGATGAGAAAAGCAGGCATTGCGAGCGAAACGAGGAAGAAAATTTTACGAAATGTATTTCTACTTGCATAAAATTTGAAATCGATGGGGATAATTGTCCCTCTGAGCCCCGCCCCTGCAGATGCCCTTGTTGGCCGTCAATTGACTTCCGTCCAAGGTTAGGGGGCAATGCCCCCCATGTGATTGCGCCACTGATCTGTTCTGTTAGAAGAATAATTATGTTCTATGATTAAGAACGGTACAATTTCATTTCTTTTCTTTATGTTTTACAAGAAGAGCCACGGCTTGGGAAACTGAGTTTGGGACGGGACTTCGTGTGGTAGTAGAGTATCGGCCTATAAGTATTGATATACCAATGTACTGGCACGCACTAGCCAGCCATTTCCGAGAAATGGGGCTTCAAAGTTTCGTAGCTTCCCAAGCACGTCTCATGAGGAAAATACATTGTCGGACATCCAAGTGTTTCGGTGGTCCCGTAGTAACGTACATGTTTCACATACTCTCTGATTAGGAAGGGGGCTAAAGTCTTGATGAAAGTTCAATCTTGGTAATAAAAATTAAATTTCATCTCACCGTTTAACAAACTGTGTATTGATGACTACGAAACAGGGACGTATCTGGCAGGGGTGCCCATCCCTCCCCAAGGCCAATGGCGCATTCCCCCTCAAAATCATGTGATGCGCCCCCCCCCCCAAATCATATCACTCGCGCCCTCAAACCATATCGTAATCCCCACAAAGTATTTAATTACGACAGCGTGTCTACCGAAAGTAACTTTTTCTTAGCTTTGCTGAACACTACTTGATCTGCCGCTACTTCCTAAACAGGGGGGATTCAATACCGCCTCTAAAATCGTTCATCATAATCCCCCAATATAGTTTGGATGAATACGTAATAATTTATGTCTATTTAAATAAAGTACCATGTTAAACCATATTTTTAAATTGTTCGATTTTCGAAGAAACTTAAAACATTGATTGGTTAAATGTAGTAATTAAATTATGTAAATATGCATATACTAAATAGTGTTTGTGAGTGGGTTTATAAAACTAACAATTTGAATATTTAACACAAATTGTTACACAACTTAAGATAAAGATAGAAAATTCAACCTTGGTAAACCAAATAACAAACTCCAGCCGTATGACCGATTCAATTATTGCTTCACGAGACATTACAGAACCCTAGCTAAAATTTTTAAGCTCAGGGTGACGGTTCCCCTTTCAAAGAAATCACCCCCCCCCCCTCTCCCGTTTTCTTGGGGGTAAATGTAAGGTATGAATTTACAATACCGGAAGTATCTCCAATTGCTTTCAAATTCGGCATACTCGCTAATTTTGACCTCGTAATCACGAATCTGCAGTTAAAAATTGGCGGTCTCGTCTAGAAATTGCAAAATAACCTTGTCAATTACCGCTATGATTCTCAATACACTAACATGGAAAACATGTTTTCTGATATGAAGACCTCTTCCTTTCTGCACAACGGTCTTGCTACCTTGTGTAACGCAACGTTGCTCAAGTGTTGTGCAATAAGTGAGACCCGTTGCATGGAGCGTTGATTTGCATGTGAGAAAATGGCGTCTTGCGTAAAGGTGGAAAACATGTTTGCCCCACGAAACCATTCACGGTAATATTAGGCTAGGTTAGGTTAGGCAAGCATAGTTAAAATTAAGGGTCATCATAAACATAGTTTTGAGACGCTAATCATTGTAAAAAATAGTTGTTTTCTTCATAAATCAAGGGTGTTTACTCCGTTCACGGACTCACTCTTTTCGACTTATTTTGCAATTCCTAGACGTGACCGCCAAATTTTAACTGCAGATTCGTGATTACGAGGCCAAAATTAGTGAATATGCCGAATTTGAAAGCAATTGAAGATACTTCCGGTATTGTAAATTCGCTCCAAATATAATTATTTTAGTAACCCATAACAATAATTACGTGGACTTAATTTTCAGTGCAACTTTAACTTGTCAAAATAAATTTCCAAACCATACACCTGCTTTAAATTAAGCAGCATACTAACGCTAAGCATTATATTTCAATAAGTTATGTTATTAATTAATATCGAGAATGTAGCTTATTTCTTGTAATGCAGTTACATTATAAACCTTCGCATTCACCTCAGTAAAGCGCCAAACACGCATCCTCGCAACACATCACAGCAAGCGAAGCGAGAAAGAAAATTTTTACATCCATTTCTTTGCAGGCTTTCAAGAATATTAATTTAATGGGGTGTCAATACTTCCTTAGGATCCCAAGATATTTAGTCTTTCCCAGCTTCTCTTTTGGCACGTTCAGGGTCGAAAACGTATGGATATCATATCGCTACATACTGTCTCCAAAATTTAATGTTCGAACTCTCTCTCTCTACCACAGAAATCCCTTGACAATCTAAGATTTAACACTTTATCAAGAGCTTCCTATCTACCCCTTTAAATATAATACTTAATCCTACATCCAAAATTTCCATGCCAATTTTAGACTTACTGTTGATATTGAAGAGGGGAATTTGCCTCCTCCTAATAATTAATTCTCAGTCTCCACACCAGAATTTCCTCAACAGTCTAAGACAATAGTAATACACAAGAATTCGACACCACCTCAATTTAATGCTCAATCCCCTCCAAATAAAATATCAGTTGCATACTGCCCCCCAGAACCCACCTGTCAATTAAGGCCTAATAATAGAGTTGGATATTTCTCTCCCCATCCCCTCCCTGCACCATAATCCACCCTTGTGGGCACCCCTGGTATCTGGGATGGGTCCGGTTTCCCTAAAATCCCTATCCTGTGTACAGTGTCTCTCAAAAGTTTTAGGACAACGACATTTTAAACTAGGCAACCCAATTTACACAAGGCGTTGGTGGGTTGCGTGTACAGTTAGGCTCAATTTCAGGGTTGCCACATGCACAATAGATATTTATAAAATACGCGAAAGAAATAAAAACAAGTATTATTGTACAAAATTATTAAAAATATCACTATTATATCGCAAGTGACAAAATTCTTTCTCAAAGAAAAAAATAGGTTTTCTAGTATTTCATTGCTGATGAGTCTACAGAAAGGAAAAGAGGTGATAGAAAGAGAAGGAGAGAAAAAGAGAAGAACGAAAAGCAGAGGAGAAGAGTGCAGTGGAGTCGGAAATCTAAGACAGGAAAGGAGATACGAGGAGTGGAGATAGAGATAAGATGCGAGTAAAGTAGGGAAGGCGATATGAGATAAAAGCAGAGCAGAAGGAGGGGAGAGAAGACGGAGAAAAGACGAGAAGGAGAAGAGAAGAACAGAAGGGACTGAAGAGAAGAGGTAGTTGCAGAAAAAATCATCTCAGCGTCAAGAATTGATGCATTGGTCAAATTATCGACATGAAACATTCAATAATTTTTGAAATGTATTGGAGAATGTATTAGATCGGTGCGAAATGCCTTTTGGCTTAGTTCAGAGCAAGATAAAATCTTCCATGTAAGATCTTTGATTTTACCTGCGATTATACCACTAAAAACATGAATGTAATTTTAATATTTATAAGTATTATCCAATTTTTGTCCACTTCTCGGTTCGTTGAAATGGAGATTTTGTAATTTAATATTTCCCTTCCCCCCATCGTTAATTCCAAACTGAATCATTCCGTTTCACATGGCGTGGACAATGAACACAATGGGATAGGTCTAAAACTTACGAAAATTTCCTGCCACCGGAAGGGTTTGAACCTACGACCATCAGATTGACAGTCCTGAACGGTAAACACGAACCTACAAGCTTTCGCTCCTAAAAGCAAGTAGAAGGAGCTGACCAATGTGAAATCTAGATCCAACTCTCCTCCTACATCTAATGTGCAAACAATACTTGTTTGTAAAAAAGAAAACGAAGGTAGTACGACTCGGCGAAAACATTTAATGGAAAATTGCACATGATGAAATCTTTTCATTTGATATTTGCGGAGGTTTCCTTGCATTGAACTCGAGTGGGAAAAGGGGTAAAATTAGTATGTCCTGAATTGCCACAAATATAAATAGTTATTTCATTAATATTTGTCAGTGTCTTTGAAGCAGTACACAATTATCGTTAGAGTATCATAATTCACGATCGTATACATGAAAATATCCCTTTGAACATGTGTCAATTCATTTATTTGTTTATTTTTTTATAACTTCCATATGCAGAACAATGTAGCCACTATACACTGCTATTACAAATAATGTTACCATGCTCTTGTTTATAATAAAAGGAGAAATAAAAAAACACCCCCTAAGGAGGATCGAACCTGGGACCACTAGCAGCCCAATCGAGAACTCTAACCACTACACCACGCCCTTATCTTCGATTGAAGCAACAATTTTTAAGTATTCTGTACCTCCAATATTGTAAATGTCATTGGGTATACATGTAGTTGAACTTTTATTTTAATTTTGAATTGCTTTCTTGTAGTATAGCTGATATCTTCGAGAAATAATTTTCGAAGTGATGAAGAAAAACGATAATATTGGTAGTTGTGAAAATGCGAGTTATTTCTTCTAACTTATTATTGTGATTAGACATTATTAATGGAAAATATATAGAGGCTTGAACATTGCAGGACGATATTCTTTTCCTGCGATACTGGAACAGACGAAATGCTTGTTTCCTGACGCAAGTCTCGTGTTCAGAACATTCTTATGAAATGTATTTGCTGTTGCGTAAGGAATCACGGAATAATTACACCGTTTGCGAACTACCAAATCTGCGCAACGTTAGACGTAAACAGGCGGAAAATTTTATTCATAAAATCACTTCACATTTGACAGTATTAGTCAAGAGAGATTCGTGGGACACTGTGTTAAGCTGCTGGAGTTGTTCTTCTTATTTTTCTTCCTCGAAGAACAACAATTTTTAAAGTAGAGCAACAGTCGTTCCCCTCTTTCTTATTTCTTCTAAATTCTTCCACATTCCTTTAATTGGGTTAAAAATACATAAAAATATTGCTTGCATTTCTGACATTAAGGTAGACCAGGCCCGTACGCAGGATTTCTTTGAGGGAGGAGCCTGACCCAAATTTATATATATTTTATTATATATTATATTATTGTATATATATATATATATATATATATATATATATATATATATATATGAGAGAGAGACAGACAGATATTACAAAATAGTTCAAATAGTGCGAGCGCCATTGAAAAGTCATGATAATTCTATGTTTAGAAAATAATATATTTATAAATTAAATTTTGCGTACTAGGAATTATTATTACAATACAGAACATGTCTAATTGTGAGTTAAGAAAAAAACAATAATAAAGAGACATTCTCGCATCACGATTGCAGTTCGAAAAAGTCGGGTCAGGGATTGAAAGTAACGCACTGTCCTGACTAAATCGGTGAATCGGACGTCTGCTAGCCTTGCATTATAAAACTAAAACCATCCAATATTGCAGCCTGAAGACTTTTGCGCAAGAAACAGAATCATTTATGTAAGAACAAAATTGAAATTTTTACACATATCTCAAATCGACGATGTTATTTTCGTAGTTATTGATAGGTTCACATTTAAATATTTCAGGGTTCGAGGGGGCATGGCCCCCATGCCCCCCATCTGGGTACTGGCCTGACGTAGACAGTGGGAGGGAAATTTTGGAGAATCTTTCTATTAAATTTATTATGCTCAGATAGGTTTATTGACAATCGTGAACTTTTCGTTTAATAGCTAATATTTGGTTTTAAACGACGGGAGAAGATTGGTCTAATTTCCTTTCTTGCTCTTTTGAGAGAATATATACTTCTGTAATAGAAATCGCGTTCGGAAACGGTGAAAAAAAATGACTCTTTTGAAAGGCAGACAAGCTTGGTAGCGCAGCTTGCTCGCGTTCAAAGTGACTCACTCACGCTATTCAAGGCCGCTTCTTATCGCAAAACACTGTGCGTCGATGCACAGTGTCTGTACCCAGCAAGTTACAAGTCACCAGGGTCGAAATTTAAAGAAAATCTGAAGAATGATAGATTTCATCAGAGGCGGCTGGGTGGGCACTAGCTCAACATGCAATAGTTTAAGTGATAATTTCTGACAAACAAGAAACCTTATTGAATGAGTACTGGGATAAGTATTGGGATAGTAATACGTGTATCCGCTCCTTTTTAACAATGTAAGCTCGAAGACAAGCTATATTCCATTTCTTTATATTGGCAACTTGGTCAACCGGAGGTTATTATAAGGAACTATTTCGTAGATGTTCATGTCCATGTGAAACGGAATGATTCAGTTTGGAATTAACGATGGGGGGAGGGAAATTATTAAATTACAAAATCTCCATTTCAACGAACCGAGAAGTGGACAAAAATTGGATAATTCTTATAAATATTAAAATTACATTCATGTTTTTAGTGGTATAATCGCAGGTAAAATCAAAGATCTTACATGGAAGATTTTATCTTGCTCTGAACTAAGCCAAAAGGCATTTCGCACCGATCTAATACATTCTCCAATACATTTCAAAAATTATTGAATGTTTCATGTCGATAATTTGACCAATGCATCAATTCTTGACGCTGAGATGATTTTTTCTGCAACTACCTCTTCTCTTCAGTCCCTTCTGTTCTTCTCTTCTCCTTCTCGTCCTTTCTCCGTCTTCTCTCCCCTCCTTCTGCTCTGCTTTTATCTCATATCGCCTTCCCTACTTTACTCGCATCTTATCTCTATCCCACTCATCTCCACTCCTCGTATCTCCTTTCCTGTCTTAGATTTCCGACTCCACTGCACTCTTCTCCTCTGCTTTTCGTTCTTCTCTTTTTCTCTCCTTTACTCTACTCTCCACTCCCCTCTTCTCGTCTCCTCTTCTCTCATCTCGTTTTCCTTCTCTTTTCTCTTCTTTGCTCCATTTTCCTCATCTCTCCTAGAATCTTCTTCCATTCTCCTCACGACATCTCCTCTCCTCGTCTATCCTCTCTTTCTTCTCTCCTCTACTTTTCCCCTTCTCCTTTCGCTTTCTCTTTCTCCTCTCCTTTGTCACCTTTCGTTTTCTATCACCTCTTTTCCTTTCTGTAGACTCATCAGCAATGAAATACTAGAAAACCTATTTTTTTCTTTGAGAAAGAATTTTGTCACTTGCGATATAACAGTGATATTTTTAATAATTTTGTACCATAATACTTGTTTTTATTTCTTTCGCGTATTTTATAAATATCTATTATGCATGTGGCAACCCTGACATTGAGCCTAACTGTACACGCAACCCACCAACGCCTTGTGTAAATTGGGTTGCCTAGTTTAAAATGTCGTTGTCCTAAAACTTTTGAGAGACACTGTAGATTTAGTGTAATTTCTGGCATAATTATATACGTACGTACTTGTAATGCGGAAATAAAACTTCTATCTACTCCAAGGAAAGCCGAATCTACACAACATTCACGACTCTCCTCAAACTAAATTTTTACTACACGAGCTTGGGAATTGAATGCATATAGATTTACAAATATGGAAATATGAAACACTATGGGTTCAACATTAGAATGAACTTCTACATTCTTACGAAAATATCCTATCCTACAATGTTTGTTTTCGTTTACATGGTGTAAGATTTTTAAACACCTCCACTATGCCACTAATACATCCAATTATGAAATAAATTATGCCCCCTCGTTGCTTGGAATGTTCATCAGCTTGAAAAAGCTTCAACTTTTTTAAAAGAGTAATATTTTTGATTAACGATGGTAAGATCTCTCTACACAAAATTTTTAAGTAAAAATATTATATTAGGAGGCAACTAGCCTCCTCAAGCACTCCCGTACACACATCTATAAATATACGTATCCTGCTCTGTGTCCCTTCCTCACATTCATCAAATCACCATTCATTTACTAAAGAAAATTCTGGTAGTTCATAAAGATAGATGCAGACCTCATTTAAAGAGGTTTGCAACTATATTAAACAATTACCAGTATTGTATCTGAATCTATAAGTTTCGGTACGACTTCCATTGTCTTGTGTTAGTCATTATTTCATGACCAAGAAAATGTATATTTTTAGTCTCCATTTACAAACGTTGGTCCTCTCTAGAAATTGAAATGAAATTAATACTATTTTCGGCTTCGGTAACACGTCTAATCCATGATATGCACCTGGTGATGCAAGCAAAGCAATTACGTGATATTTGCCATAAGCTGCAACAAATAGCACCTACATTCATCGTAACGTATGAAGAAGTAGGAAGATTTAAATTTTAAGTGGGCCTATGTTGTTCACAGATTACACCTGGCAGATGGAGTGATTGGTGAAGCAGATCGTGCGATATAGTTCCTCACTAGCGCCGCCTAGCGTTGGATGCGTTAGTACATAGCTATATTACGTGCCAAATTGACTCCTGTCTTGGCATTTTGAGCTAAGAGAAAGTTCCCAGCGATGAGACAGGTTCGGTTGCAATCTTCCAGTGGCGCACGGGAACAGTGTTGCCAACCATGTTGAGCAATCTCTTAAGGATAAGTGTAAGGGAGAATTCACACCGAAGCGACAGGCGACACATGCCGCTTGATTGATTGGTTTACTTTATTTTACTTCGCTTCTTGTGCCACTTTTGGCCAATTTGCGAAAATGTTTGAGTTGGTGTTTTAAGTCCACTTTATGCAAGACGGGAAGAAAGATACACCACACTTGACAGCACATTTATATAAAATGTTTGTTTCACTGAATTTTGTTACAATAGCGACACTTTAGAATACATTAGGGGTATTCCATGTCAAAGTACCTCTGATTGTCAATTTTTAAAAATGCATGCAATGATCTAACTTTATCCTATCTTGTGATTGAACAATCTAAAATTGTCATTTACATAAAAATTCAAGTATTATGCATAATTAAGTCAGAAGGTAGAAGGTATTTTACATGTTGTTAATTTATTTTAACTTTTTCAATTACTACTGTTTTCTGTTATGTCCCAGCCGTGACATCAAAAAACAATTAATTTCTCCTTTAACAGTTGCATTTGCCCCTCAACTCCACTAGAATATTCAAAGGCCAATTGTCTTCTCTCATTGTCGTAAATTATTTATTTTTCATAATTTGGCAATTCATAGAAATTAAAAGAAAAATTCTTATTGAGTTAAGAGGCAGTGTTTCGTCTGTCCCACCCGTGACATAAAAGTGTTCACTTATAAATCTGGGAAAGTATATTAAGCGTAGTTGTGTTTAATCGATAGTGTCAAGTTTCATATTGTATTGCACAGAAACTAAGATTTGGTTGATTTGTTGTTTTAAGTCCACTTTATGCACAGTAAGGCTAATTGGGACTGGGCCTACAGTTTAAAGTGGGTTCCGAACCACTTGTGCCTCCACCGGGTATCGAACCCGGGACCTCTTGATTACAAGGCGACGACACTACCACTGCGCCATCGGGGAGGCCCGCACAGAAACTAAGAAAAATGTTGCTTGACTATCAGTAGAACTCATTATAAAAAAAATATAGCGTGTCCCACCCGTGACAATGGAATGGCTCATTACTTTGTTTCGTTTTCACAGTAAATTCAGCTCATATGTGGGCTACTTAAGAATTTTTAAAAATTCCCTAAACGTAGCGAAATAACACTACAGTTAGCAATTCTGCGCGGCAAACTCTGCTGAACGTCAGCTGGCACGAAACGAAGAAAACCAGTCTTTTAATGTCAGTTCGAAAGTAACGAATTGGCTGGTGGCCTTTGACAGGTGCTACCCCCTCTTTTTTTTCAACATTATTTTTAACGTGTTTCTTAGGAGACTTACTTGCTCCGGTGGATTTTTTTTTTTGGCAAATCCTTGCTTCTGGTTATTTGGGTACGTTTAATGATATTCTGGATGTTAAGGCCGAACTGGGAAATTGCGGAAGTCGTCTGTAAATTCAAACTATTTCAAGCACTGAAAGAGAGAAGGTAAAAGGTTGCTTAGTTCTACTTTAAATTAGGAATATGCAGCACTGTAAATTACAAAATCAAGTTGCCACCGCATGAGCACTCGTGGAAAATTTTGTCGGAAGTGACGTCAACTAGTGCAGTTTGAATGCGCCAAGTACACGTGCAATCGAGACCACAGGGCGGAGCACGCATCGTTGCAGACTTAATTACGTGAATCGTTGTTCATTTGTTTGAAATCACGGAGGTAAAAGGCCAGGAAGTTGTTGGTTGAAGTCCTTCTAATGTGTGGGAAAGGTAAACAACGTGTCCTCAGTTTTATCTACTGATTGTGTTTGGCGCTGCAGTCGAAGTGCAGTTCGAAAGACTTTCACTTCCAGTCGACGACTTCAAGACCGAACTGGGAGACCATTCTCGGGTCCAAGTGATATTGTTTCAATAATCTTAAATCCTCGTTTGAATCAGGAACACGTTAGTTGTAATTATTTTCTATGACTAGCGACATACTTTGAGTAAAATTTTGTTGTGGCATATTTTTTTTTGCCGGTTGGCCATTTATTTTTGTTCCTTTGTACAGGGTGATCACAAAGTCCCATTACCCCCTATGTTTTACATAGATGTTAATGAATTGTTGTTTCTTTTTGCTGCATTTACTGCCATCACGCCAGCAATGTTGAGGAGAATTTCCCATCGTACATGACGGATAATCATACTCTGTTATGAAAACGATGGTGTACAGACAGACACTCTGGACTAAATCATAACGAATAGTCACACTATCTCCGAGTTGTCCTCTGCTATGATCTCGCATTAATACAATGCGACCATCTATGACGATGTGGACACGCGATAGGGGGTAATGGGACTTTGTGATCACTCTGTATTATATTGTATTACACAGTGTTTGGTAACCATTTGTGTTCAATCTTCCTTTGCTTGCTTAGGTTTTTGTTTTAAGTTCATTTCATGTTCAGATAGGATAATCGTTACTGGACCTACAGTTTACAGTGGAATCGGAACCACCAGTAGCGGCGATTAGGAGGAGTACCACTATATGTCTCTCCATCGTGTATCGAACCCGGAACCCCTTGATTACAAGGTGACGACGTTACCTTACACCCTCAGGGAGGACCTTGTTCAGTCTTCTTTCACACTGAAGTGACTATATATTTATTTTCCAAACACGAACAAAGGAAGTATCCAGTGGCGAAGCGTAGAGTTTCTAGCATGGTAGGCACAAAAGTGCGATAATTTCCATTAGTTGCTTAAATCCGTAAAAAGCAAGGGAGGGTGGGAAGGGGGGGGGCTATGTCATGGAGAGTGGTTCAATGTCTCTCCAGGCCGCTTCTTTACTTGCCAGTGGCCTAACGTTTCTAAAAGTGTTGTTACCGGCCATCAGTACGATAATTATGTCTTAGACGCTCTCCTCCCGCCCACCAGATGTCATCGATATCGATTTTTGTTCATTTAGTTGTTTTTTCTATTTGTTTGTATTTTTTCAACCCCTGATTTATGCACACACCTCCAGAAAGAACTACCAATCATGAGACATCGCGAAAATCCAACGAACAGTGCTCGAGCCCTGTTGTCAATTCTTCATAACTTTTTTTTTCTAAATTGATTTATTTATTTATTTTGCAATTGAGGTGAAAAGGGCTAGTCTGACGTCTGACGTTTGAGCCGTGAGCAGACGACAGAATTCCGCACTTTCAGCGACTGTCAGTTTGGTACGTTCTACTGCTCCCAACTTAGTTTTTTTTAGCAAGACTTCCTCGCACCGAGGAAAACACCATTGTTATCTGTTGTCTTACTAAAGGCATGGTTGTAGTTAATTCCAGTCTTGGCTTTCTAGATAAATGAATTTCTGAAACCTGTATGTGCAAGTAAACATAATTTAAATTTTGATTATTTCCGTCTAATTTCTTCTGCTTTATGCTAATCGTGACGATGAGAATGTATGGAGAATGAATTAAAGATGATCAGGAAACATTGACATGACCACAATTAGGTCACCTGGCTTCGTAACGTGTTAGGATGAAGACTACGGAGCTTTCAAGAAAATAACATAAGTAAAGGTGACCTCTCTCATTCAGTGTGTATACTTCGCATCCTTGTGTTAGTAGACACCTTTACGTGATAATAGAACATAGGATCCTTGTTTGGGACCCGGCAACACGACAGGTTACTATGTATAAACAGGTTATAATAAATGTAGTTGCTTGAGAGAATAGAATGCCAATTTTTATGTGCAATTTAGCTCTTTTCTGCCAATCGAATGTGACAAAACTGGCCTGTTCCGCCAGACCTGAAACAGACATGGCCCGCGCAATAACCCCATAACACTCTTTGTCCTAAACCCAAAAAAAGTCTTCCTATGCATTGTACTCTCATTGCCCGCCCTCTTCTCTTGTTATCCCTTCAGGGTAAACGAAACTGCCTACCACCTCGCTTGAGTCGGCTGCATAAAAAAATGTCTATACGACGACAGTGTTAACACATTAAATAACGTTTCAACAACTTTTTCTTTTAATGTTTTGCTGTCACTTGCCACTGCTAATTGCAAAGGAAAATATAGTTGAAAACATTTTAGAAATGATTGTTATAAGAAGGAAACATGAAAGACCAAAAGTGAGACCTACCTTACCGATGATTACATTTTCACTCAATTAAGAACTTGATTGTTCTTCCATTTCAGTCCAGTACTTTCTTGCATACATCTGATCGCTGCACACGACACGAATCACAAACAAAGCTCTACCGCCACGAACCTTGCGTTCCGAGCCACGCTCCCTTGTAGCGTCCTGAGAAGGAGGCAAGTTTTCACAGACAGGGAACAAAGGAGGGAATCCCCGATCACGATAAAAATAAATTATTCTATTTCCAGTGAAAGTAAAACTACTTTGTAAATATAAGGCGTAGCTAGCATTTTAATTTACATAATTTGGTATGAAGACTTACTTTACAAATATAAGTTCCTTAGACTTTCTGTTTACGCTACGGTGTTGGGTGAATCGACAAGACCATCAGCACTCCGACCAGAAAACGAAATCAGAACTACAGTACTCCGTAATTTTCAATTTCACTTACACTTGTCGATGAAAGGATGGGAAACCTAAGTATCGTACACAATATGGAGAATATACAATGAAATAGAAATCTCTCTTCACGAACACAGGCTAATGTTTATAAAAAATGCTGGTACACCACAAATTTCCAACCCTGGCGGAAATGCAGTGTTGCTGATATTCTGTTCGTCCTAGTGGGTAACACCGCGAGGCCGGCCTCAGGAGCACGTTATAAGCATACGTACAGTACTCGTAAGATTAGGCTTCCCGCATATACGACCGTACGACGGAATGTGAAAAGAAGAGGCCCCAGCAAATGTGCCTCACTCCGTGGAAAGTTCGTATACTGGACAGGGTTAGAATTTTTTTGTAATTATCATAAATGAAAATTCCAAACTTTTCCATTGCATTACATATGTTTTGACGAAATACGTAAATACACTTTTAAAAGAGCAATGGCGTGGGTAGGCCCGGCCTCCTGGCCTCATAGGACGCTTCGCCAAGTATCCGAAATGTACTTGAAGCGAACATGCTTCGACAATGGTCTCGTAGTTCAGTCTTGAAACTTTGGACTGGAAGCGAAAATCTTTCGACCGCAGCGCCAAATACGACCAGTAGATAAAACTTAGAACACGTTGATTTTCTCGCGTTTTAAACACTTGCTTTTCACACCATAGAAATCGCATAGCATTTTAAAATGTTCTTATACTTACGCTACACATTTTAAGACCTACAACCAACATCTGGCCTACATTTCACTTCCATGATTTCAAACAAGTGAATAACAAGAGAACGAGTCTAGTAAATAAGACTGCAATGACGCGTACTGCATGTTCGTTTAATTGGAGCTTTCCAACTGCACTAGGTGACGTCACTTCCAGCAAGACAGTTCTTGAGCCTGCTTTTTGGACCTTCGGACACAGCCAAAGTATTGTCGAAGTGTGCATCGTTCCTTCCCACTACTAATCTTCCATATCAAGTAACGGTTCAAGTTTTCAGAGTCGGTACAATATCACCGTTTACCTCAATTCTTGGCTCGAATTGCTTGCATAGGCCTCCTCGATGGCGCAGTGGTATAACTTGACAAGTTTAAAAACAAGATGCTGCAAATAGCCGTTGCGCAGCTCACACCACAGTTCCCCACTCCATTCTTCGCAGCGACGTTGGTTCGTAGTGTTGCAACCTGGAGGGAGCGGAATGGTCTGAGGATTTTCAACGAAATTTGTATTCGCTTTTTCCTGGGCTGTTTCATATCTGTCGGAGTACAGAACTTCAGCTCACCTTTCGCCAACGACTCTCTTCCTTCTTTTAAAACTTGAACTCCCCAATGGCGCAGTGGTAGCGTCGTCGCCTTGTAATCAAGGGATCCCGGGTTCGATTCCCGGTGGAGGCACATAGTGGTTCGGATTCCACTTTAAACTGTACGTCCAGTCTCGATTATCCTTACTGTGCATGAAGTGGACTTAAAACAACAATTCAATCCAATCGAATTCTTTTAAAACTTGAGAAACCATCCATTTAGATACTCCTGTGGCGGCGCTTGTGGACTCGACAACATTATACTTAAGTTTATGTAACTCCTTCTGATTTCGCAAATATATTGCAACATTGTAAACAATTTCTCTGCCTGTCCTCTAAGGGTCTTTCCAGAGCAGATTGTGGATTTCGTTGGACCCGGCATGATTTGATTTTTGCATTGCAAAAATATGCAGCCAAGAGTAAAGAGCAAGAACATTTCAATGATATAAAAAAGAACACAGGCAAGCGTGTTATCAGATTGCCTTCTCGAAGTGATTGTTGTACGATAAACAAAATAAACCCCACCCCACTGGGCTTTTAAAAAAAACAGGCCACTGTTCGATGTCGCATTCAGAAAATGAAGTCATTCGCCCAGTAGTTTCTCTTCGTTATAAACGTTAACGCGCGTGCGTAATACTACAGTTTACGATCCGCGCACCGCACGCACTTTCAAAGACAGGATTAAATGAAATGAACCACTGATAAACTGATATGATCCGGCACCGACAATCTACACAGTAAAAATAGTTTGTCATATTTGTTTTAGTTTAATTTTGCTGAGTTGGCACCACTCGTAGTCACAAGGCCAGACAAGTACGTAGAAGAGTGGTGGGGAGGATGACGTAATAGGACGTGCTCCGCAGCGATCTGCGCATATCGGGACTTAACTTGTCAGGCTTATAGCGTCATCGCCTTGTAATCAAGGGGTCCCGGGTTCGATACCCGGTGGAGGCGCATAGTGGTTCGGATCCCACTTTAAACTGTAGGTCCAGTCCCGATTAGCTTTTCTGTGCATAAAGTGGACTTAAAACAACAAATCAATCAATCAATTGCTTGAACGAGTATCCAAGTTTTGAGGACTCACCCTTCCCGTAGCTTGGTGTTCTGGTGAAAATAGTGCCAGACACAGAACGTAAAATAACCCAAATACGCATAAAATACATGAAAGACGGCCCCGAGATATCTGAAACTTGAAAGCATGATATCAAGCGGATCTTATTAGCTTGTTAAAGCCGGGAAATCCAAGATCATTAAGGCTTGGTTGAAAGGTGTTGTCTATCGCCTCGTTACTCCCTGGACGCGCTGCCAAGGACGCAGATGTTGGTTGTGGAGTGACTAACGTTTCTTGTCTGCCATTGGAAGCAACAGAAACATTTGCTCGTCTTTTTATTCTTCAAAGTCGCATATTCACACCAAACGGCTGTTAAGGCTTCTCAATGAAACGTGCAGAATGATATGATTTCGTTCTTTGCGCCCTTTTTATTTTGTCGGAAACACTTTTTTAAGGTTTTATGCTAACATAAATGCTACATGAACATACGAATCTTTCAGGCAGACATTATTATTGAGGTTTTGTTTATGTGCAGACATGCTAATCGGTAATGAATCTGCAAGTATAAAGTGTTATCCGAACCATCATGTGCCTCCACCGGGTATCGAACCGGAAACACCTTCATTACAAGGCGATGGCGTTAATATTACGGCATTGAGGAGCCCTCATAGGGAAGTAACTGACGAAGTATTCTTATTGACATATTCTGCTGACAGAGAGAAAGTATTATGTACGTATTCCTTATGGGGAATCAAGTTCAACATCAGGTTACGGCTAATCAAATGGGAGTTTCGACTTTTCTGCTTGGCCATCACTTCTTCAAACTGCCCTCTTCCCGTTGATATCATTTTCTATTACATCGGAAGTTTGATATTCCCAAGATAACAAATCAAATAATACTCCCATGCCCAATGCAATTCTCCTTGCCTCCTGGCAGTGTTGCCAAACCTGATGCGCATAAAAAAGCTAAATTCACCTTAAATGGATAAAAAAAACTGACTTTCAAGGAGCTAGATTTACGAAGTTCTTCCTAGAGTAATGTTAGTTGTCAAAGGGGTGGGGCGCTGCTATTTCAGTTCACTCTAAATTGACGACAATTTGGTCTTAGTTTTCACCATCTAGATCCGGCGGCATCACCCATCTCATGGTCGTATGAAATCGAAAATAAATGATTCCCTGATAACAATATTATGCCAATTTCACGTCAATACGGCGCTATAAAAAAAAGTAGCTGGGGATATAAGAGGGGGTGGGGCAAAGCACGTCACGTGCAAAATGTATAATCATGGCAAAAATTGGTTTATGTGGGCCGGAACCAGTGATGGTATCATAGTGGGGCACGGGGGCGGGCGCCCCAGTTCACAGCCAAGCGATTACACGAAAGAGCCAGATCTGGCTCCAAGAGAGCTAAGTTGGCAACACTGACTCTGAGGGAAAAGCCGGGCGGATGCCCTTAATGCTAAGTCAAACTGCCCTTTGCCACCCCCAAGGATTTGGCATCCATTCGCCTTTACAGCCTAGCTCATGTCCGTTGCCCGTCTAAACGCATGCAACGCCACCATCTGTCATACTATGTGAATGAAGTCTCACTACGAATCAAAAAGGGTTGGGGTTGATTTAAACTACACCCACATCTTACCTCTTCTGTCTCCGTGGCGGAGTGGTTATCACAGCGCACTATGACGCCAGGGGTCGCGGGTTCGAATCCTGGTCTGGGCATGATTGTTCTTTGTGAGTGTCCTTTCAACAATTTCATCATATCATCATTCAACCTCATCTCCGCGATTGTACACCCAATTGTCAACCTCGCTTCTACGTTGTACAGTCTTAGAAAAAAATACCTGGGCCACGGGACGTAGAATTTCGTAACGTCTTAAGCCTGTTGTTTATGCAACCCAAATAACAAAATATTCGCTTAAGTTTGCCTGGTGATTCTGAGTTCTCGGGAAGGATTGAGCTTTGATAGCATGAGTCACATGACTCGTGCCCCAGCCACAACAAACAGCTGGGTGCTACGATGCCTCCAGAAGAAAATTTCAGGAACTGGTTTCTTGACGAAGCTACTCGTAAGGAAATACTATTCTTTCAAGTGATATTAGAGTCATTGTCAAGAAGGTTCGCTGAAATGATGGTTCACATCACAGACCACATGCCACACGTTAATTGTTTAAGTCCAGTTCATGCACTGGACCTACAGATTAAAATGGGATCCGAACCAAATCCTCTCTATTTGGTATTGAATTCGGAAGCCTTTCATTACATGGCGAAGACGTTACCACTACGACATCAGAGAGGCAATGGAACCCCTTGAGAAATAGATAAGCGAAAATTGCTACGTGACAAACCATATTTGCCCGTAAATTTTAAAAATAAGACAATATTTTGTACTGACAGTTTCGAACCGTGGGAGAGGCATATATTTTTTTGTACCATCGTCCATTTCACGAGTTTATAATTCTTCCTCACCGACACGAGTAACGCGAGTGGTAGAAGAAAAGCGAAGTAAAATAACTGAAATAGAAATAAAAGGAAATAGCGAAATAAATTTTATTCATAATATTCTGCAGTCACTTGAGTTGTATTCACGGGATGCTATCTTTAAAGAAAGCCGTGGTCTCTTCCTTGTCTTTTTCGCTTCCTTTGTGCTCTTGCTTCCTCCGTCACGATTGGTCTAAAACTAATTAATGCGACGTTAATTAAACAATCCAAACAACGAAACAATGCACAATCAACTGCACAAAACAACATTCCAAATGTTTTCGAATCGGAAAACAATTGAGATGCTGTAAAATGACTTAAGATGCAGTAATAAAGTGGGAATTCGGTACCGTATAGAATTAAATCGGTAGAGATGTTCGATTTGATTGGATGTTTGTTATTTAGATTTGCTATTCTTTCACTTTTGGCAAATAGCAACGATGAAGATGAGTGATGCTGTGATGAAATTGATGAAGGGACACTTACCAAGGACACCCACGCCCAAGTCGAGATTCTAACCAGGGACCCATGGCATCGTAGCGCGCTGTGCTAACCACTCCTCCATGGAGTGGACATTATACCATATTTTGTGTGCTCAATTGGGATCAATCAATGGAATGAATAGGCATATTATATGATTAATAAATTCATATCATAATACCACGTCATATTATTCGGCACGAAGTAACATCAGAGACATTCAATCTTGCATTTTTGCCTTTCAACTAATTCTTTGAATTTAGGTTAATCACAACAATAAGATAAATTATGAAGCAAATGATAGTTATTACGAATTACCTGACAGAAACAACATTAAGCAGGCTCGGTGGTCAAGCTCATTAAGTGATTGACATTCGATATCGTCGCCAAAGTTCCCGGGTTTGAGTACCGTCCTTGTCGGGGGTGTTTGACTATTTCGTCATCAATTTCATATAATGGTCACTCGTCCTTATCGTCGCGATCATCGAACAGGGAATAAAAATTATCAAAATAAATACGATGGAAGAGTACTTACTTCATCTCTCACGAAATCTCCTACAAAACCGGAATATATAAAATACATGTATATTCATTCCCATACATTTTCGATTTCTATATTTAACTAATCGAGACCGAGAACGGGAGAGCAATTTTCAATTCGACAAACCGAGAGACGGAGAAACTGTCAAGTCTCGTTTCTTCTTGGCACCTCCTTAATCGAGTTGTTCTGTTTGTCATTGGCTTTGTATTGGCAATTATTGTCATTATTATTTCCCTGCAGGTAAACCATAACGATGAATTATGATGAAATGAAGCAGATAAAAGGGCAAGAACAAGAAAGTCATGCCTGTTCGGGACTCCAACCCAGAACCTTACGTAACGAGATTTGAAATTCTGGAGAAGGCGTCCGTGTTTCGCTTGGTTTTCTCTTTCCTCTACTTCCCTTATATTATCATACATATATAATAAAAATGGATCTGATACGATATGTTGCGATTCATAATTGTGCTGGTTAGATGCTACAGATGTGAACTCCAACATGCAATATATTATTCCCTTTTGTTTCGTATCTGGTTGAACATGAAATTTTCTTACACTGTGACAATTTCTTTCTTAGTTTTGGTTTGGTGCACAGATTAGAGACCTGCACAAGACCCGGAAAAAACCCGTCTGCGAGGAGGCGCGCCTACAATAATATGCAACACGCACGTCAAGCCCAAGTGTTCGAAATCGCGCAAGCGAGCTTCACGTCACAGTTGTGCACAGGCATCGATGCCTGCCAGGTTTTTCTATTAGCCGGGTCTTAAGAAGACCCGTGAGACTCGATGTAGTTCTTGCAGGTAGACGGCGAGCACTACTGTCAGTGTTGCCAACGGCCATCATATTTCACTTCGCATGGAAATATTTGAATTTCTGCTAGGCGCAGGTGCCTTGAGGTTGTATAACCATTGGATTAGCAAGGGGTGAGCGAAGTGGGCGACCACCCTGGGCCTCGCGTATATAGGAGCCTCGCGTCCTATGAGGTTGATACGAAAAACGTAATAAATGGAAGTGAGAAAGATAGAAAAGGCTAATTTTTTTGGGCAATAAAATTAAAACATTTTTTTTATCTTGCTTTATATTCTAGTTTAACATTATAATTTGAATGAATACGTGAAATCAGAGGCGGGCTGGAGCTCTAAGCCTAAGGGGTCCCAAAAAAGTCAAAACAATTCTCATTTCTCATGTGAAACATTTACGCTAAAATTGCTTGGACAATTTTATCCAATTATTATTTTCTTGAATAGAAAGCGCTTTGTCTTGGCTTTTCTTCTGTCTCGTGACCTTGCATAGCCTACACGATTTTAATATGTTAATGATAAAGCACC
The DNA here is from genome assembly GCF_977018435.1 of Lepisma saccharinum. Lineage (NCBI taxonomy): Eukaryota > Metazoa > Arthropoda > Insecta > Zygentoma > Lepismatidae > Lepisma > Lepisma saccharinum. The sequence goes on along the minus strand of NC_139247.1, from coordinate 41,833,772 downwards.
TCAAACTGCCACGGAGCAAAGTATGGGGCATTTAAATGCTCCCGGTGTTTTAAACTGAGGAAGGGTATGGATAATATTAGTAGTTCTTCCTTCCTTCCTACAGATGCAGCTATTGCCCTCTGTAACGGGCACGAATATGATTTATCTTCAGAATATCCTGATAAAGTTTTACGTTTCAGGAATGTGCTTAAATCTGAAATCAAGTGCTTTGGCAAAGTTTCTTCTCCTGACAGCTCTACACTAGCTTCCAGTGTTCTCTGTATCCTGTACGCCTTCTGTTTTTTTCCTACTCTTCAAGTAACAACCACGAAAAAGGAAATTTCTCAAAATTGAAACTTAGGAAAAACTTCTGGAAGGTAGTGTCGAATGGCATGATTCAGCCCAAATTTACCGGACTCAGTAATCTCACTCTTGAACGAGAAAGGACAAGATCTAATGTAAAAGTATCATTCACTGCCCAGAAGCCAGCTTTCTGTTAAGCAAGGTGGTTTGATTTAAATCAAAATTTAAATTCGGGAATTCTATTTTTAAAAAAAATCACTTATTGAAATCACTTTAAATAAAATGACAGAATAATGTACACAAGAAATTTGTAGATATCAGAATTGGCAAAATTACACCAGAGAGAAAATCTGTTTGATTGATTGATTCATTTATTTGGTCAATTTATGAACAATAATGCTAATCGGGACTGGACCTACAGTTTAAAGTGGGATCCGAACCACCATGTGCCTCCACCGGGTATCGAACCCGGTACCCCTTGATTACAAGGCGACGACACTACCACTGCGTATAGGGGAGCACCCCCCCCCCCCCGCAAAAGTATAATGTAGAACAACCACCAGTAACACAAAGTCCAAAATATTTACGATGGCACTTTTTACAAAACTTGGTTCGTACTCCTTTACAGGTGTCAGCAGTGGCGGCAATTAGGGGCGGGGCCGAGAGAGTGCAGTTGCCTCTCCCCCCCGACTTTTTGAAACTTTTGCACCACGCTAACCTCATGTATCAAGGGAAATTAAACTGTCCTTGCCCCCCCCCCCTTAGTTTTGGAATCCAATCGCCGCCACTGGGTGTGAGTGATACAAATGTTTTCTAGCAAGGAATAAATGTCTGCAATTTCAAATTGATAAAAGTGATGAACATTTTAAGTGCTCCTAGAACAGTTTAGAATCTAAAAGTTGGCAACGGTGACTGCGTGACTCATGTATCTGGAGACGGTGCAAAACCGGAATGAGCGTTCGCTGAAGATAAGCGAGCTTCGTCTTGCAAGGCCTTCCAGTTACCCGTGGGCTTTCGATGCTTGACGGGTCAAAACTCAGGTATATAGTTTTACTCGCCCGCCCGACCCGCCAGGCGGGCCTAGTAAGCGATTCTGACCGATATGCAGCCCTCTGGCACAGATATGCTAATCTGGACTCGACCTTCAGTTTAAAGTGGGATACTAACCACTATGTGCATCCACCGTGTATCAAACCCGGGATCCACTGATTACAAGGCGACGACGTTATCACTACGCCATCGAGGAGGCCCCATGACAAAATGTTATTCACTCGATCTCTACCATAATTTATTTCAGCATTTACATTTTCGTTTTCTTCTTTTTTCCTTTTGTTAACTACTCTTATACAACTCTTTTTGCGTCTTCGAATTTCTTCTTGTTTCAGGAAAAAATAATACATGCAGGCTGTATAAAAATCCCCCGTTCAAATAGATAAAACGTTCACTCTGGAGAACTAATTTACATGTTTATCACTAACGTAACCATTAGGAAACTATTGAAATGTTAACTGATATAACTGCAGATGAAACAATACTTACAGCCACTAACGAAATATCTATTCTTGTGTAGCCTCACAGACAACAAGTATCTGGTGAGTCATTCACTCTTGCTGACTACGGGCGAAGGTCACTGAACTAAAGGGTGGTGGCAAGCAAGCAGGCTTCTGCTCTACCAAAGACGAGGTCACGTGTTCCAGTTATCAATGGCGTACGAAATAAGGAGGAACACAGCTATCTGACGTATGATTTGGTCCCGTCATTGCACCTAGAACACTTTATCGTCGTGGCCTTGAAGTTCCCTCAGGGCACTCCTACGTAAAGGCTTCTCAGCTAGAAGGATATCTTCCCCATTGAGTGGAGGAAAAGTGGGTGCGTATAGAGGTCCTTCAACTTTCGTATTCTTTTTCATTTCAGAACCCGTGCTGTATCGTCGACTTAATCCAATCTATCCGATGTAGGTTTTAGGTTCTGGTTCTGTTCGGTTATTTCACGTTGTCTTCCTGCTTATGTTATTCGCGACGAAGGTTCTGGATTCGATAATCTGGACAATTGCTGGATTTGGTGTCTTAAGTCCACTTTATGTCCTGTTAGGCTAATCGTGAATGGACCTACAGTTTAAAGGGGGATCCGAACCACTATGTTCCTCCACCGAGTATCGAACCCGGGATCCCTTAATTACAAGGCGCCCACGATCCCACTCCGCCATCGGGGATTGTGTTCGCAACGAATGAATCAAATTTGAGTGATATGATATGCAACCATTGGAAGACTATTGAAAGAAAAGCAATGGGAACCTGCCAGTTTTTCTACTGCAGACAGGAAACCATAAACATGGAAGAGAAGCTTATATTCTATGAAACCTGACGCTATGTGCTCGAATACTGGCTAAATATAATCCATAGAGGCATAGCAACGTTAAACAACCTCTTATATGATACATATAGGTTTAAAAAGGTCGAAATACAAAGATTGTGTGCGCCTCACTGATGGCGTAGTGGTAAGGCCTTGTAATCAAGGGGTCTCGGGTACGATACCAGGTGATCGCACATAGTGGTTCGGATCCCACTTTAAACTGTATGCATTTCAGATTAGTCTATCTGTGCCGGTGACTCAGTCGGTAACGCGTCTGACTACCATGCTATAGGCCCCGGGTTCGATCCCCGGCCGGTTCAAGCCCGGGAACTTTTCTAACGTTGGAAGCGACCCCGGCGCCCACCCAGCGTCGAATGACATGGGTACCTGGGGGAAACCCTGGGGGTAAAGGCGGTCAGGGGCGTGATGCTGATCACATCACCCACACTCACGAACGAATCAAGAAAGTGTGGGGCGGCGTGATGCTGTTCACATCACCCCCACTCACGAACGAATCAAGAAAGTGTGGGGCGTTACCCCCACACCCCCTATACGATTTCATGGCGTAGCGCTAAGCACAGGTGAGAACTTTACCTTTTTTTTTTTTTGCATAAAGTGGACTTACAACAAAATTTAAACTTGCGATAAAGATTATGATAAGGTATTAAAGAATTGGGTCTAACACATTTTTTTATTGTTTACCAATGACATTGTTAACTAATATTCTTAATTTCAGTTTCAAGATGAAATCGGCTACGAAATAAAAGGAGTGGGTTCATATTTCTGTTACGAAATTCCACTTTTGTAGTAGACCTGTGCCACACTAAGATGTGACATAATAAACAAATCTGAGACACTTTCAAAGTATTAAATTGCTATCTACGTATTTGGGAACAATCTTTCAATATAATACTTTTTTTGGACGCGTCAAATCATAGTATTTAATTCCTGTTTTAGCAGCTTTAAGAAACCTGATTTTTGGGGGGGGTTACAAATGCCCTTTCTGCTCCCGTCAAGTTACGCCTATGACAAACAGGAATTCAAAGTAAAAGACTGTCCCGACTAAATAGGGAGACACGTCTGATAGATTTACAATTGGGAAAATCATAATTAAGCGTGTAGTTGAAAACAACCTATTTTCATATATTGCATGCAGCTCTACTTTTTCTGCAATGTGGATCAAGAACTGGGGACGTGGAGAAGCACAACACTCCACGTAACCAATAGTCACGTGATCCTCTTTGCTTTCCTGCCATGTTGACCTTCGCGTGGAACACATTTCTCGGTGTTAAGACAGGCAAAATCACCCGATCATCGAAGGGTGCAATATGTGTTGCCTACCCTCCTGCATTACTTGCTCCTATTAAAGCTTTATGGGGAAGAACTTTTTTCCATGACTGTACACCCTGGACTGCATTTTGCAGACTAACGAGGCTCTGGCGTCTGGAGCTACGGCCAGTATAATCTTTGTAGGACTGTGTGTGTGTTGTCCTGTGTTTTGTCCTTATGCGTGCTAAGTGCTCCTTTACAGCCATCGGCTTTCAATCCATTATGTTAAGGGGCTGGAACCCGTATAATGTGACCGGTGCAAAATAGCCTGAGTGCTGACGCACCGAAAATTTCAAGTTCAATCAATCAATCATCTCCTCTTTTAGGCAAAAATGGCAGAAAAACTACTATATCAATTAGTATTGATTGATTGAGTTTGTGTTTTAAGTCCACTTTATGCACAGTAAGGCTAATCGGGACTGGGCCTACAGTTTAAAGTGGGATCCGAACCACTATGTGCCTCCAATCAATTAGTATTGGTCGATATATCGTCCAGACGATGTGAAAAAATATCGCCCAGGCGATATCAACTAGACGATATATGGTCACGATATTTTGGCGGTATATATCGTGTAGGCGATATATCGTCACGATATTTGGCGATACTTATCGCGGAGACGATATATCACCGATATCACGATAAGGAATAAATATCGTATCGTATTGTCTGTGACGATATTTTCTTGACGATATATCGTGATATCAAACTTTCGATATCGTCTATCCCTAATATCAATCAAAGGTTAGGTTGATTTGATACTGAACCGCTGAAATTGCCTACGTTATTCCCCATTGCATACATTAGCTAAGAAGAAAAATAATAGTACACTGTAATTCCTTGGTGAATTGCTTCATGTGCGACAGAAGCAGCGGAAGAGGGGGAACCTGTCCCTCCCAATAATTCATAAATATTTTTTGTGAGGAGAAAAGGGGGAGTTGGAGATACTGATTCAAACTTGTCCTGTAATGATGCCATTTGAAAATGAACGCTTGAAGTACAAGGGTCGTTCAAGGTTGACCGGGACTTTTATTTCTGCAGAGGAAATAGGTAGCAGAAGAAACACCAAACTATGTCAGTTTTTCAAAGTATTCTCCGTACGCGCCGAGGCACCGTTGCCATCGTTCTGGCAGCTTCCGAATTCCTTTGGCGTAGAAAGAACTTAATTGTTGTCGTAGCCACTGGAGGACATCGCTCCGCAGTGCTTCGTCTGTCGTGAGTTTATTCCCTCCCAGATGGTCTTTAAGGGGTGCAAACAAATGATAATCACTGGGGGCTAAATCTGGACTGTAGGGGGGGTGGGGCAGAACTTCCCAGCGCATGTCGGCCAGAGTTGTTGTTGTCACATTGGCCGTGTGAGGGCGGGCATTGTCATGGAGAAGAATGACATTTCCAGACAACATCCCAGGTCTTTTCTTGCGAATGGACTTTCGTACAGCACCACTCAACAATGTGGAGTAATACTGGGCATTAATCGTGCTCCCTTAGTCCAGAAAATCCACATGGATAACGCCCTTCATGTCCCAGAAGACACTTGCCATGATGTTTCCAGCGGACGGCTGCGTTTTACTTTTCTTGGGGGGCGGGGAACCTTTATGCCGCCACTCCATGCTGCGTCTTTTGGTCTCTGGGGTTGAATTGTGCAACCATGTTTCATCACACGTGATGATGGATTGCAACAATTCATCACCTTCTGCTCGAAACCGATTCAGAAGCTGTTCACAGACCGTCCTGCGTGTCCACTTCTGATCGAATGTCAGCTGGCGGGGAACCCACCTTGCACAGATTTTGCGGAAGCGTAAGTGGTCATGAATCATTGTCTCAACACTCCCGACACTGATATTCACCTCGGCAGCAATATTCCACACTGTTACTCGCCGGTTCTCAAGAATCATTTGCTCAACACGTGCGATATTCACTGGTGTGACTGCAGTCGGGCGAATGTGTCCATGCGCTTCATTTGTCACCAGCTCCCGTCCTTCGCGAAACTGCTCACACCATTCGTACACTCTTGTCCGTGACATCGTTTGTTCACCATACTGTGCTTGCAATCGTCTGAAAATCTCAGCTGGTTTCACTTTCTCCTTCACGAGAAATTTGATTACACACCGCTGCTCCACAGCCACAGACACACTGCTTGCCGCCATGTTCGCTGCAATTGCTGCGCATGCGCGAAATACGTCATGCCGGGCGCTAGTTACTCGCGAAGGAATACATTACGTCACCCGCACGTTTCATCATGATCCGTCTATTCATCGATTTTTTACGTACGAAAATCCCGGTCAACCTTGAACGACCCTTGTAAATAGTCTAAATCAGGAATCCCTGCAAAGATATATAGGTGCATATGTCTGTACCAGTGACATCAGGGTCCTATAAAATTTAATTTTCCGCCCGGAAAAGTCTGGTAAATGTTTTCAACAATTTCATTCAGGAAGAATCGAGTTGTGAAACGAGTCAGCATGGCGGGCCCTGGGGAGGGTCAAGGAAAAATTGTCTCCTTCCCCCTTTTCTTTTACTTGTAAGTCTTTTGTTTATTTCTTTACTTCTATCTTCTTTCTAGCTTTCGATCTTCCTTTCTTAATTTTAGTACATCTTCGTTCGTGCTTATTTCTTCTATTCTTGATCATTTATTTTTCAGTTTTTCTCTTCCATATTCTGTCTGTTTCTTCTTTAATAATTTCCTCCATCAATGTTCCCTACTAAAACCCAATGTATTCTTATAGGTTCCCCTAGAATTTTGAGCAAAATAGATAAATCTAGCCTCCCCAAACTCAACGTAAATGATACGCATCTGCCCTTCTCCACTACTGTTAAGAATCTGGGTGTGATACTCAACCACCATCTCACCTGGGCAGAGCACGTTAACTCGGTATCTAGAACAGCTTTCGATCCATTGCATTCATTCTATCGGCTCAAAAACTTCCTCCCTGAACGCATAAAGATTAAACTGGTCCAGTTTCTTGTCTTTCCAATTATTGACTATTGCGACATTGCTTTTTTGGATGTCAATCACGAGCAAGCTAAACGACTGCAGCGAATCCAAAATGCCTGCATTCGTTTCGTTTTCGATCTAAAATATTCAGAGCATTTGACACCGTACTTTGCGAAGGTCGAGTGGCTTAAATTAAGCGATAAACGTAATTTTCGTAAGTTAATTTTACTGTACAAAATCTTCCAAATAAAAGACCCGCAATATCTCTATAACCGATTTCAACATCTTTCCGACTTTCACAGCCGCAACAACAGATCGCGCGAAAGGTCTCTGCTCTCCATTCCACTCCACAAATCCAACTTTTATGCAAACTCTTTTACTGTTACCTCAGCAGGCCTTTGGAAGAAGTTGCCACCTGGAATTCATGTCTCTTCCTCAATTGTGACGTTCAAAAAATTGTTAACGTTACACATATTATATAATGAAAATTAAATGTTTGACTTCCCTAATAAAGTGGCGGGTGCAGAGAATGATAGAAGGACGTAAGGCACAAAAATGATTTAACGTAATAGTTAATATGAATTATCGTCAAGGTAACAGTTGGGCTGAAAAGTTCGTAGGCTGACTCATAGATGGCGTTACTAGAATTAAATCCATGTGATTTTTACTTAGTACTAACCTTCAAAAGATACGTGTATAAATTTCACAGCTGCCGGATAATTAGTTCGTGAGATATAGCATTGTGAGTGAAGCAGCTTTTTTTATTGTGAAAAAATGGATAAAAAAAGAATTTCGTGTGTTAATAAAGCATTGCTTTTTGGCGAAAAAAAATACTGTTGAAGCCAAGGCTTGGCTTGATAAATATTATTCGGACTCTGCACCAGGAAAATCAACCGTTGAGAAGTGGTTTGCTAAATTTAAACGAGGCCAAATGAGCATCGAAGACGATGCACGCAGTGGACGCCCCAAAGAGGCTGTTACCGACGAAAACATCAAAAAAGTCCACAAAATAATTTTTAATGATCGTAAAGTGAAGTTGATCGAGATAGCTGAGATTATTACATAGCGTTGTTGGAGCGTTTAAAGGATGAAATCACGAAAAAACGGCCCCATTGGAAGAAGAAAAAAGTGCTGTTTCATCAAGACAATGCACCGTGTCACAAATCAATGAAAACGATGGCAAAATTATATGAATTAGACTACGAATTACTTCCCCATCCACCATATTCTCCAGATCTGGCCCCCAGTGACTTTTTCCTGTTTGCAGACCTTAAAAGAATGCTCGCTGGAAAGAAATTTAGCACTGATGAAGAGGTAATCGCCGAAACTGAGGCCTATTTTGAGGCTAAAGAGAAATCGTACTATAAAAATGGCATCGAAAAATTGTATGACCGCTATAATCGTTGTAATGCCCTCAAAGGCAACTATATTGAATAATAAAATCGAATTTTGTCAAAAAAATATTTTTTACTATGTTAGCCTACGAACTTTTCAGCCCAACTCTTATACCGTTTTGGACTGTGCTTAAGTAAGTGTAATGTTATGTATTTGCTTGTACGTGTGTATATGTAAGGGTAAGAATATGTATGTGTGAGTGTGTGTGCCCGTATTTATAGGTTAGATTACCATTCTTATATGTATTTTTTGTGGGTTTTTTTTATTCCTCTGTAATTTTTATAATTTTTTCTTTCTTTCTTTTTTTAATATTTCAATATTCCACATTCAAAATTTTTTGTAAACATGATCAAGTGGAAGAAAAGGCTCCACAGCCTTAACTTCGCCGTTGAAAAGAAGATGAAATAAATAAATAAATAAATCTTCTACTACCCTCTTCCCCATCTCTATATTTTCCTGCTTGCGTTCAGGGGTCCCGGGTTCGATAGCCGGTGGAGGCACAAGTGGTTCGGATCCCACTTTAAACTGTAGGTCCAGTCCCGATTAGCCTTACTGTGCATAAAGTGGACTTAAAACACCAACTCAAACCAACTCCTGCTTGCGTTTCTTCAATATTTATATTTCTCTCTCGCTTCTCTATTTCTTCCTTTCTTTCTTCTCTATTTCTTTCTTCCTCTCTCTCTTCTCTATTTAATTATTCCTCTGTCTCTAATTTCTCCATAGCTTTCTTTCGTCCTTTTTCTCTTCCCTATAATTCTTCCTCTCTTCTCTATTTCCTTCTTCCTCTCTCTCTCTCCCCCTTCTCTACTTCATTATTTTTCTCTCTCTTTCTCTCTTTTCTGTTTTATCATTTCTCTCTCTCTCTCGAGTTTCTCTGTCTTTTTCCTCTTCAACCTCACTGTGGGTTTCCCCCATTTCGGTATTTCTCTTTTATTCTCCCTCCCTCTCCCCCTGTCACTTATTTCTCTTTCCTCTGCTTTTCCTCTTTCCTTCTCTCTCTCTATCTTACTTTCTCTCATTCTCTGCGTCTTCTTTCGTCTGTCTTCTTTCTATCTCCTTTAAAGCACATGTAATTATTCTAAATTAAGGACACAACTTTTCGATTTGACCCTGCAGAAAATTATCAGCCATGTGCGCACGTGAGTCAGTACACTAAGTAACGAACGTTGCTTTGCTTGCGTTAGATTTGCCAAATTTATAAATGGTCAATATATTCAGCACGACAAAACAGATTTTCTTACAAGCGAAAAAGACTGCTTTATTTTTCTCAGAAAACGCTTGCTTCGAGGCTAACAATGTTGTGAAGACGTGTAAGCCCAGGTATGCATGAATAGTTCAGTTGAATTTTTTGTATGTCTATATTACACGACAATGTAACGAGTTCCTAAGGTGTTATTCTCAAAGTAAAACAAGGCATTATTTTACTCGGGTAACTGCCATATCGCTATAATCAATACATAATTGTTTACAATTACAAGTTGTTTATTTATCATCATCTTTATTATTATCAGAATCACTTCATCATCATAAGCCGTAGTAGTGATACCAGTAAAGTGGCTCACATCCTGGCATAATTCTGGCGGAAACTACGATACTTGTTTATGAAAGCCAATAAAATTGATTTTACAAATTATGGCTACCAACGTTCGGAAAGTTATTCTTTAAAAGTAACTCAGTTACAGTTACTTGAAAAATAACTGTAAGTTATTGTACTTTCTGCTCAAACATTTACTTGCAGACAAATTACACACAATCAGTGATGATTAATTGTAATCAAATAAATATGTGAAGACTTACTTGTGTTTTATTTATGCTTCTGGTACACAAGCTTTCAGATATTTATATTATTACAACAAATAAAAATATCATTGAACAAGGAGTAAACTTTGATCGAATGATTTTGGTTCGAAAAATCGTTCGTATGCCAGCCAGTAGCCACGGTAGTTTGCATGTCGTGGTATCAATTCCACTTAAACTTGTTTCTTTCTCTTCCATTCCAAACTCAACAAGATCGGTTTCCTCGGCAATAATTTCTTTCTACCTAAACTACTACGTTCCAAATGGATGTAGGGTAGCAATCCACCCAAAACACTGCAATGTTTAAGCGCAATGAGAAATGACGAATTGCAACAAATCGTGGATGTTCTAAATTTCGTGTGCAACGAAGTCCAGATTCCTTGCGTCAGGCGGTTCCACTAACATCGTTTCACCTTAGCATCCAGAGAAGACACGTAATTGAAACCAGAGTTGCCAAATTGAGCTCTTCCCCCACGTTACACATTTTCAAGTTAACAATTTAATTTAAAATAAGAGTAGAAGTAACTCTTGATAACGTTACTTCTATTGCAAAGAAGTAACTGTTAGATTTACAGCTACTTACTTTTAAAAGTAGGCTAGTTACAGTTGGAATTCCTAAAAAAGTAACTGTTAAGGCCGAACCACACGGAATTTCCAGTAGTTGACGCTGGACTGGCTACCTGGCTGGAAATGATGGTTGCTAGACTGGTTTTTGACAACTAGACCGTGTTCAAATTGCCACTGGCTTTATTTGCCTAGATTCTGTGAAAGAGCCAATCAGAGCGAAAGTTTGTTCATGCGAAGATAATCTGTGAGTTCAGCAAGGGAAAGTCTTTTATCTGTGGCTTCCGAGTGTTGGTTGTTTTTGTCCGCTGCTGAATGAAAGAAAAAGAACAGACTAATGTTCTTCGTGTTCATTTAGTAATTTATCCAAAGCGATGAAATTTTGTACACGACAATGATAATGAAAATAATTATTATTACCAGTGTATTAAATGCTTGACATGTTTAGTTGAACAAAATATTTTTTATGAATGAATCCTGCGAATCTCATGTATGAATATACATTCCAGAGTTCATTAATACGCTTGTTGAATACATCATGATTACGATATTCTCTTTCGAGCCAATTTGTCTGTTCTGTGCAATGCCTTGTGGGAACAAAAAAATACGGTAACATGTAGAGGAGAAGGTCTAAATATGGGCGAAGGTTTAAATATGGGTTTTGGAGTTATCAGCGCTCCCGGGTACTGCAGCCAGGCAGAGGCTATGGGAACTGGTTATCTGTCAAGGACAAATGTTGCGGCGCTAATTCGCAAGAGAAAGTGGTGGTTAGTTTTGACCTTGGACGCTGTTATAGAATTGCGACCTCCGAAAACTTTTTGCAGGAATGTTTTAACTCAGCGTTTTCTGAATTCTCATCTGCTTTGTATAGGTTATGATATTAGCGGTACATAAAACAAATGTGGGCTTTTATAATGCCATGATTTGTTTGTGAAATACTATGTACCACAGAGAGCGAAAATAAATTGAAGAAGAAAAATAGCGTGATGGTCTAAATATGGGCTATGACATGAGGTCTAATGCTGAGGTCACATTTTCAACAAATATTTGGATGTTTTTCTTAATTTCGATTTTTCACATTCCGCGTGATTTTCAAAACAACAGATTATTCCTAAATATGAATTTTATAATGTTTTAGCGATAAATGACTGTTTTTTAAAAATTTTAATTGCTTTTTGTGATATTGCCACTAGTAGCACATATTTAGACCACAATTTTGAAATACATCATTTTACAATATTTTGGAAATTGCTTTTTCTTAAAAAAAAAAAAAAAAGGAAGACCTTCTATACTTTAGCATGCTATTACATTTAAGTAATTATTTCATAGATATGCATTTTAAAGGCAGGTGCTTGATATATTAATTTTTTCCTCCGAAAATGACAAAATAAAAAGGGGGCCCATATTTAGACCTTTTCCTCTATCGTGTGAGGCGAGAACTAGCAGGTGAGCAAGTACCACACAGGTAGTCCAAGTATAACTGGAGAATCCAGCAGGAAATCTAGCCTCGCATTATTCGGGCATTACTTGCATTAATAACTAGTTACTTCCAACACTGATGACTACCCGAAGTAATCGTCAATTTAAGGCTTATATTGATTGATTAAATATACACTGAATTATTTTAAAGCCATTTTTCACCTATAAAATGAAGGAAACCGAAAGTTCACTGAAGTGTTCTGCGCGTGTATTCACAGGTAAAATTTGTCAACAACTTCCGCTTCTTTATACAGGGAGCAAAAGGATTCCTTGTAACCTTTAGCGGGTCTTTTGCGGTCTCTAATGGTTCGTAATTTAATCATTCTGGGTCATCTGAACTCCTGTTGGTTCTTTTAATAACTTAATGCGATACGACGAGGATAAATCATGCAAGATTTAATCCCCGGAAAGAAACCAAATTAGGAACGTTGAATGAGGGCACAGGTGCCTCAGCGGAGACTGCTGCCAGCGACATCTGAAGTCATTTTCGACACATCCCACACTTGAGGGGGCAGCACGGGCAAAAATCCTGGACGAAACGAAGGCAGGTTCCAGACGATCAACAAATTGAGAATGAACCTGACTGTCGCTTATCAATTTGTTTATGTTCTCTGTTCTTTTTTGGGGGAATAAATGTCAAGTGCAGTCTGCTGGTCTATGGCTTGGCCAAGGGCATGCGAGTTTGAAGATATGCTGACCAGGTGTTTGCATGTTATGGTTGCATTTTTAAGCTCACACAGATAAATAGTTTAAGAAACTATAGGATACGGATGCACATCGTACGACATGTTACTCGATCTACTTTCTTATTTAAAATGTTCAAGGTACAGTGCTGTGCAGATAGCTTTGCAAACTGTCCATGGCTATTTTAATTAACTTCTCTCTTACATCCTACATGTTTTATAAGGAATGAGATGTTTACGTGTGCCGATGCAGGGGTTGCCAGCAGTTTGTTTGGCATCTTGTTTCAATTCTTGAAGCTCCCATTGCGTAGATCAAAGAAAATAAAGATGGTGATGGAAAATTTTGTTTTTAATACTTATGCATCCCACTGTACCCTCTATGCCTCTCTTTAAGGAAGGTGGTACGTCACGAAAGTAATGCAAGTTACTTTTTTCTTATGCTATTTTTTGGACTGGCAATGAAATTGTTATCAATTAATTATAGTTTCCACTTCCATAATGCCTAGTTGATGTATAAGTTCGTGTCGCTGCATTTTGGCGTCAATGATGCTGTAATAGGAGGACTCATGTCATGACACTATTAGTTCACATCAATTCCTGCCGGATTACAGTACTTGATCAACTATATACTCCGCCTCTGCCAATGGCATTCTCCCTAAGTTTGTACAAGCAGCAGTGGCGCAACTACAGGGGGGCAGGGGGCATTGCCCCCCAACCTTGGACGGAAATGTGTTCTAGGGGAGGGGTAAAAATTGACGGCCAAGTGTATCTGCAGAGGGCAATTACCGCCCACAACTTCAAATTTTATGCAAATAAAAACACAATTCATAAAATTTTGTTGCTCGCTTTGCTCGCAACACCTCCTTTTCATGCTCTTATCAAGTCCAGGACCATAGTTAGGAGGCGGCAGGAGTCGGCCCCGGGCGCCGAACGATCTAAATGGAAATAAGTTCTATAATTGATTGATTACGCACAGAAAAGCTAATCGGAACTGGACCTACAGTTTAAAGTGGGATCCGAACCACTGTGCCATGTGCCTCCACCGGGTATCGAACTCAATACCCCTTGATCACAAGGCGACGATGTTACCACTACACCATCGGGGAGGCACGAAAGTTGTAAAAGAGAGAATGCATTGGCGTCCCGTGAAATTATTTGCGCCCTATTAAATCAATATTGATTTCAGCCTGGAAAAATATTGGATCCAAAAATTTTCTTCCTCGCTTTGCTCGCTGTATCATTGTTCTCTGTAGTGCATTGTAAATACCCAGACAGAGAAATAACACTTCTCTTAATTGATTTTTCTCTTAAATGCATGAACAATTGTTTTGAGGAAAGGGAGCGTGCACATTTGAGAGACAATTTATGTAATTTTTTCTGTTGGTTTATTGTGAGATGGATGAATTGGTTCTGTAATGTATTTAAAAAATATATGTTGTATATAATATGTATTAAAGAAACTTTGAATACGCACACAATTTATTGTCCACTTTGCTCCATGTTGCATATGTGTGAAACATATATCGTGCTTGGAAGTTATACATGTTAATGTAAAGAAGAACTATATTTGGAATGCATTTATCAAGCATTTTCTGTCTTTCAAAAATTGTTTGGATGCTTGTTTTCCGTTATTAATGTGAAATTGAACGTGTTCAAAAAAATAATTCAAATTGTTGGTTCGAACACAAATGCTATAGCACCAACTTCTACTCCCTTTTTGCATAATAATAATATTAATAATGTTAGTTCCGGGTTCGAATCACGGGTTGGGCATGGATGTTTGTGAGTGTCCATTCATCAATTTCATCATATCATCACTCGTCTCCATCTTCGCAAATTAGCCAAAAGTGGCACAAGAAGCGAAATAAAATAAAGCAAATTAATAACAATAATAATAATGTCATAATAATATTATTATTATTAACATTATTAATATTAGCGTATTATTATTATTCGTACGTTTATCACGGTACTTGCCCGTCCTCCAAACAAAAATTCGTGGTTGCGCCTCTGACAAGCAGTCAAGTCCTTGGTGGAATAATTGTACAAGTGCGGCCGAGAAGAAGTCTTCCAGAAAAGTTTCGAATGGAGCGTCGTCTTGGAGCTGCTACCTGTCATTGCATTCGAGAGCATAAAACAGATTAAAATATCATGGAACCAAGTTCGGAGAGTGTGGCGGATGCGGAATAGCTATCGTGGTCCTAACATTACCATAGAGCAGCGGTTCCCAAACTTTTTCGTATCCCGGTTCCTCCATCAATTTCATCTGATCATCACTCATCCTCATCTTCGCGATTAGCGAAAAGTGGCAGAAAAGCGAATTAAAATATACCAAATCAATCAATGTATTACCATGTAATGTTAATTGGACTTTATTGGGTGTCCTTAGAAAGAAACATCCCTTACAACACAAAAATCGAAGTTAATAGTCTGAAGCAAAGGTTGTTCAACTTTATATCCTCTACACGTTAGAGAATTTTTTTAAAGTAATTACCCTTACCACCAAAACGGAAAGGGTAAAAATTGTATTGCCACTTGGCGGGAAGCTAAACAATAAGGAAGGAGTTAAACTATAAGCAGCTATAAGTATCCATGCACCGTTTACTGAAACACCTGTTATTGCTGCAGTTCCATATTTCAAGAAAAAGCCAAAGGATTTTTAATGAAGCGAGCTATTCCTCGAAGCCTTTCAGTTATGACTAACATTACAGGCCCCTCGCAGCTGCTTTTCCACATTTTGCACATAGCTTGACCCGCCATCTATCAATGGTTTTTTTCACCCTTTTTAATTTCTTCATCCTTTTGGTCGCCGGCGAAGATACACTCGAGATGGTCCAACCCACAACCGTCCCGCCCATATTTAGATGGAAAGAAGCCAGCTGTGATGCATGTTGGGTATTAGCAGCGTAAGAAAACGGTTCGGTTTCCCCCAAAACCAAGTTGTTGGTCTTGGGCTGAGTGGCTGTGCTGGAGGGCGCTTCAGGAGAAAGCAATGGCGGACGGTGCTGAGCCGGCTAAGGGCGAGAAGGTAGGTCTGGGCGGTGGCGATCGCCTGTTCTTTGCAAACTGGTAGGCAAACCAGATAGTCTGGAGACAAGGACTCTGGATAGAGATATTTTATTCTTCCATCCGTTATAGATTGAAGCATATTTTTGTCTTTGATTTGACTTTTTATATTTAGCGGCGCTTTCCTGCCACTTTTGGCTAATTGCGAAGATGAGAATAAGTGACAACACAATGAAATTGATGGACACACAAAGAATACCAATGCTCAAGCCGGGATTCGAACCCGGGATCCTTGGCGTCGTAGAGCGCCTTGCTAACCACTCCGCCACAGAGGTTGGCCGTCATCCTTGTCGTCTTTCTTAGTATTCACGACAGATTCCCGCGTAGCTGAGTGGTTAACGCTCTCGCATTTGTATTTATCTTACTTAGCGTCTATTTTCGCTCATTAAGTCTAATCGCGACAATGAAGATGAATTGACTGGGTGAAATTGATTAGGGACACTCACAAACGACCACCCCTACTCAAGCCAGGACTCAAACCTATTACCTTCCGGGTTATGAATCGATTGCTGAACGGGTTCGGTCACACCTTTAATCTTTGTTATTCAGCATCGTTTTCTGCCACTTGTACCTAATCGCGACGATGAGATGATATGATAGATACTCACAAAGAACAACCATGCCCAGGCCGGGATTCGAACCCGAAAGCCCTACCCATGGGCGTCCGCAGGATTTTTTCCAGGGAGGGGCAAGGAAGGTATTTTTTCCAGGGGGACAAATAAGGCATATTTTCTACAATGATAGTGTTGTTCCCTCAAAAAAACATTGCTTAAATTTTGAATTTACCATGTTCGTGCAATAATGAACACATATTGTTGTGGCTGAAATGAAATTATATGTGTGAAATATATAATTTTTGAGTGCCTTTCATTTTCCAGTGGGGGGCACGGCCCCTTGCTCCCTCCCCCATGGTCCTAGCGCGTTGGAACCAACAAGTTGGGTGCTGGCTCAGTATCGTAAGAAGAGATGGTATAGAGGCAGAATCGAGGCGAAAAGGAAACCAAACTCTGAGACTTTCTTATGGCGAGACCGTGAACGTGACAAATGTTTGATTGCATCAAGTATACTTTCTTCTCGGGACTACATATACTACTTAATGTAGGATCAGAACTACTGTGAAATGTACAGTGAGCGGCAATAAAAAAGGGACTCCTAGATCCTGAAATGCTCGCTTACCTCCAAGGCGTTATGTGTGTTACCTAGCTCTACGGCGTTAAGTTGCTTTTAATAGCAAATTTTCAATGGCAACTTCTACCACCATCGTAGTTAGGCAACGCACCTAACGCCATGGAGGGAAGAGAGCATTTCAGGATCTAGGAGTCCCATCTTTATTGCCGGTTACGGTACAATAAAAATGACGTAGTTAGAACCTGAAACATTCGCTTACCTGCATTACATTATGTGTATTTCCTAAGAGTATGACCACACTGTATACGGTATCGCCCGAACATTTATACTGGCGTCGTAGAGGACGGAAAATTGTGGAAAACACAACACAATGTAAATAAGCGTGGGTATAGGCGTAAATTGGGAACTAACTTTGGATGGGTAGAATCGAACTTGGAAACTTTGGGAAGGGGGGGATCAAAAAGTTTTCAAGCCCATAAAAATATCGTACAGGATAATTTTGATAAATAACTGCCACAATTGAAAAACCATAAAAAAGTACTCGTTACTTTGCTTATCAGGTTCAAGGAGGTTAACAAAAGTACCATTAACATGTAAATTTTCATAAACATGAAAATTAGGAGGGCAAGTGCCCGCTCTGTCCCCGCCAAGTTACGCCTACGAGCGTGGGAGGTAACATTGGAGCCAAGCTATTCTGTCGTGCACGGCCGCTTCTCACCCACCACAGATTCGAACCAAAATCCTTACGTTTCTTTCTGCCGAATTCGCCATAAATTTAGTACCGTGCGCTGTTTATAGTTGTCTTCTTTGGTTCTTTGGCTGACAATAGTGGACAATAAAAAAATGTATTGACTTGTTTTACAAAAGTAAACGGATGTAAACACCTCAATCAAAAATATTTCAAGATCTAGGCGTCACATTTTTCATTGTGGATGTCTGTACGTATATCCTCCGGGAATCAAACCCCTTGTTGATAGCGTTACCAATAAAACATCGGGGAGGGGGGGGGGGCTCGTCTCATTTGACACTTTAGCCAAATAAACTACGAAGTACAGGGAGACCCCAAAAAAGGTAACCGTAATACTGACTTACTACTTTATTATCTTTTTGGACCACCATGTATATGAAAATTTGTGCCTAAACAAATTGCTTTACAATGCGAATTATTTAAGCATAGGGATGCTATCTGATATATTTATAGATATATAGGTTATAAGCATTATTTGACGTAATTACACGTCGACCTCCGCCGCGAAGTGGATAGCACAGCGCGCTACGACGCCAGGGGTAGCGGATTCGACTCCCGGCTTCGGCATGGGTATTCTTTGTATCCCTTCATGAATTTCTTCATAACACCACATGACCTCATCGTCCCGATTAGCTAAAAGTATAAGAAAAGCGACGCTAAATAACAAAAATAAAAATATAAAGTAATTGCAAGTTAAAATGGACAACTGTGGTGTGTTTTGAGACTCAAGAAGTTTTAGTAACTATTGATCAAAAGAGGTAAACACAAATATTTTTTATTTTTTTTAATTTACGTGGCTTACGTGTTCTTTTAGGAGAGCCATGCCCTACCTTTGTCATAGGCTACTACTTTTAGTTGTCGGAACACTCGCATTTGTTGTTCCAGTATTTCAGAACCTGCGAACTACTTCAAGCAAGTTTTAATGGCAATTTCCCGTTCCCAAACGCTTAAATTTTCTAAGAAATGCAACATGTTAATGTTCAATATTGGCTTTGAATTTTAATTGCATTTACTTCGAGTAGATTTTCGTTCCCCTTACAATTAAACGTTCCAGTGCCATTGGACATTTAAAGTAACAAAGAAAAAGAGAGAATTGTAGGTCTACTTACCCGAATTAGCAGAACTCCTCATCTTCATAACAGTGTGTTCGATGTAAGAGAACAATATGTACTGTACACATAACGCAAACTTCGCTGTTCCTTGAACACGCATTCAGATTTGCTCGAAACAAGTGCACAGAAGTACTAGCAATAAGGTAGTGATCCAATGTCAAAAACATAATTAGAATTACAAAATAATTGGAATATTCAACATAACACTCGTGATGTGTTTTAAAAAATACGTCGCGAAGACTGGAGATATCGATCTTATCTGTAACTCGGAACTTGGCGCCCGCCTCAACACGTCAATGTTGACAAGCACAAAGACTCAAACATCACTATCAAGCATTGATATTCCACTTTCCAAGTCATCGATGTCATCGGAGATTTTGTTTGGGTACCGTCATTTTAGTAAACCGACAGTGGCTTGTCAACCTATCTAGAGGTGGGAGTGGTCTGGCGATCGGTCAGTGCTAGAGATTGGGAAGTTGCATACGTGGTGGAAAACTAAATATACATTGCAGTGTGAGTTTGTTTTAAGTCCACTTTGTGCACAAAAAGGATAATCGGGGTTGGACTTAAAATTTATAGAGCCTCCACCTGGTATTGAACCTGGGACCGCTTGATTACAAGGCGACGTCGTTAGCACTGCGCCATCGTGGAGCCGAGTTGGCAGTGAAAGGCATTTCTTACAAATTACAGTTCATCAGGTGATGGCTCGTATGTTCATTTCAACGTGGGCACCACACGCGTACATAGAGGGGCTGATGGGGCTACAACCATATCCGACATTTTTTAAAATAAAACTTAAAATGACCCCTTCTTGCCACTTTTTAGAGTAGAAAGTACTAAATATGCTAAATATCTTAGTATTATATATACCGTTCCCCTAGAAAGAATCTATGTACTATCCACCTTTACAATTCCAGTCTCTCCCGAAAAAATCCTGTGTACGCCAGTGATGGGCACTGAATTGTAAATTGGTCCTTTTGCGGGCAAATGGTAAGACAACTAGCTGAAGAGAGTTTGTTGCACAGGTTGCATATTTAAGGTGTGATTTTTCGCAAACTGGTCTCGTGCAAGTGTGTCTGGTCGCTACATGTTATGTAATGAGTTGAGGATGACTGCGATTAAATTGTGAAGATTGCCTGGTCTTTATGCTGTAGAAGTATGACACGGGATGAAAACAAACAAATCTCCATATGATTAGTTTTAATAAAGGTTTTAGCTCTGATTAGTTTTAATAAAGGTTTTTAGCTCTTTTTATTCATGAGATCTATTCTACTTTGCATTGTTTCTAGTAGTCTTTTCCAGTATTGAGAGAGAGGTGAAAATGGTTCATAATTGTCCCATTAACTGATTCATAATTCATCGTCTTTATTGAGCTGCTAGTGATATAAATATTCAAGTTACAAAATTGTAATACAAATGATAAAAATCAAATGTTTCGAAGACTTTAATTTTCTTTCAAAATAAAGATGACGGGAAGAAAATACTTTTCTTAAGTGTTAGAAACAAAAGTCACTAAGCGAAGTGCAAATCTCCTACTCACGTGTGCTTTGGATATGCGTTGACCTGCGGTACTGCCAAGAGTTGAAATATTCCTCCTCAATAGCAAGGGCAGCCAAATGAGATGGCCTGGCATCCAGCAATCTGTTGCCAGCCCACCACCAACTAGTGCATCCAAGTAGGAAATCCAGATCCGTGAGATTTGTTCTTTACATTGATTTCTTCGAACAGATGTTAAGCATCAGGATATATAAATGATTCTGTTAACTTCATTCACTAAACTTTTAGCACCAAATAACAGCAAACATTATTATGGGATGATAATTTGAGAACACTTTTATATTGACAAAATTCACAAGAAGAATTTACATGTATTGAAGACCACATATACTTATTAATTAAAGTATCTGTATTTTCCTAATATAAATATTTCTTCCTTGAATTTGTTTTGCTTGGTAATCAGGTGGGGGTTGTTCCTGGAAACCTATGAAATGAAGTACGAAAACTAGTTTTCTTTAAGAAATGTCATTTATAATATACCTTAAACCGTGGAAATAGACACAGTTTTCTGTAATATCCTATGAGAAAGAAGCCTTACAGTCGAAAATGTTAGGTTTAACTAGCTTGAGGTTCTAGTAATTTTTTAAGCCTGATAAAACCAGGAGGAATATACAGGGTGTTTCTGTGACCGTGTTACAGACTTGCAGGGATGAAGGAAGGGAACAAATGCAACAAAATGAGATAGGGAACCCTGGTCCGGAAATGCCCCAGTCAAACGTTACAAGCCAACAGTGACGTGCACTGAGGAATAGCTAGTCTAGCAGAGATAGATCAATCAATCTCACGTCTCTAATTATTTTCAAATCACAATATTTATTATCTTCAAGCCTCTGTTCATATGCAACATTTCTTTCCACGCGCTCCTCGTCCCTCGATGTGATCAGCTGGCAAGGCTGAATACCCTAGCTGGCTCTTCTTCCGCCTTACCAGATCCAGGTATAGACAACCGCCCGAAGGGAAAGGGAAGATTTCTACCTGTACTTCCCTTGCCCCCTCGCCCCCCACTTCAATGGTTGATAGCCCGTGGTTTCAGGTTCTCCAGTCTATCTCCTATAGGACAGATAGGGGATAGGTTTCCCTTCGATTCCGTTGAAAATCCTCTAAAGAACTCAGGGGAAAATTTTCTGCATTTCTCTGTATTTACACAACCTTTTAAACGTTGTACAATATGTATATATAATAAGGGATGTAGTTTTATTTGTATATGAATGGGAACGTACTTGTATTATGTGCAGACAAAAATGTTATGTTTTTTTTTTCATTTCTTCAAATATGGAATATATAATGATTAAATAACAAATATTTGCTCAGGCTCTGTCTCTCGCTCTCGTTTTAGTAGTGTTTTATTTAAATATACTAATAATTTGGCCTCCAATAAAAAAAAATGGGTAAGCTAAACAGTCATAAATACGGGTGTATTAATTTGGGCAAGAAAACGCGCGTTCTAATTGTTGTTGTTGGTTTGGTTTATTTTACTTCACCTTTCTGCCACATTTGGTTATCGCGAGAATGAGGATGAGTGATGATATAATGAAATTGATGAAGGGACCTCACAAAGAACAATTCAGGCCGGGATTCGAACCCGTAACGAGTGCGCATTCTTGTTCCTGTGTGTTGTACTCTGCAGTGAATAATGAAATAATTTGGAATGTAAAATGTATCCCCGAACTAAAAAATCCAAATGAATATTGTTGAAGAAACTACAGAAAAGTGTGTTTAGTTACCTGTTCATCCCCTCTAATATATTTAATTTTTGCCACCTTCCATCACTTTTTCTAGCTGTATAGATTTAATCGTGATAAGTAGCTAATGAGCTTATGGAAGTCACGAGGCACAATCATAAACAGAGAACTTTGGACTCCTGATTTCACAGTGCCATGCAGATGCACTGGGAGGAAATTATTTGTATTTTCTTTTTCCTTTCTTTAGTGTTGCTTTTCCATCACTCTACCTAACATCTGCCATGACGATGAACGTTGATTAAATTAAACGGATGAAAAGTGGTTACATAGGAACACTCATGCACAGGACAGGGCTCGAGCCCGGATCCTTCAGTAACGGGATCGTGAGATGAAGAAATTAGGGAAATCAAGCAATGCAATTTTTTTTTTTTTTTTTTTTTTTGGAAAAACGTTAATCATATGCAAATATGGTGTTCCAAAAATCCAATTGAAATTTACGTACCACTGAGTAAAAACCAGTGGCGTAGCATGGGCATTTCGGGTGGGAACGCCAAGTCCGAAGGAAGGGTCGGCCCTTTTTTTGCTTAATAATGTACTTATGGAATTACTTGCCACAGGTATTGTTTATTTGAATGAAGTCAGCTGGGATTTCAATGAAACATCATCTATGCTTGTTTTATCTAGAAAATGAGATACCTTACTATGCCAAAAATGTTTTGAACTCTGTTGTTTTATACTTTTCGGTATGACCCAAGACAGACAATCTACCAGAATCACAAGCGCCTCTGAACAACAGTAGGCGTCATTGTTGTGGGCGATCCAACTACTGATTGATTTGGTTTATTTTACTTCGCTTTTCTACCACTTTTGTTTAATCGCGAATATGAATAAGAGTGATATTTATGAAGTTGGTGAAGGGACACTCATAAAGAACACCCGTGCTAACGCCGGGATTCGAACTAGGGACCTCTGTCGTCTTGGCGCGCTGTGCAAGACACTCTTGACACGGAGGTGGGTGGATGATCCAACTACCGTACACTCTACTGACGTAACAGTGCCTTTTAGTAATTCAGACCACTGTTTATTACATCTAGGAATGATGATAAGCATTTTAAAATATAGATACTAACGAAAAAATAAATAAAAAAAGAATGCTGAACTTCTACCATGAGGACTTCACCAACTTATTTGACAAAAGCTATGTTGATCTTTTAGTTTTTAATACACATCGCTGTTCGTGCGATAAATTATACAATGCAATGGTCATTAAGGAATGGTATATTTGAGTTTGGTAAAGTTACGTCAGTCAATATTGCGTATTGTAGTATCACATAGCACGGGTGGCACGAGCTCGAAGAACCGGTTAGGAATTCTACCGCTGTCGTCTGCTTCAGAAGGCAGGAAGGGTCACATGAACCAATCACGTATCCTTCTGCTCCATACTCTGGCGTACGAGAGAGCATTTGCGCGAGTGCTGTAGAGATCCAAGCTTTCCCTCCAGAAAGGCAGCAAGGAATATAGAGTTCTTTACGCCGAACCTGCCCGACGTCCAGGCAGGAAAGGCATTGAAAAGTGCTGGAACGAGCGTTGTTAGTGGAGCGTTGCAAGCGGATCGCGAAAAATAGCTATTATAATGCCATGAAGGTCAAACATATATGATATTAGTCAAGATTTACTTTATATTTACAGCATTTACGTATTTTTGAAATTTTAAATCAGGGAACGACGGGCGTATGGGCGTACTATAACGCTACGCCACTGGTAAATACGCAGTTTGCTTTACCGATACCCAAGTATCCGAATAGTTAGAGCTTTCCACTCATCTTTGTTGTCGACCGACCTCCGTGGGGGAGTGCAAGTGGCCCCGGATCGGTACCAGGTGGACGCACATAGTGGTTTGGATCCCACTTTAAACTGTGGGTCCTGTCCCGATTAGCTTTTATGTACATAAAGTGGACTTAAACACCAAATCAACCAACCGCGGGTTAGTGGTTATCACTGCACGCTATGACACCAGGAGTTCCGGGTTCGAATCCCGGCCTCGGCATGGGTGTTTTTTTGTGTTTGTATCTTTATTAATTGTATTGTACCATCTTCGCGAATAACCAAATGTGACAGCGACGCTAAATAGGATAAATCAAATCATTGATTGAGTGTTTGATTTGGTTTGTATTACTTCGCTTTTCCTACACTTTTGGCTAATAGTCAAGATGATACGATAAAATTGATGAAGGGACAAATACAAATAACACCCATGCCCAGGTCGGGGTTGGAACCTGGGATCTCTGGCTTAATAGTCAAATCAACATGTTTTGGATTTTCGAAAGTGGGTGGGATTAACACGTGCTTCTTTTCAGTAGTCCTTCCTCATTTTGCAATCCTTTCCTTTCTTTGACATTCTATTTTTAGGGATACTGGGCCATAAAGGGGGGAGGGGGATTATGACCCACACCAACCCCTTGGGCACGCCACTGATTGCTACCCCAAGTGTCGACATCACCGCACGTCACTGCAAGCCAAAACCTTCGAAGGGCAGGCAACCATGGACAACGTGGAGGGGAACCATAAAAGATGTCTGGGGAAGTGGAAAACAAACACAGAAGAATCACTATCATGACTTTAATGAGTAGTAACTGCAGCCATTATTACAGCAGTTGTTCAAAGTGCCTCGATACAGGCATGACAGTGTCGCAATGAGCTCTGTCGCATTCACTCCAATATCCCAGGGGTCGTTCGGAGCAGATCACAGACTGCAAGGATTCTTGCCAACAGTTCCTCAACATTACTCACAGGTGTCTCGTAGACAACACTTTCGACATGACCCCACAAAAAATCAATTGGAAACAGATCAGGTGAACAGGCAGGCCAAGCAACAGGTCTGCCTCTCCCAATCCACAGCTGAGGGATGGTCTGCATCAGAATATCACGAGCACCAGCTACGAAGCGGGCTGGAGCCCCATCATGCTGAAACCACATGCGTTGACGAACGAGAAGTGGGACATGTTCCAATAACTCGGGCAGGATATCTCTCAGAAACACAGTGTGCACTGGTCCAGTTAATCATGGTGGTAAATGATACGGACCTGTTAAATGTTCGCCGACAATGCCTGCCCACATGTTTACAGAAAATCTGTCTTGATGGCCCTTCACAATTGTGGCACGGGGATTTTCATCAGCCAATACTATTCTATTGCGACTATTCAGCATCCTGTCTCTCGTGAAACAGGCGTCATCAGTGAAAAGCACACAGGCATGAAATGGAACTGGGGGTCGACCACACAGCGTTGCAGTAACCATTCACTAAACACGACATGGTGTGCGAAATCAGCTGGACCCAAGGCATGTATATGCTCTGGATGGTAAGGGTGCAGCTGTTGCTCCCTCAGAACTTTCCAAACAGTACTATGGGCCACACCAATTTCACGTGTCACAGCCCGTGTACTAATTGATGGTTGTCCTTCCACCAGATCCAGAACTGCTTCTTCAAGGCCGGGTGTCCTTGCAGTTTTTCGTCCTCCTTGCTTGTGGAATTGAGGTTGCACTTGCCCAGTTCCCCGTAATCTTTGGAAAAGTCTGGGAAACATTGTGTGCACTAGATGTCTGCACCGTGGTTTGATACAACCTTTCAGCTTCCCCACAGTTCCCATTTGTACTTGTCCTTACACAAACACCCTATCAGCCAGTTACCCTACTGTATACTCCATTGCACTGATTGCAGCCGCGACACTCGTCCTTCTAGACTACATACGTCGAGTTTGATGTTACGTCTTCTCCAGGGCATGCACGGTGGATTCTTTCCCTTTCATTTATGGTTCCCCTCCGCGTTGTGTGTGGTTGCCTGCCCTTCGAAGGTTTTGGCTTGTAACTTTTGACTGGGGCATTTCCGGACAAGGGTTCCCTATCTCATTTTGTTGCGTTTGTTCCCTTCCATCATCCCTGCAAGTCTGTAACACGATCACAGAAACAACATGTACATGGATTTTCATAATTTAAATGGGAAAGGTATTTCATCCAAATTACAAATTTAGTGGTAAAGGAGTTTCTGCACCAATACTAACCTGAATGTAAGAGCTTCCGTCATGCCTAGATTTATATTTGCAGAGGCCCAGAGCTATCATCATACCTCCTCCTCCCTTACAGAAAGTGTGTGTGTCCATGTGTGCACACACACAAAGTTTTTAATTTCTTTTAACCCACATCTGTGTTGTTTTAAGAAATGGAACTCTGTTTATGCAAAGCAGATGTTGTTCTCTAATTATTGACATTTGTATTTCAATTTTTTAACATCACATTGGAAAACAGACTGGTGATGGACAATTGTGTTTACCATTTCCATCACCATTGGGTGTACAACAGTAGTAATCTCCACAACTATCAAAATCTCAAAAAAATATAATACGCAAACAAAAACTTTCATTAGTGAAAGTGTTTAGCTATTTAATTTACAGTGGCCAATTAAAATTGTAGCTAGAAATTAAAGCAGAAGCCCCTTCATCACAAATTTACTGATAGTTGAAGTATTTTTCCAAAAATCTATCTTTTCTTGTTCTTTCCCATTTTTCATTCTTAAATCACAGGAAATATAACACTAATACACAATACTTGCCGTTAGATGTGTTTACTGATGACAGATTGAGATTACAATGGATAACATCAACTTTGCATAGAATCGATAAGTGAATTACATTTCAGGCTATTCACAATTATACACTTTCCATGGCCCACCTAAAACAGGATAACTAAAATCTCAATATGATTTTAAATCAAATGCTCTTTGTCCAATATTAATAGAAATTGAAATTAGCACAACTATCTCTTTAGACACTGTACTTTGAGATGAAGTCATTCTATGCTAATTTTCAGTTCCCTCCAAACTTTCCTGGGGTGCAAAGTTTAACCTTCTCATGATCATCCAATTGTTAACCTCACTTCCACATAGTAAACCCCAGAAAATTGCATTTCTTCAGGCTAACGAGGCTCTGGCATCTGAACCTACATCCGGTATAATCCTTTGTAGGGCTGTATTTTGTCCTTATCAGTGCCGAGCGGCCCTTTACAGCCTTATCCTTTAACATGGATAAGGAGATTTTATCCCTCAGAAACACATTTTGATTGTAGTTATGGTAAGGGGCTCGTCCCCATATAATATGCCAGTTGCAAATAACCTAAGTGTTGACATACCCAGAATTCCCACTTCTATCAAGAAATATATATGAACATGTCCATTTCAAAAAACGATTATTAGCTATTAAAGGAAATAAAGTACAAAAATGAGAGGAGGTATTTCATAGAATAACAAACTTAAGACTCTTGCACATTATTCTAAAAATAATAATAATATTGACATGCAGAAAAAGCAAGGAATGTATAAAACACAACTCGAAGAAACTTCCAAAATATTTCGAAAATGTTCAAATTTCAATATTTTTCTCCTGCTTTTATGAGATCTACATAAAAAGAGGCATATTGACTCAAATCAAAGGAACTGATAGTTGTCAATGTTCAATATCGTTATTTTGACAACTCTGACATTTCACATGGGTACTGCAATGGTTTCTGCATACAAATAATTTGCATTATGAACAACCTACCATCATTTTATTGTTCTTTTTTCCTCCACATACATGGCTGGTGTGATAATATTTAAAGTAAGAAATGTTCCCACACATGATATGGAGTGCCACCTAAGGTGAAGTGATCACTTCAGAGGCATGTAAGCAAATGAAAGCACACGGGAAAAAAGTGCCGCTGCACGGGTTACAGATGGTTAAAAACCTCAACATCTTAATCTAAGCTGATTCTATGGGATAACAATTGAAAGTAGGCCAAGAAATCCCATTCCTTCACAGATTAAATCACTAGTTTTTTTCTCCTACAATTAGCAGTTGTGAACATATATTTAAATTGAAGGTTGTTTTTTTAATAATCAATTGGGTTCAGTGGATTTTTTTTCCTTTTCTACCTCTGTTTTTTTTTGTAAATAGTCAGAGGAGTAACAATAATTTTTGTTTTCTCACTTTCTTACATAAAATTATAAAAATATGGAAAACATCAAAGATATATATTTTTTCAACTTTTTTCATAACTTGTAGAGAAAACCTTACCCTATGTAACTTCAGAAATACTTCACCTATTTAGTTCTAGGACATATTCCATGGTCTAATGCAAACAAGTTGGGTGAAGAGATGCCTGCTTTAAATAGGAGATTCCTTCAATTTTTTATTTTATTTGATTTGATTTAGTTTATTTTACTTCACGTTTTGTGCCTCTTGGCTAATTTGCGAAGATGGGGATGAGTGATGAAATGATGAAATTGATGAATGAACATTCACAAACAACCAAGCCCGACCGGGATTCGAACCCGGGACCCTTGGCATCGCAGCGCAATGTGCTAACCACTCGGCCACAGGGTCGGGCTCTTCAATTTTTAGCATTCAATTCTATTCTAATGTGAAGGATACCTGTTCCATCATTTCTAAGTCATGGATTATAAGACAATTTAAAGTTGTTTTTTTTTGTACATATATGCTGTGTAATGATAACATAAATTACAGTGTAATATGAATAGATTATTGCAGTTTACGGTTGTTACACAGTATTTTTTTCAGTCATAATCATATAATAATCATATCATTTCATGGACAGTAAATGCTAAAATTTTAAAATTCTAAATTCTAAATTAGTTTCTTGCAGACTCTAAAATTCACATGAAGCCATGAACCTTCAGTATTGTGTACCAGCATACAGAAAAAGGGGATAATATTAATTTTGGTGGAATTAGAAGGCTGGTTAGAAAAAAAAATCTGCTACTGAATTCCTGAAGTACAAAGCAGTTACCAAATCTAATGATTAAAAATAATTGAAACACCACCATAAAATTAAACTTTTTTGTTCTCTGTAATTTTGAATTTAATTCAACAAAATATGATTTTCTCTGTGAATGAACACAACCAAATGAAATAGGTGAAACTTTCATGCAGTTACATGGAATAGTGTTTTCTGCAAGTGTATTTTATAACCATATTTTTTACAATAAGTATGTTTTTGTGTGATTTTTATATATATTGTTAATTGTTTTTGATTTTTGAATTCCTCAGTTAACGCTTTTTTGGGTCTGATTCAGAACATAGATAATATTTTTAATGAAAAATATGTGATCAATATTTTCAAACAAAAAAAATATTGACGTTATTCAAAAGATTATTGACATTATGTATTCCATATTATTTCAACACACACAGGACATTTATGGGTTCATTTTATTGTTATTTGAAGTGCAGTAAGATTTACAAATTTTGAGCAACTGAATCCAGGCCAATTGTATGTGACTTTAATAACAAAACCAAGAATCTATACAATACAGAAAAAACACATGTATTTCTCATAAAATAATAACAAAACCAAGCATCTACACAATACAGAAAACCCCTGCATTTCTGATAAAAACATTCTTTAACATGTTTAAAATTAGATCTATAAATGTAACAGGTGACTAGATCGATAACAAAACCAAATCTTTATATCTTGTACTTTAAACTTCTCACTATTAATGACATTTAATTACGAATTTTTCATGATATATTAATATTTCAAAATATGTTCTTTATAAATTTATAATCACACGATGGCATTGACAAAATGGGAATAATGTATGTGAATGCCTACCTAAAAATAAATCAATTACAGGCACACAAAATCTTATGGGATGATTTTTCCCTTACTATACATATAATCAAATTTTGGTTGCTCAGAACATATGGTTTATTCTTCTTACTTCATTAAATGATTGCACAAATCAAACCCATCTGTTCAATATTGAAAGATATTAAAACTGACCAAAAAGTTATGCTACAAAAAGTATTCAGGCATAAATTAATTATGCAATAAAGAAAGAGAAACATGAAATAATAGAACGCAGGTGTGCCTGCACACACACACAGACCACAGACACACACACACAAAACTCCCCACCCCCACACAAATGTTTAATTATTGCTACTACACCAAATTATCTTCAAAAATGTTTGCTATAAAGTAAATGGTGCATTGTTTAATAAAACAGATATTTAGTGCACACTGAAAAATAAAGAAGCAATGCAATTTCAATTTATATCTTTCAATGATTCTACCAAAAGTTTACAATGTTCATTTTCCTAGTTGTTATTCCCTTGCTTCAACACATTATGAGTATTGTAGTTTAGTTAAAACATATCCCTTAACATGTACTGAATATGTTCAAGAATATTTCCCATAGGTAGGAATAACAACCTCTACTTTGTATAAATTTGAAATACCCCCCTACAGCCGGGAAGGAATAACCTGGCAGTGACGTCACTACCTGCTAAGTCAGCCTTGCCAACTGTTATGAAAGGAATCATGGCATGAGTAAGAGTACGAGATTGAGACCCACATGGTATGGGGGAAAGCTCAACACTTTGTGTCCTTTGCTTGCTGCAATTTCGTCCATGGCGTGCCTTCTATAAGTGCAGTGGCGTGCCCAGGACTTTCAAAAGGGAGGGGTTATGTATACTTTCTCTTGGTAGTCAGCCCTCATTTCGTCATATTTTCCTACCTTTGACGTTCATTTTTTAGAAATACTGGGCAAAAGGGGGGTTATAACCCCCATCAACCCCCCCCCACTCTTGGGCACACCACTGTATAAGCGACCTTGTTTATTTTAATTATTTCATATAATTCGGCTTTCAGCAAACCTTCTGGATGCGGAATATTGTGTGATAACAGCCACAACTTCATTTCATCCTTCCTGTTGTTTGATGTTGTGATTTTTTTCCACTAACGGAGCATTGTCACACACAATAACAGAGTTTGGGGGCAGATTGGGAAGAAACTGTTCTTTGAACCACAACATAAAATTGTTAGTGTTCATCTCCCCATGATAGTCCCAAGAAGTTGTTTTTTAAAGGAACACTAACTTCGCCCTCTCCACAAATCCACTTTCACCACCGGCATGCACAATAATAAACCTGGGACCCTTTCCTGTTGGCACTTTTAACCCCTCGAATCTTTGGAATCCAGCCAAACTTTGGGGACAGTGTGGTGTGTGTTCACGAGACTTTCATCCACGTAAATGAAAGACCGGCGGGGTTGCTCTCTGCGCAGTTCTTTAACTTCACGCAAAAATGATCATCGCAAAGCAACAATGCTGTTTCGTTCAAGGAATAGCTTCATGCAGCCTACGCTATGCTTTTTAAATCTGAACCCTAATTTTCTTATGATCATTCGCAACGACCAACGCGAACCATTAAAATTAATATTTTCTTGCAGTTCCTTCATCAGTTTATCTACGGTGACAACAATGCCTTTCGTGTATAAATCATGGATTGTTCGGTGCATGATTGCTTAATCAAAAGAATCCTGATTTGTGACACGTTGTTGGGCATTTGGTCGGTTTTTGCCCTGTGTTGAAAAAGGTTTCCCGCTCGCACTCGCAACACTTTTGTCTTTCTCCTTCAATATTCTCCACACAGATCTTTCACTGACACCTGGCGCCACAGATGTTCTGGCACCACAGACGTTCTGTGAACAGATGTTGTTTTGTTTTCATCGCAATCAAAGTACTTATACACATTGAAAACTATTTCTCTTGCATCGCTGTGCAAGGGCTTACCTTTACGCCACAACAATGACAAAACCAGCAAAAAAACTCACTAACAAAGAAACAAAATAGCCTGCAATCACTCGCTTATAGCTGCGGTTTATTTCGAAAGACTAATGTAGCAGTGTGGGGGTTTGCACGCCTGCATAACTCCTCTTGGAATGATTTCGATTGGTTTGCATGTCACCTTGTCATCCGCTCTAGCGAATGAGCCTTCGCTTCTGGGAGGAGAGGTAAAGATGGGAGATGACGTCACTACCAAGTTATTCCTTCTGCACTGTACTGAATTTACATCTTTTCTACTAAAATGCAATTATTTCATAGCAGGTGTAATAAAAACCCCTTTACATTGGAAATTTATATAGATTTTCTTTGCACTGCACTATTTTTATTTTGGACACCTTTTTTGGTTTAATATCCAACTTCAATTTGTGAAATAAACCTCAAACGTTTACAAATAAACCAAAATCTGTAAGAATAGGTGATCTTTACTCTCATCGTTAAGTATTTTTGTATAATATGCAATATTAAAAAAAAATTCAATAATTATAAAGTAAATTTGATTACAGTGAAAAGTTTTTTGTTATTTCATTCTAAATACAAAAGCACCTACTCACTTTTATAACGCACAGTCTCCAAAAAAACACACTTATATAACAGCACCACACTGCAATACATCCAACCGTAGGATTTGTATACACAATCAATACTGCTAGAACACAAAACATGCATTCTGAATCAAAGAAGTGAGAGGAAAAAGCGTTAATTGGAACTGCTTCTCAGAAAGGAATTTGCAGATGATAGTGCTCTGCCTAATCTCAGAATGAAAACTCTGAAGATTCCGATTACGAAGAAGATGAAGATTCTCCAGCAGATAACACGAACACTCCCCGTGTGATATTGTACAAAGGGAAACCAATTTCACCGTCAGCAGTGACAGATAGAGTTAACTACTTCACAGACATTGTGGTAAGTAAATGAAACATGTGCCACCAAAGCTGCCATTCAAGTGACTACATTATATTGCTTCCTGTGACATATAACACAAATAATATGTGTTTTATGCAGCCTCATCAAATAATTTCTACCTACAGGCTTGGATTTAGACCAGTGGATGCTTCGGCCTATTCGCACAGTTGCACATGCACAATCAAATAAATCTGTAATGCAAATTAACTTCTATTACACTTATTCAATGAACCATCTCCTTCAAAATATCAATGTTCCCATGCTACTTCACCTTCCAGTTCCTTCCATGCTTCAACCACATTTCTGCATGCCATTGGGTCTGTTGCATCAACTGAGAGACACAATTCAAAGTGCTGTTTTCTGCCAGAGAGTAGAGAAAGCAGGTAGGCTCCTCTGGCTTGGGTCAGGTCAATGGGTTTTCCAAGGGCTCATACACATTTGCATGCACTGGCATTCCTCTTCCATCATGTGATGTTGCAGCCCCATTCTGTTCAAGATTATGTGATGAGTTGAGCCTAGTTCCTAGGCTATGGGAAGGCATTGATATCTATTATAGCTTTGTCTCCCTTTCTAAGATATCTCAGGGACTACAAGAAGAAAGGAACACCTCTTGCCAAATCTAACTGTCCATAGCTGCCAAAGTTGCAGAACAGGTGCACAATAATATAAATAAAAACCACCTTCTTAAGGCCAGCTGCACACCGGATCCGACACGACAAAATGAGTCATTTTTGTTGCAAACCATTGCAGAGAAGGTTTAAAATTACTCTCTTATGGGTGGCCGCACACCGGGTGAAACATTTGACTGAGTCACATTGCAACAGTTTGTGACAAAACAAAGAAAGTCCGTGGAATTTGGTATTGCGTGGAGTGGCATGCGACAAGACAATCTGCACATGCTCGAGTCCATTCACTTCAGCAACAGAACTTTAAATACAGACTGGAAATGAGATAGGGGAGGAAACTATTTGAATAGCGTCTGTGGTCACCGCACTAAATATCGCCACAGTGCAATTATATAGATTCAACTCAAAACATACATCATTACCCGCTTCTTAAAATTGTGTTGCATCGTGTCATATCCTGTCATGTTGGATCTGATGTGCAGCTGGCCTAACACTGCAGTGGTGACACTAATCACAATAGTGATCCACTCGTTTTTGTTTTTTTTTGCCATTGACCTTTGCTCCTAGTGTACCTTAATGGAACAGTCCAGGAACTCTGCTAGTTCAACATTTACTTGGAAAAGATCCATTGTTGACTTGTTATAGAGCTCACCTTTCAGTGGAGCACAATAGTGATCCGCATGACTATTTACAGGAGCATTTTGGATAGGTAGTATTTTCATATACAGGGTGATTCAGAATTCCTGTTACACACTTCTAGGGGTTGTAGAGGGGACTTAGTAGATCAAGTTTTGATAAGGAACCCATGTCCGGAAACGTACTGTTTTGGTACTACACAGATGACAAGATCACATAATTTCACATCTCCAACATCATCTAATTGGGCAAAAATTGTATGTGATGGAGTGACACGATGCGGAAAATGCTCTGCATACAGACGTTGCGCAGCTCTACCATTATGTCCAGCTTCGCCGTAAATTAGGAACATGTTGGTGTTCTCAGCAAATGCGTATTCAACCATACTGTACTGTCTTCCGTAACGACTGAATAGCAACTGATGTGAAGGTCGAAGCACACCGGATAGTAAACAGAGGATGTTGGAAGCAGCACACATGACATCAGGTGACTGAAGACATCACCCTCCGTCAATGTGGGTTTCCTACTGTGAAGCAGATGTGAAATTATGTAAACTTGTCATCTGTGTAGTACGAAAATGGTATCTTTCCGGACATGGGTTCCTTATCAACACTTGATCTACTAAGTCCCCTCTACAACCCCTAGAAGTGTGTAATAGGAATTCTGAATCACCTGTATATAAAAATCTGTTATAAATGTGTGAAGTGGGTGGGGTCCAGACCACAAGAAACCTGGTTGTGAATCTTGTGTGGAAAAAGAATAATACAAGTAAGACTCTAAGACACCCTGAACGTATTTTTGTTTGGTTTCATCACATTCACTAGATTTAGTATTTCCTCCCTCCTGTAATGTATTTATTGAAATAACTTATAATTTTCTAAGTGAACCAGAATACTTTAAAAAGGACATTCTCACTATAAAACTAGATAAATTTTGACAAATAATGGGCAAAAAAAGATAATATTCGATAGATCAATGACGGGTGTTTTTTCCAAGAAACCACTGCAGTGTTAAAACTTGTGATACTTGTTATGCAATCATGACATGCTTCAAATTGTGCAAGGTAATGGTAAAATAAGTACCTGGAACATTACCTCTGTGCTTACATCAATCACAGCATGAGATTGCTTAAGCCATATGGTTTCATCTCATCTTGTATTCTTAAGCTATTTTATGGAAATATGTGAAGAACTTTAAATAGTACTTGAAATGTAAGGTAGAGAAATATTAAAATATTGCATTACAGACACAAAATATTTCTTGGCAGTCAATACAATGAATGTCACAGCACTAGTCTTCAAGAACTCTACTCTGCTTCTGGTCCATTAAGAATTGTTATAACTCCGTTAAGCCTTGTTTCCATGATTATGAAAAACTAAATATGCTGACCAAGGCAGTAATTTATTTTATTAAAAACATAAACTAACGTAACGTTTCAACCTTCTAGCAAGGTCTTCTTCAGACTCTGTATCAAGTACAAAAGTAACCAGATACAACAAGAAGGGTAATATATATACACAAACATTACTCCCTCCAGACTATTTAGAAAGTTGTTTGGAACTTTCTAGCAGATGACTTTCACTTTCCAACTTTACTTTCACCTAAAAGGCTAAACACAATTACTTCCATATAGAATGTGGTTGGACTTTTTAATCTCACGCTCTTTCCCCTTCATTTTTCTTCCTTCTCCTCTCCTCTTTTTCTCTTGTCCTTTCCACTCTTTCCAACATCTTCTTCCATTCTTTGTTTAACTTCAGTCCCTCATTCCAGTTCATTGTGTCTTCTTCGCCTTTCTTCTCTATTTCCTTGGCTTCCTTCCATTTCCTCACTAGCATTCTCTTCTCCCTTCCTATCTGCTTAGCCTCATCCCACTCTATGTCATGTCCTGTTTCTCTCGTGTGTTTAAATATTGCATTTCTCTCTCTCTTAAGTCGTACATCATCCCTATGTTGTTTCAACCTGTCTTTCAGCCTTTTTTTCGTTTCTCCTATGTACACACTCTGACATTCTTTACATTTTACTTCGTAGATAATCCCTTCTTCTTCCTCACTCTTTCCTCTTCTTCTACAGAAGAAGTAAGAAAACGGGCAGGGGAGAATTGGAAGAGAAAGAAAAAGAGGAGAGAAGGTTTGGAATAAGGAGTATGGGGAAGACCACAGAAAAGATATGCAAAGTGCTTAGGAAAGCAGGAATTAAAACTTACAGGAAGGGAGGGAGAAGCATCTTAGGAATAGCGAGGAATGCTAACAAGAAAAAGGAAAACAGAGAAGAGGAAGAAGAAGGGATTATCTACGAAGTAAAATGTAAAGAATGTCAGAGTGTGTACATAGGAGAAACGAAAAAAAGGCTGAAAGACAGGTTGAAACAACATAGGGATGATGTACGACTTAAGAGAGAGAGAAATGCAATATTTAAACACACGAGAGAAACAGGACATGACATTGAGTGGGATGAGGCTAAGCAGATAGGAAGGGAGAAGAGAATGCTAGTGAGGAAATGGAAGGAAGCCAAGGAAATAGAGAAGAAAGGCGAAGAAGACACAATGAACTGGAATGAGGGACTGAAGTTAAACAAAGAATGGAAGAAGATGTTGGAAAGAGTGGAAAGGACAAGAGAAAAAGAGGAGAGGAGAAGGAAGAAAAATGAAGGGGAAAGAGCGTGAGATTAAAAAGTCCAACCACATTCTATATGGAAGTAATTGTGTTTAGCCTTTTAGGTGAAAGTAAAGTTGGAAAGTGAAAGTCATCTGCTAGAAAGTTCCAAACAACTTTCTAAATAGTCTGGAGGGAGTAATGTTTGTGTATATATATTACCCTTCTTGTTGTATCTGGTTACTTTTGTACTTGATACAGAGTCTGAAGAAGACCTTGCTAGAAGGTTGAAATGTTACGTTAGTTTATGTTTTTAATAAAATAAATTACTGCCTTGGTCAGCATATTTAGTTTTTAAGAATTGTTAGTATGCAAATATGCATTCCAATTTTCATTTGGGGGGAGGGGGTGGAGACACGTAAACCCAAATATCAAGACAATTTGCAACTGCACTTTTTGTCATCTTCTGGGAATTAATTATAAAATGTGGATATTTTTTAATTGCTTTTTTGAACTGCAAGTCAGTAACACATTTTTTAATGGCATTTTTTTTACCTTTTGGATGTGATATGTAAATAATACCTAACTAATGTCAATATATTTATATTTACTCTTGAGCATGGATTATTTCACTTCTGGCATATACTCAAGTGTTAATTTTGACCACATACATATTTCAGATACTTGTTTCATGTTTTGGTTTTTGAAAATGAAATGGTACTTTTTGAAATATTTTCATTTTGCCATCATTATTTTTTCTTAATAGTTGAATATTACAGAGGCCATATGTCAAATAACTGTGGTATAAAAGTTTAATAAACAATTAAAAGTTATTTATGAAAAAAAAACAATTTTTTTCTAACTTCTGAAATACTTTATGAATACATTTTGAAAATATGAAATTTCCTAAATTTCTGGAGATTTACAGAAAAAAATTGCATTTCATATTTCAGGGTGCATATATATTTGGTACGCATTACAAAGAGCCTCTTGGTCCGGTCAGTCAGGTATCTGATTGCCACATGGGTAGGGTTACCAGACGTCCAGTGGCGTGCCCAAGGGAGGGTTGGTGGGGGTTATAACCCTCCCCCCCTTTGGCTCAGTAATCCTAAAGAAAATAACATCAAAGGTAGGAAAAGATGGCGACATTAGGGCTGACTACCAGAAAAAGTGTACATAACCCCTCCCTTTCAAAAATCCTGGGCACGCCACTGCAGACATCCTCTTTTTTCTGGACATGCCTACATTTTAGCTTAATGTCCAGCATTCGGGAGGATTCAGACACTATAAAAAAGTTGTGCTAGAACAAAAACTGAAGCTATTAATCAACAAAGTTTTACACGGATGGAAGTAATCATGGCTCCTACAAGGTGTTTGCCATTCTTAACTTTTTTTGTAAAGCAGGGGGTTTACAGAACAAAGTTATTGAACCCAAATTAAACTTCTGGCACTATTTCAAGTTATGTTAAGGGCATTGTTTCAAATAATTTCAAGTTACATTAATTGCTGAATACAGTGGAACCTCAATTTTACATTTTTCATGGAACATGCTGAAAGGACTTAAAATGCAGAAGAATGTAAATTCGAAGACAATTTTATATCTTGCTTCATTGGGACCATCATGATTGAATGTATATTGCGGGAAAATGTAAAATCGAGGAACGTAAATTCGAGGTTCCACTGTATTTGCCATTCCAGGTAATAATGCAAATGTTGAGAGAGTATTTTCATTATGTCAGCACAATGGACTGAGAGAAGAAAATTGTCAACGAGCCTGTAAAAGGTGTGATACTGGTTCAGTATAATTCAGAGTTCCATAAGTATATTTTGACTGAACCTTAAAGTTTAAGAAAAATTGGCTCCTCCAAGAAATATGCCTGAAAACGTGTAGTAAGAAGTGTGTTGTTTAGTATTGATTATAAGTTTAGGAATTTTGTATTAAGCTGATTAATATGTGTCAACCTACTTCAAACTTTTTTTGTGCCAAACACATCTGACATGCTCTTTCAGACAGATATTTTCTAGTAAGAACACTGACAAACATGATATTAATGGAAGCACACATCATAGTTAAAAATATCACTGTACACTGGATTGTGTAACCTGCGACTTATCAGAATGTCTTCTCATGCAAAAAAAAAAAAAAAAAAAAAAAACTTATAAAAAAGAAAAATCTAAGATTTACTTACACTATAAATATTTTTATTTTTAATTTTCAAATTTTACTGCTTGTACTTATCACCGTGAAACTACATCAGCAACTAAGATTTGTGTATTTTGTACTTTGGTTAATTGTGACAATGAGGATGAATGATAAAATTGATAAACAGTGATGTTCAGTGACCCCAGCAATTGGTGTAGCAATTGATTATGGGTAAGATTGTTCATCTCCTACCCCTCCCCCCCCCGACAATCAAATGCATAGATTTCAGTGTTGTTTCAATGCAGACAAAATAATTTAGCTATTTAATGGAAGTGATAATTTATTTAAATCTAAAATTTATTTATGTGTATCCACGTGTGCAAATACCTGAATCCTCTATGAAGTTTCACTTCGAAAATTTAGCACAATTTGCATCTAACGTTATAGCAGATCAGTCCTCACCTTCACAATTAAATAGATATAACAGAGATGCTAAATAAATAAATACAAACTGGAAAGGAATCTTATAGTGGTCATAAATCCCCTATTGGATTTAATATTCTTTAAAAAGTAAGTAATTGTATTTATCTTGACCCCATTTTTCTGCCAATGTTGACATTCAAAATACTTTTTCCGAAACCTGACCTTTATTAAAAACCATAGGTGTAGATAGAACTTTATATTTGGGTGTGCACAAAGAAAAAAAATGAGGTCTTGTACCTTTTTAATAGCATATTTTGCAACACAATCACTTGGCTCTTTAACTGCACTGATGTTTGTAAAGGAATATAAATTCACTAAATGACAGTGTTGAAAATTTCTGAATATATGTAGTAGAAAAAAATCAAATTGCATAGAAATTACACACACACAAAATGTTCATAAATGTTACAAACAAATACATCAAAATACCCGTCATCTATAACAAGAGACGTCTGTCAAAAGGTACAATGTTCTTAAACTCATCAATAACTTCATTTACATCAATAGACTAAGCTTTTTCCTGTTCCACAAATAGAAAAAGCAGGGCTTCCAATCTATCCTGCTTCTGAGTTGCTCTTAATTTAGTTTTAACTTGGGTAAGCTTGGAGAAAGCTCTCTCACACGTGCAGCTTGTGACAGGTATAGAAGAAAGGCGCTGTAGTACAGAGTAGAATGCAGTAAATATCTTCTTTCTCCAATGACATCAAAAAATCTAAAATCTATAGACACTCGTTTCATCAATGATAATGCACATGTTTGTACCAAGTAATGACATTTTCAACTTCTTACAAATTGCCGCTCTTATTGAAATATCTGTATTTAATTCTCTTTGATAAAGCAGCCCATTAGGGTGTGCCTAAGCACACCTGGCACACCCCATAGCTACGCCTATGTTAAAAACTTTATGAGACAAGCAAGAAGTTTTAAGAAAGCGCTCTTTGAAAATAATAAACATGTGGAAGAAAGGTCTTGAGTTCAAATTCCAAATGTTTATGGTGTTCCTCATCACTACTATGAATTCGTTAGCCATATTTATTGTCACATCGGGATTGAAGTTTGAAAACTGGAAAAAGTTACGTGAAATGGCAAAAATGTAAATTAGCACAGCAAGAAAACTGATAAGAGGTTTTGTGTAATTTGCCCCTTGTACATTTTTTCACTGTACTTTGTTTGTTTGTTTGATTTGTTGTTTAAAGTCCACTTTATGCACAGTAAGGCTAATCGGGACTGGACCTACAGTTTAAAGTGAGATCCAAACCACTATGTGCCTCCACCGGGTTCGAACCCGGGACCCCTTGATGACAAGGCAACAACGCAACCTCTGTGCCATCGGGGAGGCCCTTTCACTGTACTTGTCTGCAGACTAAGTACAATACACCAACCCCCCACCACGCATATATATATATTTCAGATTGATAGTCTTATCAAAATGTATTGATCAGCTCTCGTACTTGCGTGCAAGAGATTTGTGTAATTAAAGATAAAACTACTAAAATGAAAAAGAGAGGTTTTTGTTTTTTTATGTTATTATACATAATTACATTCCTTACTGGAGATAAAGAAGCTGTTTCCAGTAATTCATCTGCACACACAATACTTACTTTCTCATTTCATAAAAAATAAGACTTGAAGCCATATGCTATTATAAATATAAATGTTATATTATAAATATAATGCTTAAAATTTGTGGTGTAAATATTGGAATTACTCCCCTGCGTTTCTCAGGCAAAATGAAAGGAGGTGGGGGAACCAATCCTCTATCACTCTATATAGGTGATAGAGTAGGGTACCTGAAACTATGAGGTTTCAACCATTGCACTGACCGGAGGGTTCGAGGTGAGGGGGAGGGGAATAAACACAGAAATCTTCCCTTCACTTTCCAGGGCAGGCTCTACCTGAAACTGGTCTGGCGGTCGAAAAACCTGCTAGAGTAGTTCCTTCCAGCCTGCCTCGCTATGGTACCGAGGGGTGAGAAGTGCGTGAAAAAAACTGTTGCACATGAACTGTGGCTTCGAGAAGGCAATAAATATTGTGATTTAAAAATAATTAGATGTATGATATCATTGATCTATCACTGCTAGACTCCCTACTCCTCAGTGCACATTGATGAATGGGTTCTCACAAAATCTGGACCCAGGTTGGGACTGAATCCTGTAATCTTGACTGCTGATATTGTTAGTCAATCACTTAATGCATTTTGCCACTGGGGTGGTTACTAAGACATATGTGTATGTACAGGTATTTACACAGCACATAGGAGAACTGTTGGCATCATTTTACATGGTTTGTTAAATAATGTGCTATTAAATATACTTTTTATTGTTATACTTGGGGCGTTCAAAAATGATTGGCACTACAATTTTTTTGTGTTCACAGGTACCATTTATTGAACAATCGAATACAGATTATATTAAAGGTATTCCCCGCCAATGTCTATGCACTGTTGCCATCGTTCTGGCAGCTTCCGTATTTGCGTAGCAAACCATTCTGGGGGGGAGGGGATCCTGGCACCACTGGCGGACAACTGCATGAAGTTCGTCATTTGTGGTGAACTTCTTACCCCGCATGACCTCTTTCATTGCGTCGAATAGGGCATAGTCGCTAGGAGCGAGATCCGGCGAATATGGAGGATGTGGCAGCAC
Source organism: Lepisma saccharinum (assembly GCF_977018435.1). Lineage (NCBI taxonomy): Eukaryota > Metazoa > Arthropoda > Insecta > Zygentoma > Lepismatidae > Lepisma > Lepisma saccharinum. The sequence goes on along the minus strand of NC_139247.1, from coordinate 41,791,959 downwards.
AGTAAACCCTAGTTCACGCACGGTGGCCATGGTCTGGCAACTGAGATGTGGGCGCGCATTGTCTTGTTGGAGAAGAACGCCACATCCCCATTTTCCGTGGCAGCGTTGTTGAATGCGTCGGCGGAGTTGGAGCAGTGAACTGCAGTACCGATCACTGTTGATGGTCGTATTGGGAAGGAGCCAGTCCACCAGAAGTATCCCTTTCTGATCCCAGAACACAATAGCCATTTGTTTGTGCATGAATAGTCCTGGCCGTGACTTCTTGGGACAAGGGCTCCCAGTATGTCTTCACTCCATAGACTGGCGTTTTTTTTTCTTGAGTCTCATGGAAGAACCATGACTCGTCGACGGTGACCAGATGCTCAAAGAACTCCGCTGGATCTGCACCGTACTGTTGCACCAACTGTTCGCATTTCTCCACATGCTGCTGTTTCTGCGCTCTGGTGAGGGAATGGGGCACCCATTGGGCACATACCTTCTTCATCTTCAAATCCTCATGGATGATGGTGTGGAGGGTTCCCCGTGATAAACCTGTTGCCATCTGTAGTTCATCAAACATCATGCGTCTGTTCGTCATTATCAAGTCATTGACACACTGGGCATTGTTTGCTTTGCATGCAGTTGCTGGACGCCCAGTGCTTTTGCATTTTTCCGCAGTCCCTGCCATCTTTGATCTCTGCTACCCACCGAAACACGAATCTGCGACTTGGTGCTGTCTCCCCACATATGGCTAATAACCTCTTGTGGATGTCTGAAGCAGTCACTCCTTCCCTCCAGAGAAACCACACTGTTCACGTTGCCCATGCGTGTCTGCTTCCATGTTGTCAGATCACTGTCCACCAGCATACTGGCATGCCAGAACAAATGCTGCTGCTATGTGCTACCTATGGGAAGCAGCAACACCATCTGGTGGCGGTAGACAGTACTATCATCCATCTTCACGCAGACATCAACACACATTTCACACTGCTACTTTGCAGGAGTTATGGGGGAGTGCCAATCAATATTGAACGAACTATATTAATGTGGGAGTGAGGTTGGCAGTTGGTAGGTAGGGCCTGACCCTCGAGGGCTGTTGTGCCACATTGGTATTTTGTATTTATCTTACTTTACTTCATGTTTGCCACTTTGAATAATGATTAGATGACATTGCTGAACACATACTTACAAAGTTGTGGCTCAAACCTTGAACCTTCAGTTGACAGTTTAGAATACTCGGTCAAGTATACCCCCCACCAAGGAACTGTCTATTTTTGATGTACATTTTCAACTCTAATACTATTGTAAAATCATGCATGTAATTACAAAATATGTTCATATTGACAGAAAAAGAAGAAAAAGAAAGATGGGGAAAAGAAAGAAAAAGCCGTAAAGGAAGAGCAACAGGAGGAAAAGAAGGAAGGTGATGCAGAAAAGAAAGAAGAAGAAGCAAAGGCAGAAGAAAAGCCAGCAGAGGAGAAACCGAAAGAAATTGATGATGATTGTCTGACCCTCGCTGATCTTGCAAAGAGGAGAGAAGAAGCCGAGAAAGCGCTGCTGGAGAAGAAGATGTTGTTGGCTGAAAAGTTGCTGGAAATGGCCGAGGAGGAAAAGCGTGAAAGAGATGCTGAAAAACGGAAAGACAAAGATGACAGGGACAAGTATGACCCATCCACCTATGTGCCTCCCCCAGATGATGTGGATATATTTAGCCTGATAGATGAAGATAAATTGCAGGAATTTCAGGAGGTAGGTGAAGTGTTACTGATAATAGTGCTTCCCAATTAACTGCGGATCATTATATTTTCAAAGCCAAGCCTCAGACTTCTTTCTTGTACATTTAAAATTCTTATTTCTCTTGTAGTCTATGGTTATTACAAGCATAAAAACACAGTTTTTCATTGTGATGTTTCACAAGAACACATGCTCCCTTCATCAGACATTTATTTTTAGTTTGGTTAAAGATACAGTTATAACAATGGTTACAAATTTTTTAAAAAATAATCAGTTATACAATGGATCTTGTCAATGTTACATTGTTGCAATGTATCAATATAGCTGTGAAACAAGCAGTCTGTTTCATTTTCAGATAAAAAAAATTTTGATCGCATTTTTTTAAAAAAAATATGAATCCCAAATATCATCAGTCAATTCAAAATCATCATTGCTTTCACACTTTCTTGATCTCAGCCAAGCTGGGGGTGATGTGATCAGCACCACATCCCTGGCTGCCTTTACCCCCCAGAGTTTCCTCCAGGTACCCACTTTATACGAGGGGTGTAAGGGGTGACCTTCCACGTAGGTGCCCAAAAGTCAACCTCACTTCCACGTAGTGCACCCTGGAGTCAAGACTAACGAGGCTCTGGCGACTGGCACTATGGCCAGTATAATTTTGTGTGTGTTGTCCTGTTTGTTGTCCTTGTGTGTGCTGAGTGCCCGTTTACGGCCTCAGCTTTTAACAGAAGTCAGAACATTTTAACATTTTTAGTTATGCAACGCTAGAGTTGTTATTTGTAATGATAAGGGGCTGGCCCCCGTATAATGTGATGGGAGCAAAATAGCCTAAGTGCTGACGCTCCCAAAATTTTAAATTCAAAATCAAAATCAAATCACTTTATACGACACTGGGTGGGCACTGGAGCAGCTTGAACAGGTTGAAAAAGTCGCGGTTCTAACCCGTCTTGTAAAGAAAATATTTGTTATTCTTTAATGAATAAATTATCTTAGGTACATACTGCATCATTTCACTGAAATTAATAATATCTCAGCCCTCACCTTATACATCAAGTCATTCATTTTCTCAATAATGGAATACTGCTCTCCTGTCTGGTCTATTGTGTGTTCCATTCAGCTCTCTAGAATTGATTGTCTTTCACTTTTTCTAGCTATACTTTGTTACAGGATTCCCTCATTACACAATTTTTCATCTCCACATCTCTTACCTTTTGTAAACTAACAGACTGAATATCAGCACCATTTGCAGAATGATTTCAATTATTTATACAAAATTGTCAATGGGAAAATCCACTGCAACACACTCCTTGAGAAATTTCACTTTAGAGTACCTATGAAAAACTCAATATGCTGACCAAGGCAGAAATTTATTTTATTATAAAACATAAACTAAACGTAACGTTTCAATCTTCTAGCAAGCTCTAGTTTATGTTTTATAATAAAATTAATTTCTGCCTTGGTCAGCATATTGAGTTTTTCATACGGAAACAAGGCTTATTGGTGTTATAAGAGTACCTATGTGCACAACACATAATGCAAGCTTCTTTTACATAAGAAAACTAAGAGTAGAAATTTAAAATAGATCTCTCTTTTATAGACTTCCCAAACAATATAATGACCTCTCTTCAAGTATTGATGTATTTTCCTTGGAGTATGCCTTTTGGTCTTCTATCAGAAGAAATGCTTGTAAATAATATCAAATAGTGTCATATTTTATTTATTCTTCGTTAATATTTGTTCATTTTTGTGTTAATTTGTTAGTCTTTATTTCTATTTTTTATTATAATTATGTTCCTTCCTTCTTTTTTCAATGTTCACAATTTCAGTGTACAATGGCAATCTGTGCTGTGTCTGGAATATTCTCAATAAATAAATAAATAAAAGAGAGCATAACATTTACAATTTTACAATACACAGAAACGTAGTGTCATGGATTTTAAATCTTTGCAAATTTCCCATACAAATCTTTGTAAATTGCACATAAATATGTAAATGTAAACTTTTACACGAAACTTGACTTTTCATTCAGGCATTCAACTTGCTGGATCTTAACCAAGATGGTTTGATTGACAAAGCAGACCTTGAAATGACATTTATGACCCTTGGGAAGCTAATAACAGATGATGAAATTCAAACAATGCTAAGTGAGGTAAGTAATTGAATAATTTTATAAGTGACCAATACACAACAGTCAATGTTAAATTAATCCTGCTTCTATACACCAGTAGCAGTTGCTACCATCTTATGGTATCTAGAGTTTGCTGGTGTTCAGGCTACTTTTCACACACAGGGTGTTTCTCTAATTGGTTGACCATGGAAATTAATTATTACAGAAATACTAATTATTGTTTATTGTAGGAAGATAAAACTGGAATATAACATACATGAACATGTGACATTACACCAAACGCTGCAAATAAACCACCGCCTTGTTCTGAACAGACGGTACAACCTTTTTTCATATTCTCAAAGGTTACAGCAAGATGGTACATGTAATGAAGCATGGCCATCTTTATTCCAAGGAAGGCCGGAATCCTGAAATTTGACAATGCTGTTTCACAGACTTAAAAATCAAGCAACAAAGCATGGGCGCGAGTAGCAAAATTGATGTTGACTTTTAAAGAAACAAGGGAATCTGCATAAAATGTTTTTGTTGTGTCAAATCTAAACAGAAGATTGACATTACAAGGTAAGTAACATACAGGAACAATATAAATATAAATTTGCTGTTAAGTAACTGGAAATAAGCAGAAAACACAAGGCCAACTTTACATATCATACGCAGCATGGAACTCTCCAATAATGTGTAGTTTGCTCTAATTTTATTTGCTAGCATTTCGGAATGACATTTGAATCTCTGAAACAACTAAATATTTAAATGCTGGAAGATCTAACACACTGGCTTTAAGTTCTAAAGGTAAGACGCACAAAGTAGTTGGGGGCGCGATAAACCAGCATGAGCGAGTATTACACTCAGTGTGAAAATCTTGTGTACATATTTCTGTACGTCTTCATTTTAGCAGTCTATGACCTAATTTGTCAAGATTTTCTTCAATAGACAATACATTGTAATTACCATGTGCGTATGGACAAATATTTGTTTTGTGTGCATGAAGCCCATATGTACAAGGCTAAAATAATGCCGAGTGCTGGTGATTATGTACTCCCTGTGAGAAAGTGGATAATTTTGCATGGTTTAGAAATTAGGTGTTACATTTCCATTGTTTTTTTTCTTGCGGAGATATGTTACAGTGAAGGAATTAATGATTTTGTTCTACTGCTTTGTTAGGTTATGCCTGTTCAATTTTATGCTCTTACAGGTTTGTTTGAGTTTGTATCCATGTAGGAAGCGAGGAACTTCCTACAGTTTAATTTATACTTATTTCCAGTTTTCTACTTTTTAAGAGTTTAATGAGCATTATAAAATTTTGAGTGCAATCAAGTTTCACTACTCGACTGTCAAGATTCAATGTGCTAGCTATCACCCACTCATTGCCTGCCGTCATCCAACAGGCAGACGAGTGAGGGGCAGTGCAAGGGAGGGTGGGGGGTACGTGGTGGGTTACCCAGTTCCGCGAGGAAGGTCCCGTGGGTTCCTCAACAGTGATGCCAACTGTAGCATAATGGTTCTAAACATAGCAAAATTTGAACTTCGTTGGCACCTAGCCAGGCCCGTAGCTAGAATTTATCTCCGGGGGGGGGGGGGGGGGCCTCACAGGTTATCAGGGGGACTTTTTAACGAAGTCCATTTTTTTAAAAAAAAATATTAAATGAAGGTAAATTGTGTGTGGGGGAGTGCTCATTCATTTATAAATATCATATACTACACAAATACTACATTTTTCTACATCTTTTAAAACATCTCTTGAAGTGTTAATTGACTGATACTGAAATTATCCCTTACACATCCCACACCATTTTAGATGATACAGATATGTATATCACACACAAAAAACGCACAATATTTAATCAAAGTGCCTCCAGTATATTCCACCCCCGGCCGAAGCAATTAAACTCCCCTTCCTTCCCAAAACTTGGGAGCTGTTGTTGACCTTTGACGCAGATGCTGAGGGTACTTGCATGATGACATCAGAGTCATAGATTTCTGTCTAAACGGGAGGTTGCAACACGGACAGTGAAGGTACAGATAAACAAGCTCCCCTATGAAAGAACTTTCTGAAGTCTAGAGAATATTCTAAATACTTGCAGCTACTTCTGCTCATAAACAAAATGAGCGAATGTAATAGATACTGTTCCTATTCTGTGGATTTATCCTTAAAGTTGTGAGTTGTCTACATTTTCACTCTTCACTGCAAACAAATTATGCAAAATAGTTTACCTAATGTAAAGGGGGGCTGATGGCAGTGCCAGGGGGGCTGACGGCAGTTCCAGGGGGGCTCAGCCCCCCTGGTTCACTGCCTGGCTACGGGCCTGCACCTAGCACTCTGTTTTGGCATAATGGAAAATCCAGCATCATCTCAAAAACGGGCATCCTTGGGAAACAGAGAAATTGAATTCTAATGAACATATTTTGAGGAAATATTTATTTTTAAGATCGTGTTTGTACTTCTCTAGCGGACTTGTTTCAAACAAAAGGAAGTATGTCGACCAAAAGAAAGCTTTTACAGGCCCTGATCCATCCTCTTGTTTTCATATGTTCTTTATCCTCCCCGATTTAACAAGGGAGGAACATTTCATAAAAGGAAATCGGTAGAAAGTTGGAGGTCACAAATAAAACAAACGGACGCCGTTACCATTCATGGAATTTTCTTTAACTTTTTTCAAGCACTATGCTAAACCCATTTTATTTTGAATGGTCGAAATTCCTAATGTTGCTTAACTACAATAAATAATCAATAATGCAGTTCACAACTCCAAAATAGCAAAATAAAATTGAACTTAAAACTACTACAGTCATCAGAAAATGATAATAATAAATTAATAATAACTGCATAATAATAATAATAAACCCTAGCATAATTTTATCACATTTAGCATAATTTATGAGTTGAAACAGCACCTTTTCTTATCAGGAGGTTGGTATTGGCAAAGCTGTTCTTAATCCACACATGACAGGCAGGGAGGGCCTGCAGCTAACATTACAAATCCAATGGCTAATCCAAGGTACAGGCGATACATGTCACTGTGTAATTGAATGCATTTCGAAAACTTTCCTTGGTCTGTTTACCATAACTTCCTACACCCCAAAAATTCCACGAGTCGCCACTGGTTTGTATTGTTTCCAGAATATTTGTTTGAGTGTTGTAGTTTAACCCTTGCACTTAATACAAGTAACAGCTTCGAGTGTGGTACCTCATGCACACAACTTCTCTCAGCGTGGAATTTGCTCTTTGCATAAACATGTTCTAAATTAGTCTGCCTCTATGTCATGGTTATAGCTCTTTGATGTCGCTGATTAATTTTGCACATGGCAATTAAAAATCTTAATGACATCAATATTGGATATTTATTATATTTGATGATTCACCACATGTGAAAAGTAGCCTACGAAAAGTTTCGTGAAATGCTGGTATGCGGCTCAGAAAAGCCAATGTATATTTTTCAACAACTTAATAACATACTGCTTTACTTATGAAAAATAATGTTGAATACACTAGCACAGAGGTTCCCAAACTTTTTCGTTTCACAGCACCCTTAGGGTTTTAAAATTTTTCCGCTGGAATAGGATGGGGACAGATTTACAGATAATGTACAGGGTGTCTGATAATTCAATACCTATTTTTTTAGTTGATAACATAGAAAGCATTGTATAGTGGTAACTATCACAGGGAATGAAAGATAATTCTGTGCCATTTATGTTGCAGGTAACTGAATATGTCACCAACGCCTAGCACAGAAGAGAGAGCAAGAATTGCTGCAAGGTACGAGGTATGGAAACCGGTAGAGGATTACTGACTGACCAGCGATCCGAGAGCTCTCGAGTTTTCTGCGCATGCCCGAAGTAGAAGAGTCCAGTCGTAAATTGGGGGAGTTTGCGGAATCGCTTCTCTGAAACGCGAGCAGCGCGAGTGTCACGTGGGGAAAGAGAGCAATGTTGCCAACCGGAGAATATTGACACAAGATATTGGAAGTGCTCTGGCCGTGGAGAGGCGTCTTTGCAAAAGCTGAAGTCTTGAACGTAGCGCCAGTTCGGCATCTTTGACCCAACCCCAGAGGAAGCCGACTGGCCCCGTATCTGGTTTCGAGCCACCACTATGGGCGTCCGGAAGGGGGGGGGGGGCAAGAGGGGACGCCCCCCCTGAAAAATGAAAGTCATCCAAAACTTATGTATTTCGCACATATAATTTCATTTTAGCCACAATAATATGTGTTACTTATTGCATGATCACCATAAATTCAAATTTAAGCAATGTGTTTTTAGGGGACAGCACTATTTTTGGAGAAAATGTGCCTTGTTTGCCCCCCCCCCCCCTGGAAAAAAAACCTTCCTTGCCCCTCCCTGGAAAAAATCCTGCAGACGTCCATAGCCACCACTTGTTTTTTCGTAAAGCGATGTTGTCACTTTTGCATGCAGTGTTTAGACATCCATTCATTCACTGCCATGTTTTACTCCCAAGGTCTTTATATTATATATAAAAAAATAGCACAGCACAATAACACTAATCGAGATTCAACTCTTCAATACCAACAGTGAACCTAAAATTGACAAACGGCATGGTTGTGCATGTCCCTCGGTTTTCGTTACTTATGTTCTGGTGGATAAGCATCCTCGCAGATTGGTAACACTGTTCAACGTGCAACCGCGAGCGGCGTTCTCGCGCCTGCCTTCCTATCGCCAACTTCCCCTTTTTCTTGGCACTTTGCCAACTGGAGCTCTCGGATTGCTGGTCAAACAGTATCTTCTTTGTATCCGATCATGATTTCTGCAAATTCCATGCAGTGGTCACAGTCCTCGGGAAAGATTCGCTGGACATATTGAGGCTTCCAGGAACGGAAATTTAATTCTTTTTTCAAAACAGTCACAATGGAATAGTGTGTTAACTCTCTCTCTCTCTCTCTCTCTGCTGGCCTGGTGGATGAACTTTTTAGGGCTTCTTTCAAACATTTCCCGCACGTGTGCAACATTCTCCTCTGATAGTGATGTTGACGGTCGACCAGTACGTCGCACATCCAACATAGAACCTGTTATCATCAATTTGCTGTGACATTTTTTGTTGATTTTGGGATTAAGCGTTGCATTTCAACCATTCACAGCTCTCCACCAATGCTGGATTTGAACTACTGATTTCCATAACGCGTACCTTGCAGCAATTCTTGTTCCCTCTTCTGTGCTAAGCGATGGTGGCATGTTCAGTTACCTGCAACATAAATGGTACAGAAATATCTTTCATTCCCTGTGATAGTTAACATTATACAATGCTTTCTATATTATGCATTATCAACTTAAAAATAGGTATTGACTTCTCCAATACTCTTTACATATGTGTTACACCATGTTTATAATTACAATTGTTTCAAACATGAATATGAATTATGTTGCTTATTTCCAGATGGAGGTGAGAGGATATGGACATTACATTCATATTAAAATTGGCTAAGTTAGCCTGTTGCAGTCCACACTAGACTGCACTCGCTTATAAAATGTCAAAGGCGTAATTAAAATTCTGAATTTGGCTTATATTTTCAAATGTAAACTGTATTTTTTTAAAAAATAAAGTTATAAAATTGTCAAATTTATTTTCAGGCTCCAAGTCCATTAGATTTTGAAGGATTTGTTGTTTTATTGGGGCACAAAGCTATGCAGATGGAATGTGAAGAAGTTCTCAAGGAAGCTTTATCAAAGTGGGACTATGAAGGCAAAGGATACATTTCAGAAGAAAGGTAACATTTTCTCAGAATCTTAAGTCAATTGCTATAAACCAGCATGCTGACATTACACAAAATTCTAAAGGTTTGTGATTAATAAATAAATCAACGATACAAAAAGAAAAAAATTTGAATGGAGGTGAAGATGTCTTGTTTTATTATTGCATTCCAATATAAGAACACAATGATGTAAGAACCAAGTAATGTGCTTGCTTTTTTTATTGAGTAGTGTTTCAGTACGACTTATGTTACTGTCAGCATACCAGTTCAGCTGATAACTGGAAAGATGTCCACAAGGTACAGAATATGATGATGGTTGAAATTAAATAGAAATGCATATTTTTTCTTTAATTCGAGTGAAAATCAGGTGATAAAAGTGAATTCCGTGATCAAACGATGGCTGCTTTGCAACTATCTTATGAACAAGCACATATTATTAATAACAATTTCTGTCGTAAATTTTATGTCACTTTGTACATTAAACACGACAATGAAGATTGATTGATTTGATTTTATTTATTTTACTTCCCTTTTCTGCCACTTTTGGCAAATCGTGAAGATGAAGATGAGTGATGTCATGATGAAGGGACCCTCACAAACCATGACCCCTGGCATTGTAGCATGCTGTGCTAACCACTCTGCCATGGAGGTTAGCTAATGCATCAAAAACAAACCAATCAAAATTTAATATTTATTAACAAGTGTGCTCCATTTTCAACTGTAATTGTACTTAATTTTTAATTAATCTTTCATTTTCCAGACTAAAGCATGACTTGATGTGCTGGGGAGACAGATTTACATCTCACGAAGTGAGTAAAAAGAAACTATATTAGGGTTACCATTAATTTTGACAAATCAAATTCTCTGACGTTTTCACATTTTCCAGGCATTCTTAGGTACTTTAACACACTAATAGTTTCTTTAATAAAGAAAATGACCTCTTTCCTTGGATATCCATAATAACAGCAATCCTTGCCAATCTTGAAAACCTATTGAATGTTTGAATATGGACTCATCATACAAAAATCAACTTACATTATGTTAAAATAAAGGTAAAGGTAAAGTTCCACATGCATATAGCATCGTGCCTTGAAGGCACATTTAGGGTATGTGGGGGTAGGGGCCCACACATTCTCGATCTCAGCAATTTTGGAGGTGATGTGATCAGCACCATGCTCCAGTTGCCTTTACTCTTCAGGGTTGCTCCCAGGTAGGGCTGCGCGATATCAAAGTTCAATCGATATAGAGTCAATATATTGAAAATATCGACATCGATATTGATATTGACGATGCCAATAATATCGATATCTACAATGGCGAAAATACCGATATTGACAATACCAAAAATACTGATATCGGCAATCCAGACAATTCCGATATCGACAATCCTCTAAATCTTTCAATTTGAAGTTTCGTCACTGCTCGTACCATCGAAACTATGCATCAAACAGAAAAATGTTATTACAAAATAGTTTGTGATGTCACACGCTGTATATGACGTGTATATACGGTTGTATATCGAGGCGAGACCAAGAACGAGACAGTCATTTACAACTTGAGACCGAGTCTTTGCCAAGTGTCATCTCGTATTGATAGCATCTCTGTACATGGGCACACAAGAGTAACCAGTAAGTTCTATAAAGTAGGAACCTTACTCTTTTTCTTGGTTGCTGCACGAATTTCCTTCCCATGTTAATCAGAGGCAATCTCTCATCATTCACTTCCCAATTCCCAAGTTCTGTCCCCTCATGGTGAACGCATTGTCATCTTAACATTGTTATGCTTGACTTAAGTTGTACATAAGAAATGCACCAACACCATATGTCGATAACATTGACATAAACATATTGAATATCACCATCGACGTATCAAATATTGATATCGATATATCGCACAGTCTTATGCCCAGGTACTCATTGATTTGAGGCTGGGTGAGCCAATTTATGCGGGGACAAGGCCAGAAAAATTCCAACCTTAGATCACCATTGCCGTGTCTTTCATGTGGCTGTCCGACACCCTACTGACTGGACCACCATGGGTGGCCAGAGTGCTGGTATCTTATATATAGATAAGCAAGTAGAATATCTTAATACATATTGCACAAATTCTGATTGGATCATTTATTTTAACTCGTGATATGCATTTGTGACAAGTTCCTTATTAGAATTGGAGTGATTTTTGCATGTTCATTAAACATAGTGAAATCAGTTGTGTTAAAGTGCTTCATGGTATGATGAATAATCATATATTACTTGATTTAATTTTTATTATTTAGCATCGTTTATTTCTCTTTTGGCTAATCATGATGATGAGGATGAAGTTGACGAAGGAACACTCACAAAGAACACACATGCGCAGTCTGGGATTCGAACCCAAGACCACTTGTGTCATGGCATGCTGTGCTAACAAGAACTGTTTCCCCGTGATAATCACACATGCTTATCTAGTAGTGGAAATCTGAAACAAACAGTACACTCAGACACTACGAAACATTTTGATTCATGAATGTAGTTGCTAGATATGTTGTGTATTTTGTTTTGCTTTATCCGTACTAATATTTTCCTTTCAGAGTAAGTTACAATATTTTAATGTCTTTTCCCTGTATTTATTGTTCCTAAATCTTTACTGTTGTCAACTCAATAAGACTTGAATGTGTATCATTCATAATACAATGGCACTGTCCATCCTGAGGCCTATGCATTGGATATTAGCAATCTGAAACTTTTTTATCAACTACTGTTGGTTTCACCCAGTAGAAAGCATAAATTATTATTGTTATTGTCATGAACTTCTGTTTATGTATACTTCTCTAGATTAATCAAATTTTCATAGCAAGGTACACAAAGTACTCCGTTATGTGACCTACAATTATTATTTTATCCAAAAGATTACAGTTTACAGTTATGCTCTTTTATGAGCAGGATTACATGATTATCAGTTATAATTTGCATAAGCCTCAAAATATTAGTTAATTTTATTTAACATTAACATTAAAATTACACCAAAAGGCATGATTACCAGAAGAACAAATATTAATTCTGTTGATTACTTGATCTGTCAATTTTAATTTGCTAATTCCAAAACCTTGAGAAAATACACAGAGTACAAATCCAATACATTTTGGCTGCCATATTGGACGCCATCTTGAATATTTCAATGATACCTAGGCAGCTTCAAGTGGATCTATCAAAATAAATCATAAACCAAAAAAACACACCCAACAGGAAGGTTAGCCTGATTTTTGCATTTTGCACCCAGACTAACACACAAGACTCTTGTTGACTCATCGTTGATAACGAAAATTGGAATAATATTTTTTGTATTGTTTTTATAGGTGGACGTAGCATTCGAAGATGCTCCAATCTACTCAAGAAATGGTGAATGGATGCTGAACTACATTGAATTTTGCAGAATGCTTTCTGGTGTGCGAAAGAAGAATGAACAAGAAACAGCCGCTACTGAATAATAGTGCTTCCTTACAATGCACACGAAAAAGAGAAACAATAAGTCATCCTAGAAGGAACATTTATCATTGTCGAAGCACATATTGAAAGTTATGTAGACCAAAAAATTTATGACTGTCAACCATTACAACACTATGTTGTTATATGTATCAGTAAAGGATAAATTTCAGTGAATGTCATGCAACAAAAAGTTTCCTAATTTTCAAACCAGAATGGAATAGAAATAAAACCACAAAACCCTATCTCTACCCCATCAATATTCCATGGACATTTAAATTTTATTTAAGAGGTCAGAATTTGAATGACTTCTTACAATTTCACATGAACACCAAGAATGTAATCTGAATTTAATAGTCTAATTCTATGTAGAAAAAATGTGCATTTCAAATACTTTTGTCTGTAAGAAAACATTTTCAACAACACTTCGTAAGAGAAACAGTCATAAATTACAACAGTGTAATTATATCAGCACTTTTGTTACTGTATTTGCAAACGTTTTTGCTTTAAATATAGTCTTACAAGTTTCGTGAACTTTGAAAGTTTTTCTTCCTGTTTACAAGTATATGAGTGTGCATATAAGGGTTTAATTGGATAAATAAGTCACCACTAAGAGTGAGTTTGAAATTTTGTTTAAGCCCACTCAATGTACACAGATGAAACTAATCAAGACTAGATCTACAGTTTAAAGTGGGATGCCTCCACTGGATATTGAACCCTGGACCCCTGATTACAATGCAATGACATTACAACTATGCAATCGGGGAGGACACACCTCCATGAGTGAGATGGTACAGTCACGGACACTTCTGGGTTGTAGCAATCCCACTGACTTCCAATGATATTGTTACAACCCAGAAGTGTCCATGACTGTACAAGCTTATGGTCATACCACATCATAACAATATTGATATCTGGACAGTTTAGCAACTTCAAAATTATTTTAAATATTTATAAATATTGAGACATAATTAGGGATGTGACAAATTCACTGGATTGACTGAAAATGGCATATTGATAGATTGCCCATAATCGTAAAATCTGTAAAAAGAATAGTTTCAAACAGGTAAGAGAACACGGATGATCAATAGAGACCGGATTTTAAAGGGAAAAAAAATTACTCTTAAAAGGACAAAAAAGGGAAAATTATTGCCAAGAAAAGAAAATGAAAAAGGACAAGAGTTTATTTTTACACTCCACTAAACATATTATTTTAAATGAAAGCACAATATATACCATTCATGTATAAAAAGGGATACATTAAATTTCGTATGAAGTAAAGAAAAACTGCAAGAAATTTAATGTATTCCTTGTTGAATAGGAATGGTACATATCAGGGGTTTCCAACTGGCAGCCCGTGCGATGCCTTTTTTTGCGGCCCGCGAAGCCAGTTTGCAAAATACATTAATTTTATGTATTTTTATTAAAATACGTTTTATTTTTACTGAAGGAACGGAAGCTCTGTGAAGAAAGACAATATCACAGGTAGAATTGATTTTGCAGTCAATAATGATCATCAGTAAAATCTAAAGTGAATTTGAATCAGTGTCACTTTCTAACCAGACTGTACAAAGATGGGTTATGGATATCGGAGAACAAGTAACAGAAAAAAATCATAACATGGTTAAAAGTAGTTCCTATTTTTTGTTGTGTCTGGATGAAAGTACAGATCAAACAGATGCGAGTCAGCTCTTGATATTTATACATATAACGCAGGACGATTTCTCAACAAACGAAGAATTATTTGACCTCTGCTCTCTTCACGGAACCACTAAAAGGAAGGACATATATGATGGGGTAAAAAAAATCGGTAGATAAGATCGGAGGTTTTGATAAGTGTTCATGCATTGTAACAGATGGAGCAAAATCGATGACAGGAGAAAAATCTAATTTGTAGGATTGCTTAAGGGAAGTGGAGTAAATTGTCCAGCATTGCATTGCATTCTTCACCAAATGGCTTTGTGTATGAAATCAGTGAAACTAAATGAAGTATTTAAAACAGTTATACAAATAATAAACACGATTCGAGGGGGGAACAGAGCCCTACTACATAGAAAGTTACGAGAGTTTTTGGAGGATAAGGAGGCAGAATATGACGACTTACTTCTTTTTAACCATGTGAGGTGGTTGAGTGCAGAAAAGTGCCTTCAGAGATCTTTTGCAATAAGGAATGAAATCCATGCGTTCCTTGAACAGTTTGCCTCATCGGACGCAAGACAACTGGAACAGTTTCAGAGTATGGACTTCCTTAAACAACTGGCGTTTCTAACAGATATCACAGGTCATCTGAACAAACTGAACTTGAAACTGCACGGAAGAAACCAGCTGGTGTCAGATTTAATGGGAAACATAAATGGGTTTCGTAATAAACTGAAGATTTTCAACGTTACAGAGGTTGTTTCCGATCTATGGTGACGATTTCAAACTGCACCTACTTTAAGAGAAACCATGTTGCCACCATCGAGAGTGCTCTATTTGGTGGCCCTGCATCTTGACAATTGCCCGACAGCGAAGTTTCCACTGTAAGAGACTGGCACGAAGTGTAGTCATGTCCAGGCTCAACCACTTCTCCTGACAGGCTTTCCATAGCCCTTCAATGGTGCGAGGTCTTCTTTAAGATAAAGCTCGTTTCAGTATGCCGAAGGTGCAAAAGACCATCGGTGAGGCATCAGGTGACTTCACTGGAATGTTTGTGAAAGGGGAATGGCACGAAATCCAGTTTCTTCTGCCATTTGTTGGAGGAAGAGGCAGCTTTAGCGAGATGTGAGACTTGACACCTTGTCTTGATGCACCCACACACCCTTGCGTCACTTTTCCAAACCCAAATCGCGGTGATTGATGGTGCGCACTGTCTTCAGTGATGTTTGTAGCAGGTTTGCGATACTTCTCTGTGTAGCTGGATTCTCCCTGGTGACCAGCACCCTGATATCCCGAATTGTAGCTGGTGTGCGGCTAGTTGCCGGCTGGGGGTTGGTCTGTTTCTGCCCCACAGAATTCATCCCACACCTTGCCTTACCTGCTGCCCCTTTCAACACCCGTGATATGCAATTTTGAACACAGTGAATCCACGCTCCTTGCACAGTTTTATAATGGCACTATAACTGTAGTTTACGTCGGAAAGTGCAGTTATGTAACCCTCCCAATATGCACTGATTTTTGGCGGTATTCTTTCCGATATGCACTGACCACACCTGTCACGCACAGTCAATGGTCCAAGGTGCCAAAACGACTGGCAGCTTCGTTCTCTTCCTGCTTGGTTGTGCTGCACAAGGTATACAATTTTGTCACCATAGATCGGAAACAACCTCTGTACTTTGGAGGAATAACCTGGTCCATTTTCCAAGCTGTTCGGCGGCTAGCAGAAGATGAAGAAACACTGGACTTTTCTGAATTCAGTGCAAATATTAAAGAAATAATGGATGAGTTTGACTCTAGATTTAAAGATTTTGAAGAACTTAAAAGAGCATGCAGCTATTTAGCAATCCTCTTGGCGTTAACATCGAAGAACAAGAAGCTTCTCTCCAACTTTAATTGTGTGATGTGCAAGGCGATGTGTTCCTTCAAACTAGGCAAGAAAAGGAGCCACAATTTTTCAAATACCTTTCAAAGGAACACTTTCCAAACCATCGTAGTTTTAGGCAAAGAATGACATCAATGTTCGGCAGAACATACACACATGTGAAAGTGTTTCTTCTTCAGTGAAGTTCATCAAGAATCGCTACAGAAGCCGACTGGTAGATTCTTCACTGCTTCACCTTCTGAGACTTTCAAATACAGATATTGAAGTGAACATTCCAACTTTAATAAAAGAAGCAGATCGGCCTCAATTTTCACATTGAACACTTACTATGAAGGATTCTTATTTGTATGGTGTGTTTTTAATTTCTTTAAATTCATCCATAAGTATCTGGTTTTTGTGAAATAAATTGTAATTATACAATTTTGGTTTTTGATTCCATTGTTTTTATTGCCTCATTTTATAAATTTAGGTCATGCGAAAGTACTACATTTTCAGTTCAGCACTTACATTTTTTGTAATTTTTAACCCCCCACCCAAAAAAAAAAATGCAGCCCGCCAATCACCTGCTGGATATAATTTTGGCCCTCGGACCTTTTGAAGTTGGAAACCACTGGTATATATTGTGCTTTCATTTAAAATAATATTTTTAGTGGAGTGCAAAAATAAACTCTAGTCCTTTTTCATTTCCTTTTTTGAAGATAAAGTACAGCGAATAATCTTACCATCTGTTTCGATTAAATTTTCCTTGAAATAACTTACCACATTCCATAGCTTGCTGCCATTTGTACCTTGCTTCTCCATTTCATTGACATTCAATACTGCCGTCACTGTCACACAGTAAAGTGAAAACTATTCTAAAAAACTTCACAATAAAAGTCTAAATCTAACAGATGTAACAGATGAGTACACTTCAACTTAATAGGCATGTCGCTTACAATGCAGCATAAGACCTGATTGCATTGTTGCATCAATTGCTGCAACATATTCCCAACACTCATGTAGGGAAGGTAAGGTAGAAGGCACTTGTTCTTTCTTTCCTCCAAGATGCACCAAATGGACAATTGTTGAATGTCTTGTTCAGGGAAAATAGATTCGTACAACATATTTGATATCTTGTCAACAAAGGGACCAAGGAAGATATTTTTTAAAATGGAAAAAAATGGAATATAGGCTGAAAAACTAGTCAATAAAGGAACCAGAAAGAAAAATGTTTTTAAAAAAGGGAAAAAAAGGGGAATGTTGGCTGAAAAAGGGAAAAAAAGGGAAATCAAAACCATTTAAACTTATTGGTGAAAGATAATTACCAACATTATTGTTATTTATTCCATGATCCTGTTGAAAAAAAAAAGAAATCCCTTTAAAATCCGGTCTCTAATGATCAAGGTTAAGTCCACTTTGTGCACAGATAGGCTAATCGGGATTTGACCTTCAGTTGGTCATGTGTCACTATGTGCCTCCACTGATTACAAAGTGGACTAGCGGCAGGATAGTTATGCATATTGCATATTTTATTTTAAACGTTTTTATGTTAAGGAATATAGCATCTGCAATCATATGCAGGGTGGTATTTGTAGTGGGATGGGGGGATTTCCCCCCTCTGGGTACTTGTGTCCCCCTCTGCTTGATATATTTTATCCATGGGGGGGGGATGTTATACGGCATAAAGTCATTACCTCATGCTGTCCCTAGACAGTCAGTAGAATTTGCCCCCACTAGAAATTTCTTAAATACCACACTGATCATATGTATAAACTTCTCACATATTTTAGAGCAACCCAAAGGCACAACCACGATTTTTTGTCTGGGAGGGGGCAAGTACTGGGAGTACCAGGAGGATAAACGTGCCAATGCAGGGTGGCTACAAACAAGCAGAAATGAAATTCCCTGACTTTTCCAGGTTTTCCAGGACAAAATTTACATTTTTTCCTGACAATTACAAACTAAACTAAATCGATGTTTTAGCAAATGGAAATAATAAACTCCTACAGATCCAGGTATGGATTTGTTAAGTACCAACATTATCTTCTATGAAATTGACTTAATTTCTCTATTCTCTATGATTTGAATTCAAACTGCAAAATAGTGAATTTGGAAAATTATTACAATTCACAAGCTAGGGAAGGATTACAGAATTTTGTCATACGCAGTAAGTTTAAAATGAAATACTTGATTATTTTTAAAGTTACGACTAAATGAGATAAGGGTGAAGAGTGATTGATTAAGAAATACAATTTGTAATTTATCAGTCTCCTTATACATTCTCGGTATTATATGTTGATATTTCCACTGAGGTTTGGAACCCTCTTCTTGCAAGAACCATGAGTGCGGACTCATTTTTCAATGCATAAAGCTTCTCTGTAAAGCAAACAACTTAACTCTTGCATATAAGTGAAACAATTGAATCAAAGAAAATAAAGTGTCATATTTCCTTACATTATCAATGGGATTTCTGCTTCAGTACGGTATATCCAAGTGAAGTACTGTGAAACTGACAACATGCAGTTATACCATTATTGCTGACGAAAAGGGTATGTAGGTATTAGAAATTTAACGCAAGGAATTTATAGAATTGCATTGTATAGGTACCTGATTTAGCTTACCACACATTAAAACAGGAACACTCTAATAATAAAAGCTTCTGAAAGTTCATATACGAGGGGCATCCTGAAAAAGCTCAAATGGCGCCTATACGCAGCACTAGTGGTCGAAGAGCAACACACACACATGCAGGCAGGAAGAAGTGGCATGTAGCTGTAATCTGGTACAGTTGCAATGCAGCCGCTTTAGGACAGTTCTAGGTTAAAGATTGCAGCTCTCATACAGTCTCCCACCGACTGTGATGTAGCCTACATTACACGCTCAGAATTTGGCACAGAGCCACCAGCTATCGTGTGACGTGTGCAGACCAGATGTCGTGAGTGAGAGTATGGTCAGACGATGGTGGAGACAATTCTAGGAAGGCCAATCGAATGTGCACAACCCCATACAGTTGAGTACACACAGGCCCTTTGCATCACTTCAGTGAGAGATCTTGGACCACTCCCTGTACAGCCCTGGCCTTGAAAGTACAGACTTTCATCTCTTTGTTTAACTGAAGAGGTTTCTGGCAGGGCAAGGATTGATTTGACAGCTACTCTGCGGTAGAGATAGTTCCAGTCTTTGCTGTCAGACACATATACTATGGGCATACAAAATTTAGTGCCATGCTACAACAAATGCCAGAACAACGGTGGTGATTATGCAGAAAATTAGGATAGGAGTCACTGTTACTAATGCAATAAATTACAACTGGCTATTCTTGTTTTATTTATGACTAATCGGTAGGGACCTTGATATTTTGTTATTTTTTTAAATTGGTGTATTTTCTGATTTTTTAATTTTTTACTATACGGTGTTATTTTTCGCAGAATTCACATTTTCATTTTAATGCATTTTCTGGCAAATATCTGCAATTATACCTTCATGGTGTTTTCAAACTACTGTTTCAAATTGTAAGTCACATGGCTTATGCCTCTTCGTGAGAGTTTGATATCTTGAAGGTAATTTTGGGAAAGTTATTTTCCATACCCCTTTTTTAATTTTAAGGTAAGGATTTTAGATAATGGAATTTTCTCCGTATATACTGAAGGGTGCATAATGACCATAAGTGCCGACGCACCCAAAAAATTTAAGTCAATCAATCTCACGTGACAGATACCTATATATTATGGCACCAAAAATTGGCATTATCTTTTTTGACTTGTTAGTGTTACGTTTCCCAAAATTCGCGATTTTGTTTTAGAAAATTTATCTGCCAAATATACCAAAACGTATTTTCGTGACAGTTTGATATGTTGGAACAGATTTTTGAGGAAGTAAAGTGTTCCCCTGCACTTTTCCATGAAGGTGTATAGTAGGGGTGTGGAGTTAGGACCCCACACTTTCTTGATCACGGCTAAAGGTAGGGGGTGATGTGATCAGCACCACGCTCCTGGCTCCTTTATACCTCAAAGTTTCCTCAAGGTACCAGGTTCATATGATGCTGGGTGGGCGCCGGAGCAGTTTGAGTAGGTGAAAAATATCCCGGTTTTCCCCACAGGGGATCGACCCCGGGTCTCTCGCATAGTAGTCAGACGCCCTAACGACTGAGCTCCATTATTATTTGCTTGACAAATGCCGAATGTGCGCACTTAGCTTGGTAATTCAAAACATATCTCGTGCGACAAATACGAAGATGTGACTCCCGTGTGACGGTAGATATGCACTTGATCTCCTGTTAGAACCCTGCCACTTTGCTCTGTGATGCAAATGGTTTTGATAGAAGTTGAAAAAATCGTGGAAAATACATGATTTAATGTGGCTGTCGGAATTATATCATGTACGTATAACTCTATAGTTTACTCTTGAGTAAAATGTTGGAAAACTTGCATGTTCTATGTACACAAACATGGCCTAGAAAAGACAAGATGTTGGATTTCATGGAATATTTCGTTGTTTTAGGACATTTTTTAAAAAAATCGCTAGAAACGCCAACAATTCGCATTATTTCGATATTTAGAACAGGTGAAAAATGTGCCCAGACATCACTGCATATACCTAAACATAACTTCGCAACAATTAGCATTTTTCACGGTTTCCGCGTTTGCGAAAAATCAATGTACCTACTAATTGAAATTACTTTCTGGCCACCCCTCGTATAAATCAGTAGATGGAAAGTGAAAATTAAGCAGAGCTGGCAGAGAAAAGTCAATTCTTGAGAAAGTGATTTGCTTTTATGATTGAATGATTCGAGTAAATATGATATTAAAATATTGACGTATTTATTATTAGTATTTTATTTCATAATATTGGACATTAGCATTACTCAGTGAGAGATTAATGACCATCTCTCATGAGTTTAGCAGACAGGACAGAGAGTGGCGTTAATTTCATTGCAATACTATTGTTGCAGTAAATTTGAGGTTGGGAGCATGCACTTGCCAATTTTTATAACGTTCATCAATGCAGTTTATGTTTAACTTTTTCGTGATAGTATTCAATATACTGTATATCCCATTTGGTTGGATTCTTCTTGATATCTAAGAATAGTGCAATGTCATTGTAAAGGTATGTTAACTTGTGCGAAACCAGTAATGCATCAGAATGATGAAAGAAAACCTTCGTAAGCACTGCTACATTAAATAAGGTGAAGTGAGCCAGAAGAGTAATGAAATTCCAGCAGCATATTTGCAGTCTAAAGCTCTTCTTGTTTATGCATGTGATTTTTGTTGGATGTTGCAGTCCATGCAATTTCTGTCCCATGTTGTAGTGAGATACTTTGTCGGGTGACGATATTCGACAAAATATGGTATGTATCAATGGAACATATTTGTCTCCATGTTCCTTCAGTTTGCCCAACAAAATGCCTTACTACGATGTCCGACAACTATCGGACGGCGCCACCCGCTCTTATCCCCTCCATCTGTTGACAGTTCTGTCCCCTTACTACTCCATACGGACAAGAAAAAATGATAATTCAATGCATTTTCCATGTAATATTTAGAGGCTTAAACTTTACTCCCCCATGATACCATATGGTATCATCAGAGTAAGGTCGTACTCGCCCGATGATACCATATGGTATCATGGTGCTGATTACGAAATGAATGTGCTTTTTGGACCTTCATACTTTTATGTTTGGGTGGAAACTCTGACACAGGTCTGGAGCAAGCCTGGGAAATTCATATTGATGACCAACATCCCCCCTCTCTGCAACATATTCATGCCACATTTCCAAACAGACTTTCACATTTTGGCGCATTTTTCAACTTGTATGGCACCCAGGAACATAAAACATGTTACGTTCTCTTCAGAAATGTCCATTCTTCGAAAAGAATACTAAAATTCGCGCCCTCTCGCCAAAATAGTGGGAGAAGAGGGGCAAACTCCAGTGTTTTGTTTTTTTCCATTGAAATTCGGGGGTCGCGCCCCCCAAACCCCCCTTCCTCGGTTCGGCGTTCTGAATTGTACAAGGTTGCATGCTTTGATGTTTTAGCTGCAAAACAAAACTTATCAGAAATATATTGCTCCTATAGTGCCCGAGTTATAACAATTTTCCTCCAAAAATGCAAATTACCTATTTCTCGTTAAAAAAATCACATTTTGGCTAATTATTCAACTTGTATGGGATCCAAGAACATGAAACATGTTTCATTCTCTTCCGAAATATCCATTCTTTGAAAAGAATACTAAAGTTCGCGGCTTCTCCCCAACATTGTGGGAAAAGAAGGGGCAAACTCCAGTGTTTTGTTTTTTCCCATTGAAATTCGGGGGTCGCGGCCCCCAAACCCCCTTTCCTCGGTTCGGCGTTCTGAATTGTACACGGTTGCATGCTCTGATGTTTTAGCTGCATAACAAAACTTATCCGAAGTAGATTGCTCCCATAGTTCCCGAGTTATAACAATTTTTCTCAAAAAATGCAAATTACCTATTTTTCGTAAAAAAAAAATTAAAAAATCACATTTTGGCTTATTATTCAACTTCTATGGCACCCAAGAACATGAAACATGTTTCATTCTCTTGAGAAATGTACATTCTTTGTAAAGAATACTAAAGTTTGCGCCTTTTCCCCAAAAAAAAAGCGGGAGAAGAGGGGGCAAACTCAAGATTTTTATGTTTTTTCCATTGAAATTCGGGGGTCGTGCCCAAGCTCCCTTCATTGATCCGGCGTTCTGAATTGTACATGGTTGCATGCGCTGATGTTTTAGCTGCAAAACAAAATTTATCCGAAGTAGATTGCTCACATAGTGCCAGAGTTATAACAATTTTCCTCCAAAGTGTGTTCGAATTTGAGGTGTCAACATAAATAAAAATAAAAAAAGTCAATGAAGAGGAAATTCCCTGACATTTCCCTGACTTTTTTTGACACCTCAAATTCCCTGACTTTTCCTGGTTTTCCAGGTTTTCCAGGTCTGTCGCCACCCTGCAATAATAATAATAATAATAATAATAATAATAATAATAATAGTTTATTTTAAGTGTTGAGCACAGTATGAAACCTAATACAGCACTAAGTCAAATACAAAAGTACAAAGTTACACGAATAAAATACATAAGCTGCAGAATAACATAACAAGTTAGCACATTTACACTTCAAGTTACAGTTTTCAATGAGATCTATTATATCTCTGATACTAATAATTGTTTATTGTTATATAATATTGTGCAATTAACTGTGTATTGTTCTAATAATAATAATGATCATATTTATTGAAGTGATGATAACGATTAAACAACCACTGTGTTATACAAAATTAAAAAATTGAATACATAATTATAAAATAAAACAGTAGATCCTACAATTTTATACATCAACATAAATTCAAATTGTAGGTTTCAACAAGATCAGCTACTAAACCTCTTGCCTTGTTTAGGCATGTGAGAATTGAGATATACCTATGGGAATATCTGGGAATTTTATAAGCTATATTTTTCAAAAAGTATTCACTTTCAACTTGGAAATTTAATATCTTCTCTACAAAATTTAACCTTTTCATTTTTCTTCTTTCTTCTAAGGAAAACATATTCAACTGTGATAACCATTCAGAGTAATGTTGGTCATAGTAATTTTTTTTAAACTTTGTGCATAATAACCTGATAAAAAGTTATTGAACTGATTCAACTTTTTGAAGGTGACTGGTTGCAGTCAGAAACCATAATTCATTTGCATATTCAAGAATAGGACGAACTATCGTTTTATACAGGAATATTAAGGTATCTTCCTTTTTAAAAACTTTCCATGAGAAAAATATATAACCAAGCATTCTCTTTGCTCTTTTGCAAATTTCTGAAATGTGCTCATCAAATATGAGAGAGGAGTCTATTACTATTCCTAAGTCTTTATGACTGTCGCACACTTGGATTTTATTTTCATAAATAAAATAGTTGGAGACTATATAATGAACTTTCTTAGTACATCTTAAAACTTTACACTTTCTCAAGTTAATTTCCATTTCATTAATCTTGCACCAATATGTCATTCTATCGAGATCAGCCTGAAGTTGAGCGACATCATTATTTGTTAAAATACTCTTAAAATTTTTTATATCATCTGCATATAGTAAACATGTGCTAGATTTAAAACATAATGTAACATCATTGATAAAAACAGCGAACAGAATGGCATTATTATTATTATTAGTATTATTATTATTGGCATTTTTTTCTGGTATTTTTCAACACGTTCATTTTCACATTAGCTAATAATGGAAAACAAGCAGACAAACTGTATTTTTAAAATACAAAAATGACGAATATAATTCCTTTTGTACATATGACATGTGTAACTTTCATGCAGAACATATGTTTTACACATATGCAGCATTGAGCGACGTAAAATAAGAAAATACATAAGCAACATGTTAACACAAAATTGTGCACGTATTCAATGTTTCTTTAATACATATATATTATTTAAATATATTACATAATCAATTCATCCACCTCATAACAAACCAACAGCAAAAATGATATAAATTGTCTCCCACATGTGTGTCCTCCATTTCCTCAAAACGATTGTTCATACATTTAAAACAAAACTGTCTAGCAACAACAGTCTGAAGTACACATTTGGTCTTTCTTACTTCTCTCTCTAGTAATTAACAATGCATTACAGAAAAGAATCCCACTGCAAGCGAAGCGAGCAAGAAAATTTTCAGATCCAATTTTTGCAAACTTAAAACAATATTGATTTAATAGGGTGCAAATATTGGCATATTGGCAAAACCATGGCATTTAGATCATTGGTGCCTAGGTCCGACTCCTGCTGCCCCTAGCTATGGCTCTGAACATGATGAGACTGTAAGAAAAGCAGATAATGCTAGCGAAGCGAGAAAGAAAATGTTACGAAATGTATTTTTACTTGCATAAAATTTGAAATCGAGGGGGGAGAATTGCCCCTCTGTGCCCCCCCCCCCTGCAGGTGCTCTTGGCAGTCTGGAAGAAAAATGCTCCAAATATAAGAAAACTAATTCCATCTTGAGTATAATTTTGTCCTGCTACTCTTACATTCTGCTAGCCTTGCTCTTCTTCATTTCAATGTTTGTCCCCCCTAGAATTGGATTCCATCCAAGGTTAGGGGTAGGGGGGAATGCTCCCTGCCCCCCTTTGGTTATGCCACTGGCCCCAAATAATTTCACGGGGTGCCATGGCTTTCTCTCCTTTACAACTCTTTTTTAATTTACATCATCGGTGCCCCCTAGATACGGCTTGGAAGTTGATAAAGATTAAGAAAAGGATGCATTGCGAGCGAAGTGAGCAAGAAAATTTTACAAAATGTATTTTTATTCGTATAAAATTTGAAATCGATGGGGCAATATTCCCTCTGTACCCCCCTGAAGGTGCCCTTGGCGATCAATGTTTGCCCCCACCCAGAATTGATATCCTTCCAGAGTTGAGGGGGGGACGATTCCCGCCCTTCACTGAACTGTTGACACCATTCGTACACTCTTGCCCTTGACAGTGTTTGTTCACCATACTGTGCTTGCAGTCTACACCAAATTTCAGCAGGTTTCACCTTCTCCTTCATGATAAATTTCATTATACACCGCTGTTCCACAGCAACAGAGACACTACTTGCCGCCATCTTTGTTTACACTACTGCGCATGCGCCAAATACGTCGGAAAGGATCATGGTTACTCGCAAGGAATCATGGTCTGTCCTGCCAAAGTAATGCAGTGCTACATTGATTCATTAATATTTTAAGCACGAAAGTCTTGGTCAACCTTGAACGACCCTTGTATATGAAAAAAGTTTGGGGTAAACCAGGTATCATGGGAGAATACACCACAGCTCAACAACTACTCTTTTTGAGAGAGAAACAATACGAATGCAATGGACAGATCTTCAAGTTCAGGTGTAAGATACTGTTGCCTCAAAATATTGATTGATTTCTTTTATTTTACTGTGCATTTCTGCCACTTTTGGCTAATCGCAAAGATAAGGATGAATGATGATATTGATGAAAGGACACTAACAAAGAACACCCATGCACAGGCCGGGATACGAACACAGGACCTCTGGCATTGTAGCACATGGTACTAAGCACTCTGGCTCCTTAAAATATTGTCCAATTGTATCTTGTTCAATAGGGCGAGTTTTCTCTTGAGTATAAAAATATTCTTGCCAAAAGTGCATAATTTAGGTATTTTAATGCATAACTATCCAGGCCCTAGTGATCATGTTACTACTAAGTCATCTGGGACTGGGAGGTCCTAACAAGGATGATAACTCTGATGTTTGGACTGTCGAAGGTTGGTTTTGATTCTACTTCTTCTTTTATTGTTTTTAGCTTCTTTCCTTATTTAGTATGTTACATGTAGTGTCTATGTTGCAGTATCATGAATTCATAAAACGCTTGGAGCCTTCCGATAGTGTATTGGCAATATCATAACCTTGTAATCAAGGGGTCCTGGGTTCGATACCCAGTGGAGGCACATAGTGGTTCGGATCCCACTTTAAACTGTAGGTCCAGTCCCAAGTAGCCATACTGTGCCCAAAATGGACTTAAAACACAATCTCAAACTCAATAAAGCTTGGAAATTGAATATTATGAGTGGGTTGTTCATCATATTTCTGGTAAAAGTATGGAAGGGATGTGTTTCTACCCTGTAAGATGCCATCCTCAATGTAATATCTAAGAAGTTTAATATACAAACTAAATAACAAATGACCTCAACACTGACTCTTAGAACTAGATTTCACAGATATTCAAATTGTTCATAAGTTAACGGCACAAAAGAAAAGTTAGTCCTCCTCTGGAAGAAGAAAGCCTTTAAACTAGTTTTAGAATCGTCAATAGTAATGGACTAATACAGGGAAGTCTCTTTCCCCACTGCTCTTCATAATTACAATGGTTGCAATTAACGAAGAAGAGGGGAGAAGATAGGAGAGGAAGAAATTAAGGCCCTGTTGTTCGCTGATGACTTAGTAATATGGGGAAACAGGGAAGAAGAAGTACAGAGACAGCTTGATAGTTGGAATGAGGAAATCAGAAGAGCAGGAATGAAATTCAGTGCAGAAAAGAGTGATGTCCTATTAACAAGAAACAGAGCCAGAAATGTACCAAGAGTAAAGGTGGACACGAAAGGTAGTGGAGAGTTTCAAATATCTAGGAAGCATAATTGAGAGAAGTGGAAGAATAGATGAGGAGGTAAACAGAAGTGGACAAATGGGTGGTGGACTTTATCAAAGTGTTCAAAGATTAATATGGAACAGGGATCTACATATGAAATGCAAGAAGATAATATATAACACATATTATGTGCCAATAATTACGTATGGAGCAGAGACTTGGACAATGACAGAGAGAGACAAAAGAAAGATGGAGGCAGTGGAGATGAAATTTTTAGGGAATATATTGTGGATGACTAGAAGGGATAGAATAAGGAATGAGGAGATCCGACAGACAGTGGGGGTAGTGAAGCATCAGGACAGATGAGATGGTTCGGACATATGAAGAGGATGGGTGCAGAAAGACTGCCATTAAGAGCTTACGATGCAGAAGGAGTGGGAATAAGGCCAAGGGGGAGACCAAGATGTTGGTTGAAAGAGCAGGTAGTGGAGAATGTTAGGAGAAGAGGACAAGATTGGAACACCATGGAAAGAGAGGAGTGGTGGAATACCAGAAAAAAAAATGGAGAGGCTTTACTTAGCCGACCCAGCCAGAGGCAGGAAACGGTGAAGGATGATGAATAGAACCAGTGTCCACTCTGTTGCTTCATGTCCATGTTTAGTTCACCAATGACACTCCAAATGTCCTTATGGAAGATTAACCATTTTCACCAGAATAGAAATTATGAAACAATTCATGTTACTTATGGTGTTATTGTGAATGAAGTAGAATCCAGCCTTCTAGGCTGTTTTCTGTGCTATTAGTAGCTTCAATGTCCAGCATGTTTTCTGTGTGAAATTTGAAATTGCATACAACTTTAATCCAACAGTGTGCTGGATAAAAATAACCAGAAGAAAAATTACTTCTTAAGTTCAAATTTTAATTCTTTTAAAGCATGTAAATAGTAATACCTTTATTGATTAATCTAATTTTATTAATTTTGAACATTTGCATTGAATGTCACAATTTAAAAAAAAATTAAAAAAGAACATGTCAAAATACCGAACTGAAATGCATGAGCATGCGTTGGGTAAAATTTACCCAGGCAGTGTTTCTACAGCCCTGCGAACGGAACTAACTAACAGCCGATTCAAGGTCCCGACACTCGGAAGGGCTCACTGGAAAGGTACTGAGAAGCATGGCCTCAGACTCTCATTTGAAGCAATAAAAAATATATATTTCAAAATCGGCTGGGTAATGTTCACCCATACAAGCATGTAAATAGTAATACCTTTATTGATTAATCTAATTTTATTAATTTTGAACATTTGCATTGAATGTCACATTTGAAAAAAAAAATAAAAAAGAACATGTCAAAATACCGAACTGAAATGCATGAGCATGCGTTGGGTAAAATTTACCCAGGCAGTGTTTCTACAGCCCTGCGAGCGGAACTAACTAACAGCCGATTCAAGGTCCCGACACTCGGAAGGGCTCACTGGAAAGGTACTGAGAAGCATGGCCTCAGACTCTCATTTGAAGCAATAAAAAATATATATTTCAAAATCGGCTGGGTAATGTTCACCCATACAAGGGTCCTTAAATAAAAGTTAAATTTTAGAGTTAAATAAAATTTAATATCTGGGAAACTACAAATGGTAGCGTCACATGCCATACCTTGTTTTGTTCAGTACAGATCAGGCTATAAGTAAATGTTGATTTTTGGCACCCCCCTACTTTCTAGGGTGGTCTTCCAATTTTCCACCTTCCTCTAATAAAAAAAAATGGCCATATTATATATTTACGGTGTTGACAAAAAGTAAAATCCTTATTTTTAAAATACTTTAAGTGTTACTGTTAAAAAACATGTTTATTGTAGGTGTGTGTTTATTTACTATCTACATAATGTCATTAAAATAACAGCAATGTCTTAGCTTAAACTGCTACCAGATTTTGAAATACACTTATGTTACGCAGCAGTAACTTCAATTAATTGTTGTCAACAATAAATCCGTCTCTTTTTGAAACAAATAGCCATGCACCCAGTGGTGGCACGTAGTGGTAATAAGAAAGTAAAGTAAAGTGTTCCCCTGTGCATAGCACCACGCCATGAAGGCGTATAGGGGGTGTGGGTGTAACGCCCCACACTTTCTTGATCCGGTCGTGAGTGGGGGTGATGTGATCAGCATCAGGCCCCTGACCACCTTTACCCCCCAGGGTTTCCCCCAGGTACCCATGTTATTCGGCGCTGGGTGGGCGCCGGGGCCGCTTCCATCGTTAGAAAAGTAGTGGTATATCCCATTTTAAACTGTACAGCGAGTACCAATTAGCCTTTCTGTACATAAAGTGGACTTTAAAATAAACTCAAACAAACAGCAACACTTCTGTAATAAGAAATAAGGTTTGCAAGGACACAATCAAATTACTAGTGAAACACCTTAAGACATATGTAGAGTTAGCAATATGGGGTTCATAGATTCACGTGTCTAAAAAAAAAGAAAGTTCGGAGACAAGATGAATGGTTATACAGAATGACAAAATGCACACATATAAAGAAGCTTATCACAGGAAAACTATGGATGATAGAAAAATTATGACTATATATTTGAATTCAGCATGAAAAGTTATGTTAGAAGTTCTCCCTCTTCTGTGGGCCAAAAATTATGTTGACTAGTGTTATTAGTAGAGAATGGATTCTAAGATGCTGTATATATCCTTATATCCTCCACTTTAGGGCATTTAGGTGCTTGTAATAAATTAATAGCTACAATTATTAATTAACAAAAATTGTATGAAATAACTAGTTTTAGATGCAATTTGTATGCAAAACGTCATTCTTTTCAGTGAAATGAATTGTATTCGATGATTATAAAAAAGATACAACTTCTGAAATATAAAAACTTTATCATATTTTGAAGCAGGCACTTGAAACAGTGAATCAGATGAGCATGTTCTTGAAATTTGCCTGCGCTCTTATACTGTTGGAGGCCAGGAATAACGGTGGTGCACTTTTTACAATTGAAAGATTTTTTAGCCAGGATTCCTTTCCAAAACAGTGTGCATGTGTGTTCGATATGCTACACTTATGGACCCTTTGATCACTTTGGTTTACAGCATTCAACAACGGAGAATGCTTCATCCAGTGTCACTCCACATATTCCAATTTCATGATGCAGGATGGAAGATGGGGGAAATATGCACAGAGAAGGCCAAAGATGCTGACACCCCTTGATGTTGCCTTGCTGCTTTTGCTACTCGGATTTGTTCCCGGTTTCAAGATTCAAGACTTTGTGGTGGAAATTAAGGGTCATTGTTAATCACAGTTATTTTAAAACTTAAACAAAAGGTTAAAAAGGCATTTTTCTCAGGTACAAACAAGGTTTTAGGTTGAATTTATGGATCATTCCACTTGAAATCACCCAATTCAAAGACAAAAAGTTGCTTCGTAGTCAAAGATTTCTTTCCAATTTTTTTTCTGTTAGATATTTGGTCCAATATGACAAATATGTAATATTAGACTTGTCCAACAAATATGTTGAAAGTTACAAATTTTTGAATATTACAAGATTTTCAGAAATTGGGTGGACGAACGAACGCACCATGTGACACAAAATATGTCATATCTCGGAAACTATGTGGAGTATTGTGATGATTTAGGTATTGTTGGAAACGAGAAGGACAGTCTTAACAGAAAACAACTGTGTTACCACTCTTACCTGCTCATAAAGTAGAAACATCTTTAAAGAAATAATTTTTTGTGCTGAAAAAGACACTCAACTTTGGGCAATTGTTTGATAGGGAATCCCAGGTTTTACCACAATGAAAATTGTTACACAGCATAATCAATACATGTCAAACATAATATTAAAAAATCATAAAGGTAATATTTTTCATAGTAAAAATATCACAGGTTTCAGTATTGGGTGTATGAACCAATGTTTCCACTGGCATACAGCTATATTTTTGACAAATGGGCCTAAAACACTCACAAATTACCACTAATATGGTTACACATAATATTGTTAGAAATGTTGAATAAGTGGGAGAAGCATAATTATGATGTTTATCCAATTTTAGTTCATGGAAATTGTACTAAGACCAGAGCCTTTGTCCAGAATGCATATGGGTCAGGTCAGTCCATATCGAATGGTCCAGCACTGGTTGCTTGACCTTTTTAAATTTTCAATATTTTTGTTGTTCTAGCCCCCATGCCATCAACATTCAAAAACAAGATTCAATGGTATCCTTCTGTACCTACTGCAGCAAAGATTGCAGTGACTTTACCAACTACAATGAGCTGTATCGAGAGATCCTTCAGCACAATGCGGTGCATGAAGACATGGCTAAGATCAACCACGTCGCATGATCTACTTTAGGATTGTGCATGTTAAGCGTTCACTGAATAAAAGTGCAAAGTGGGCCAAACATATTGATTGAGTTATTTGGCAGTTTTTGTTATGTCACCTTCTGCAAGTGAAAGAAGTGTTAAGTGCTCATATCTTTATAAAGAATTAATATATTTATCTTTGTGTTCAGCGTTTCATAAATGAAACGTATAGTGGAACCACAAGCAAAACAACTTACGCAGACCCCCGACTCCTGTGCACCGTACCCCCGTGAGTAGGGGTATGGGAGAGTGGACCATGCTTCCTTATGGCCCGAGGTGGAGGGAAGAAGGGAAAGCTGCGCAGGGACTTCTCGTACCAAGGTTTTTCTTTTTCCTTGTGGTCGATCTATATCTACGTTTCTCTGATTTTGCCCCCTCCTGCCAAAATTCCTGGTGGCATCCATGCCCAAATTTCCCATTATCCATGAAATATCAATCTCAATTTTTTTACAGGTGCTATTCAGAGTACACTTGACGATGTCTATATCATTTTTTTTTGGTCCTACATCAGAGATATAGGGCTCAAATTTGGAAAAGAAAATGAAAATCGAGCATTTTCGAAGAGCTGTAACTAAATGAGGAAACCAAAAGTAGAGCTAAAATATTTTCTGCCAACACTTTGGATGTATATGTTTTATCTAAGAAATATTATAGGTCTGATATTATATTACTTCCCAACTAACACATCCTAAACTTTGATTTTTGTTCAAAATTGAATATTTATTTGGATCTTAAATTTCAGCCATTTTCATTAGAGATGGAGGAAAAAGGCACAGAACATGAAATAAAGCTTGAAATGTACTGAAAACAATGTTGTTTTCCACAGCTTTTTATCATTTTTCTTAGCTGAGATATAATAATTATCACAACTGTGTGCAAAGGCCAAAAATACCCAAAGTCATGAAACAAAAAAATGGCCATTATTTTTAAACAAAGTAAAGTTTTAAAAGAATGCCTGCCTTGAAGTATAGGGGTTAGAACAACAAAAATATTGAAAATTTAAAAAGGTCAAGCAACCAGTGCTGGACCATTCGATATGGACTGACCTGACCCATATGCATTCTGGACAAAGGCTCTGGTCTTAGTACAATTTCCGTGAACTAAAATTGGATAAACATCATAATTATGCTTCTCCCACTTATTCAACATTTCTAACAATATTATGTGTAACCATATTAGTGGTAATTTGTGAGTGTTTTAGGCCCATTTGTCAAAAATATAGCTGTATGCCAGTGGAAACATTGCTTCATACACCCAATACTGAAACCTGTGATATTTTTACTATGAAAAAATATTACCTTTATGATTTTTTAATATTATGTTTGACATGTATTGATTATGCTGTGTAACAATTTTCATTGTGGTAAAACCTGGGATTCCCTATCAAACAATTGCCCAAAGTTGAGTGTCTTTTTCAGCACAAAAAATTATTTCTTTAAAGATGTTTCTACTTTATGAGCAGGTAAGAGTGGTAACACAGTTGTTTTCTGTTAACACATTGGGGTCTCACGACGGGCATAGCCCGCAGTGCACTTAAAGTCAATGTGGACGAACGACGGGCATAGCCCGTCCTGCGGTATGCAATCGCTTTGCCAATTGAACTACGGGCTATGCTCGTACTTCGTCTCATGCGCGTGTTCATTCAAGCCCCTCTATTGAAATTCCGACCGCTAGGTGACTCAGGTGCTATTTTTATCTGGCACCTTTGACTGTTTGTTGTCGGATTGATGTACTGTGCATTGTTTAGAATGGCGTCGTTAGATCCAGACTGCATAGAGGTTTCTGCCTCAGAGTTTGAAGTTAGCGACGATTTTGATGATGCAGATGAATTTGAAGATTTGGAAGGTAGGTTATATTCGTAATAATTATTGTCGACAATATAAACAGTGTTGCAAACTCTAGTATTTTATGAATGAAATGAGAAGAGGTAATTTTTTTGGGTCTATTCATCTTGCCTCTTCCTTGATTTTCCAACATGCACTGCTGTATTTTTAGTTTTTCAATGTATTATTTTGTATAGTGTATGTAAAATGAAAATGTATTTTATTTATTTAGCTTATTTATTTATTTCTTTAATTTTTACAGATGACGCAGAACCAACTGATACATCGTCTGGTCCTGTCCTGCAGCCACTTTTTCATACAAAAGACAATTACTTGTAATTTGTAATTATTTTTTGTTATGTGCACATAAGAAGTATTCTTATGCAAGATTCAAAAGATGTATTGATAGTTTATGTAGTTAATTATTGAAATTTCCAGATTACGAACTTAAAATATCTCTATATTAACATTTGTTACAATGTTGTACTTTTTTCTTCTTCACAAAACATTGCTGAAAAAAATATTAAAAAACGTCTGAAAATGAAAATAAAATTTAACAAATTTTTGTTCATTGAAAAGAGGAAGTTTTGTAGATTTAAGAAATATGTGGTTTAATAAAAACAAATTAAAAATATTTTTTCTATGATTTTTTGAAAAACAACCAAAAACTGCAGACCAGAGGTAACAATGCTGTATTATGAGGCCAGACCCGAATGTGTTAAGACTGTCCTTCTCCTTTCCAACAATACCTAAATCATCACAATACTCCACATAGTTTCCAAGATATGACATGTTTTGTGTCACATGGTGCATTCGTTCGTCCACCCAATTTCTGAAAATCTTGTAATATTCAAAAATTTGTAACTTTCAACATATTTGTTGGACAAGTCTAATATTACATATTTGTCATATTGGACCAAGTATCTAACAGAAAAAAAATTGGAAACAAATCTTTGACTATGAAGGAACCTGCTCTAGGTGATTTCGCATGGAATGACCCTTATGCATTTTAGGTCCTATAGAATTTCAGTGGAGGGGTGCTGTGTGCATGTAATGTAAAAATCTCTAAATAGCATACTTCTAGGAGAGAAAAAAAGTATGGAACTAGAAATCCTTTCCCTAGTTATCTGTTATTCCACAGAAGAAATACTTCAAATAAATGAAAAACTCAATATGCTGACCAACGCAGAAAATTTATTTTATTTTAAAACATGAACTAAACGTAACGTTTCAACCTTCTAGCAAGGTTGAAAAGGTTACCAAAGAAATACAAGATGAAGAAGGAGGGATATTGTTGGAACTCGAAATAGAAGAAGAAGACAAGATAAGCTACCTAGATATATTGGTGAAAAGGAAGAGAGGACAAGAAATTGAAACCGCTTGGCATCAGAAGAAGTGTGCAGCAGGGGTATTCTGCCACAAAAGAGTGATGTAAGTGAGGTGACAAAAATAAATTTTATAAAGAATATGGAGGACAGAATCAAGAAAATATGCACAAAAGAATGTGAAAAAGAAGGCAAAATAAATAGCCTATGGAAACAGATGGAAAAGAATGGCTACGAGAAGGAGGATAGACTGGACATCAACAGAAGAAGGAAGAAAAGTGGCAGGAGAGAAGACGAAGAGAAAGAAAAAGAGAGGTGGTTTGGAATAAGGAGTATGGGAAAGACCACAGAAAAGATATGCAAAGTGATTAGGAAAGGAGAAGAAGACACAATGAACTAGAATGGGGGACTAAAGATAAACAAGGAATGTAAGAAGGTGTTAGAAAGAGAGGAAAGGACAAGAGCGAAAGAGAAGGAAGAGGAATGGAGAAAGAAAGAAGAACGTGAGATAAAGAGTCCAACCTCTTTCCAGATGAAAGGAAATGTTTATACAAATCGCCTGTCAGGTGAAAGTACACCTTACAAGGGAAGGCCACCTGCTGGAATGTTCTAGAGAGAAAACAACTTTTTAATAATCTTTTGTCTGGAGGGGAGTGATTTCTGTGTATATATATATCTTCCTGTTTTGTACCTTGTTTCATTTGTACTGGGTACATATTCTGAAGAAGACCTTGCTAGAAGGTTGAAACGTTACATTTAGTTTATGTTTTAAAATAAAATAAATTTTCTGCCTTGGTCAGCATATTGAGTTTTTCATATCATGGAAACGGCTTAATGGTGTTATAATTCAAATAAATACTACACAGAGCATATGATACTGTAAGGCAGTAAGTAGCACATGAAGTTCCTTAATGGCAAGAAAACCCTTGGGCTTGTATGGTTCAACAAAAGTAAGATAAGAATTTGTGTCAACTATTTATAGTATTAAAAAAGTACAAACATGTTTAGTAAATATCACAATGTACGTGCCAAAAGACATATTGGTAAAAAATGGTCATACATTGCACCTGTTGTTGCACAAAGCATTGCATTTTGTATAAGCATTGTATGTTTGGTACATTTCATCTACCGTCAATTGTGTGTGTATGTAACTTTGTGGATTACAATTTTCACTACATTCCCATTTCTCTTCATCATCCACAACAGAAATATTTAATCCAGCCAACCAAATGCCAATGGAAACATCCTCCCCTTGAAAGTAATTTAAGTAGTCGGAATTGTGTGCTAGATATTCTACAATGTCATGGGAAAGAACATATCCAGCCCCACACGGAAATGGTGGATAAGTTACAGATTTATAAAAATTCTCTCGCCACTTACCAGTGGTTTGCACAGACCAACCAGTTCGAAAAGAACTCCACCAAAATCTTCTATTTAAGCCCAATGATTTTGTTTCTTGTAAGTTGTCAGCAACACTCTTTATATTGACAAATGTGTCATCATCTGTTTTCAAAAGAAAATTAAAGTTAACTACATTTGTTGACCATTTAAAAAATTCTAAAACTTTCAGTGGTAAATTAGTATACACATCTACAACATCAACAAAAACAATGTCATTATATTCATCATTTTCTTGAATAAGTTTATCATTAATGTGAGTCACATGCTTATTCCAACTTTGAATTCGCTTTTCTCTTAAGGACAAGTAAGAAAGCAGTCCCTGTACATCTTGTAATCCAAATGTTAATGAAACTGGTGTGCAAAAATCATCATGAAATGTGATTGGTACAATACTATTAAATGGAACAAGGTAAAGAAAATTAAGAAACCCCAGTTCAGTACCCCATTTCTTGAAACATGATGTTGGTTTAGTAGAATTTTTTACAATCATTACAATTTGGCCCTCAAAATCTTTAGGTAAAACATATGGTTCAATAGGCTTTGATATGACATATTCATGTTCATTGAATGTCTCGGTGAATTCGCTTGTAACAATTACTTCTCCAGTAAATGAATTAATAAGACTAATGCTGACCTCTCTATATTCATGTACCACTGCTCTTATTACATTTAACTTCCTCACGACTATTGGATGATGAACAATGAAATGGAAACCTACAACTACTTTCTGATCACTACCTACAGCTATTTCATTATGTGCATAATTTGTCACAAACTCAGTTTCTTCAGTCACATCGACCGGCAGAGATATATTTTGCCAACTGCAACCATGATGGGAAGTTCTATCCTCTAAAGGTATGTCACACAGCTTCTTTCCAATCACAAAATGGTATTGAAATTTGACATTTGCAGAGTTGAGCCATGTCTCTCTTATAGAATTCCTGTACTCAAAATTATTTGGAGACGATAAAATTCCAACAAGAAGTAGGGTTTCTTTCCATTGTTGCGGATACCTGCCATTAAACTCCAATTCATCCAGCCAATACCCCAAAAGAAATGAAGAAATCCCAAATATAAAGGCACCAAAAACATAAATATTAAGGGAATACAAGAATGGTATAAAAAAGCGATGTGCACGAAGTGTTTTGTAAATTGGGGAAATGCAGTACCGTAAAATCCAGCACATTATTTTTCACTACATTTCAAAGAAATATCACCTAAGAAATGTCACTACGTTTCGAACATTGATGGTTTCGACTTTTGAGCAATCTTTCTTGGGTTCTTTCTACATGAGTTTTAACAACATTCCTCCATGTATGGTGTGTAATTACATTTATTTTGATGATATTAACACTTATGAACTATAACGTAAACAAACTATTCGAGCATACTGTATAAATTCAACGTAAACAAACTATTCGAGCATACTGTATAAATTCAACGTAAACAAACTATTCGAGCATACTGTATAAATTCATCTTAAATCAGCTGACATGACATGTAACGTCACTGAATAAAAGGCAAAGTGTCCAATGCAATTTTCATAGCTTTCATTTCCTTTGTTTATAAAAAAATGTATTGTACGGATGTTAATAAGGATAGCAGGCACTGTGTTGATGCTGGAGCGTACTTTGGTGTGTTTTCCTCTCGCTCTTCGAACCTCACCACATTGCATGAAACAAAGCGAGCGAAGCGAATAAGGCGATGGACAATTCGCTTACCCGTCCCCAGATCCAAAACAGACGTCGAGTCGGGACATTTTTTGTATTTTTTTAAGTTTGCTTTTCACTTATCTTTTTTGCCTTCATTTATTATGATTTTTACCGGATACCGGAACAAAGTACTCATTAAACTGTAACACTATATCTGCACTATATCCTGTGCTATATCACTCAACATAGGCGGGCGTAACTTGGGGGACAAGGGAAGCACCAGTAACACTATTTTTTTTTAAAAATTCTTACAAGTATTTCTTCTTTTATCCTTTTCGACGTGAGAAGCAAAGACATGAAGAGTAATTTTTGTGATTTTGAAAATGCAAAATAGTTTACTCCATAGCTGTGCAGCTGTGCATAGGCTGCTCCCCTCCAAATTTAAACACCAAGTGCGATGTCCTCAAAATGATAGACCCCAAGTTCCACCACTACCAGCCAATATATATCTTATTACATTAAATAAATATAACGGATGATTTCTTCTTGAGTATTTTATAAACTGCATTTCTTTGAGTAGCAATGGTTATAATATCTAGTTGTGAGATAAATGTTGTTACTTTAGCATCATCTTGAAGCGACTTCCGGTTCCGTTACAGTTCTGAAATATGTGTTTTTGTGGGTCGGAAATTTAACGATAACGATCACGCAACAAGGAATAGTGTATAGTTTTGTGTCTATTGTGAAATTTATTTATTCCAAAATACTAAATAATTATTCCAAATGTCGCTTCGAACAAAGGTTTTGAGTTTAATAGACATCATTTTACGTGTTCCTCCCTTGTTCATAATGGATGAGTTGCTGAGAATGGGTCTCGGGCTTCCTCAAGAAGATAA
This sequence comes from Lepisma saccharinum, assembly GCF_977018435.1. NCBI lineage: Eukaryota > Metazoa > Arthropoda > Insecta > Zygentoma > Lepismatidae > Lepisma > Lepisma saccharinum. The sequence goes on along the minus strand of NC_139247.1, from coordinate 41,752,885 downwards.
TTTGGAAATTTACCGTTATGAAGGTGGTAAAAATGCATCGAGTTTACCTGAAGATTTTAACACTGAAGAAGATATGCCAGATCTTGGATCTTTATATGACCCACAATTCTTTAAAGCATTTGTGATAACTGTGATCAAATTTTTTCTTTCTTGCTTTGGTAAGATTTGGTTACTTTTATGTAATATGCTATCTATGGTTTTTGAACGATACTAGAGAAAAATGAATTATCATCAAAATCATGAAGCAATGTAAATAGTATTCATTACACATGAATGTTTACATGACATGTTTGTATATACACCCTTTCACATGATAATTTTTTTTTAGTCTCCACTAATTTTTTATGGTAAATTATGGCCTTTTTTTGGTATGGATGTAGGATTCATTTCAAGACTAAAACATATGAATTGCACATACTAAAGAAGCCGGCCGAAGTTCCTTTTGTTTTATTGAGATTTCATCATGTTACGAATGCAATTTTTACATGATTCGATTTTGATGTATGTCTGTTAACACATATTGCAGAGTTTTAGTGATTACTTAAGGTTTTGTTCAATATATGCTTTTGTTGTTAGGTTAGGTTTGATTCCCTTAGCATTAAAATAAAGTCCCTAAATGCATTCTACTAAGGTTCCGATTTAATTCTACATTCATTCCCACGCTTCTACGATATTTACTGTCGCTTGTCGATGGAGAATATCTTGTCCATGAGAAAAGGTAATTTTCAAGTTGTTTTTTTCAACATAAATAACTTTTTCGAGTCCAAACAGTGCTCATTACTTTAAGAAAGGTTCAAATTTCGTGTGACAATGATTTCCAAAATTCTACGATAATTAGTCTTCGTGATAGGAGAAATCATAAAACAATCGGAACCGTTACCGATACATGATGCCAGTTGCCTATCATACCAACTACTGCTGCCATCTACAAAACATTTTGTGTGTGGTACAAAGTGAACTGATTTATGTAAGTCTTGAAGCTTTCCTGGCGACAAATGATGAAAAGATTCGGCTCAGGACTTCACTTCTGCCCTGAAGATGAGAGTGACGTTAGCTCTCGAAATCTTGGAATCTTTTCCACAACTCACCTGATCGATAGGACGAGAGAATCTTTTCATGAACTGGTTTATATTTTATTTTATTAAAAGTGGGCTTATATTTCTAGTTACATACCATTTTTATTTTGTGTGATTCCTTCTGATCATAATTCCACTCCTATAGGCTCTTATCCACACACCCGTCTAACACCCTCCAGATTTTCTCAACACCCCTCTAACATTTTTTCACGAAGGCCCAATTTATGGCTATTTTGACTAAATTTGCTAATTGTTCCGGTTGTTTTATGATTTTTTTCAAATTCTCCTAGCAGACTAATTATGATAGAATTTTGGAAATCATTGTCACACAAAATTTGAACCTTCCTTGAAGTAATGAGCACTCTTTGGATTAAAAAAAAGTTATTTATGTTGAAAAAACAACTTAAAAATTAGTTTTTCTTGTATGTACGCATTGCTTGCATTGTAGAATTATTTTCTTGTAGTTTACAGTTATTACAAGCATAAGAAAACAGTTTTTCGTTGTGATGTTTCAGGAGAACACACGCTCCCTTCATCAGACATTTATTTATATTTTGACTAAAGATAGAGTTATAAGTGTTCTCCTGAAACGTCACAACGAAAAAATGTTTTCTTATGCTTGTAATAACCGTAAACTACAAGAAAATAACTTAAAAATTACCTTACGCAAGCATGCGTGCTTCCCATGGACAAGGTATTCTTCGTTGACAACCGACAGTAAATATCGTAGACTAGTGGGAATAAATATATATGTAAATCAGAACCTTAGTAGAAAGCATTTAGGGACTTTATTTTAATGCTAAGAGAACCAAACCCGACTAATCTAACCATGAAAGCATATAGGTATGGATCAAAATCTTAAGTAATCACTAAGACACCGCAGTATGTGTTAACAGACGTAAATCGACATCGAACCACGTAAATATTGCAATAAAACAAAAGGTGCTCTTAACACTCATAAGGAAATAAATACGTTAAATAGTATTGATTAGTTTGACTACTTACGTGAGTGAGTATGGAGTCTTATTTAGAACAACATTTCGGAGGTCAAACTGCCTTCTTCATCAGGTTGGTGGATGTTTCTAGGCACAGAGCATAGTGCTGTGTAAAAGAAGTGTTGAATGAGGATTCGGGTTAAAGTTAAAAACACTTACTAAAACTCTGCAGAATTCAAACTTAAAAAATCTCAGCATATTAAAAACTTCGGAAAAACAATCTACACTTGTATTAAAATCACTAAAAAAAGATCCCAAGTGCCCAGGCTAATTGTGAGGCCAACACTAGTGAACAGCTCCCACCTCTACCGGAAGGTGAAAGCTACCTCCCCTTGTATAAACCGTCCCTCATTTATCTCTTACGTCAAATTCTCGTTCTTCTTCTGCTGCTTTGATTACCTCCGAATTAACATGGAAACCTATCTTAGCATCAGTTTTCATTGCCTTATCCCATTTTTTAAGAAACTAATCCATCCATCCTGTAAATTGCCGTCGTCTCTGTTAAGTTTATTTCCTATTTCCTGTGCAAGTATACGCAGCTTCATAAACATTCCTATTTAATGTATTATTATCTTCCATAATGACTTCTCTTTTTACAATCTTATGCCCACTTTCAATAATATGCTCAGAGAGGCCATTTTTGGGTACTCCCTCCCCGACATCCTTGTCATGCTTGCCCCATTTTATGAGCATGCTTCGTCCGGTCTGACCTATGTATTCTTTGCTGCATTCTATCCTATAGATCCCTTTTTGTTCTTCCGGGTTTCCCTGTTCCCTCCCCCCTTTTTATATTCCGTGAAATGTTCTTCAATGTTCCTAGGGGCCTTCATACCACATTTTATACCATACTCTCTTACAGTTTTTTTCTATTTTTTCAGATACCCCTTTATAATACGGGATTCCGACAAAAAGATCCTTGTTAGTCAAGTTCCCTACCTCAGCGTCTTTCTTTGCATTCTCATTAGCATCGATGGTGTTCTCCCTTTTTACGATCCTTCTTGCCTTTCTAGCTACCTTATTCATTTCTTGATTTGTATACCCGTTTTTTAGTTCTGCCTCAGTTATCCATGGAATTTCTTTTTCTTTTCTTTCGTTGCATAGCCTTTCTGCCCTGATGAAAAAAATGAGGAAAACATTTGTCTTAATCCTTCCAGAGTGTTCAGATTTTTTGTTAATATACAAGTCACCAGCTAGCGGTTTATGGAATACCCCTGTTTTTATTCCATTATCAGTTTTTGTGATGCTCAGGTCTAGAAAATTAATCTTCCAGTCGACGATGTTTTCCCTTGTAAAACCAATTCTTTTAACCTGCTTTCCTGATTCGTCAAACACAATATCAAGCTCTTTTTCCTTCCCGATTATTACAATATCGTCGACGTACCTCCCTTAGTATTTTAGACTTCAACCTGTTTGCTCTAAAGCAGCTTTTTCCACAAAATGCATGAAAATGCTAGCCACAATGCCCGATATCGGGGTGCCCATTGCCAACCCTTCTTTTTGTCTGAAGATCTTACTGTTGACATAGAAATAATTATAACCTGTTACAAGGAAGAACCACCTAACATATTCCCAAGCGGCGAGAATTTCGACCCTTTTTTCCAACAACCACCTCAGAAGGCAGTTTCCCGCTTTTTCTCTAGGTACACTCAGATACAAATTTATCATGTCAAAACTACTAATCATATCTTCATTCCCGATCGCTAACTTTTCAATGAACTTCTTAACCTCAGCAGAGTTTTTGATGCTATATTTTGTGTCTTGGTTAATTTTCTTGATTCTACTAACCAATACTTTAGCTAATTCATACCCTGGGTGTTCGTAGGTCGGGATTATGGGTCTAAGTGGAACCCTGATCTTATGTGTCTTAGGAATACCGAAGGCAGTAGGAATGTTGCCTGCTTTAGCATCTTTTATTAGCTTCTTTTTTCACCCGCTTCCTAGAGTGATACTAGTTTCTATACCTTTCCTTACTTCCTTTCTTATTTTATTTATCAGGTTTCCCTTAACCTCTTCATAATCGTTGTTTTTGAAGCTTTCTTCTAACTTCTTATGATATTCCTCCCTTCCTATTATTACCATTTTATTTTCTTTATCGGACCTGATCAGGTACACACTATACACAAGTATATGCCTGTGCAAGGGGGTTGTATTACTTGAGCACCTCTATATCTGAACAATGCACAATTGTTCCTCATAACACCCTACTTTTGAACAAGTTAGTTTATAAATATGTACACTTCTTCAAAAGTTATCAGACTGCTCCAGAAATCATTAATTTGCCAACATAGGTTTTGAACACAAACTGGGATTAGTCAACATAAAACACAATGGTGAGAAATTTACATCCTCGCTTAATACATGAAGTTAAAAACTGTATTCCGAGAACAAAATGGAAAACTTTAGTATGAGGAATAATGTTCAAGAATATTTGTGATTCTGCATATTAAAATCAGTATCAGTGAAATTTTTATGAGGTTAGAAACACTGCACCCTGTAGTGGTCCACCTCTATTTATATTTGTTTGCTAACAACCAATTGTTAACTGTCATCTTCATATGGACTACTGCTGCTACTGCATCACTTGATGTGAGGTACGATGGGGCATTGTGTTCCTAAATGCTGATCACACATAATGTCTGGTCTCCAGCATGAAATCTCCTTTGAAACTTGTATGAAAATCCACTGGAACTCCATATCTGAGCTGACTGTAATCTAAGAATAGCTGCTTGCATAAACTACTTTTCAAATCATAATTTATCCGTAAATAATATATAAACCCAAACAATGAAAGAACATACCCAGACTTTTTGTTACCAGATGTAGGAGTTTCCAGTGCAAAAAGTGGTGTTGCTACATGCCTGATTTTCACCCAGTCGTAAATGACACCTTCTGCTGTCAACGTGCACCCTTCGCTCGTATTTCAGGGGGAGGCAGATATTGGTAGACCCCTTTGATTTCCTAACTGCTGGTGGTTGTTGGGCTTTAAGGCACCTTGCACCCAGAACTGTTGATCTTATACACAAATTTGGCAATGCAGTATACCACAAGAATTTCCCATCACAATGGCAACTGAATCAACCTGTTTGGGTTACATGTTCATGTGACCCTCTGGGGCCTTCCGATTTAAAGACAAAAATATAATTCCAAGTTTGTTCTTTGATCACATAAGCGTTATTGAAGCTTTTCACTTTGCTAATTAGTTTTTCCAAGCTTTAAATTTACTTCTACAATAGTTTCCAGTGTTCTAAAACACTTCCTCATACTTCTATAAAACTTGCTAAATATCATTAAGTTCGAAAATGGTTCATGAAATAAAATATACAAAATGTTTTAGCTAGGATTTGAACCAATGGCCACTAGCTGAGATGCTTTGAAACCTTCCATTATATATTTTTTTTAAAATTACACAATGTTTACAGATTAGTAATGAGGAAGTTGTATTTCATTACTAGAGCTGGAAGTGATCAGAAAAAATGGCCTTTCTTGGGAGAAAAAAACAAACAACCTTTTCTTCCATGTCTTTTTTCTGCTAGGCATTTTATGGCCTTTTTCCCCACCTGCTTTAAATAAATTCAAATATATTAATATACAGCGTGTTCCATTCAAACCTCTCACATTTTAATTCATCATTGCTAAAAGGTAATGAAACATAATGGAATGCAAGTGATACTAGACAAAGGGAAACTCAAAGAATTTTATTTTTTGACCTCGAAGTTCACTGTTCTCTCGCTATGCAGCGCCACAATCTGTAGTCTGGTATGCAGAGACCAAATCAATCATTACAGTGCAAAGAAATTACCGGAGAGAATATGGAGGTGAAGCACCTGATGGGAAATCCATTAAGGCATGGTGTGCGACGTTTGAACTTTGAACTGCTTGGATGCTTGGCAAAGTGATTTATGCAAGCTTCTCTGAAATCCCGCTCAAATTTCTTCCACCTTCTCTTCCGAAACACATCGTTGAGAACCTCCGGATTGTTTATTAACACTTCCAGTCACCAAAAACTAATAGTGCCTTAATAGTTTTCCTATGAGGTGCTTCACCTCCATATTCTCTCCGGTAATTTCTTTGCACTGTAATGGTTGATTTGGTCTCTGCATACCAGAATACAGATTGTGCACGCTGCTGCGGAGTCGCCATTGTGCTTTATGTGATTGTGCCGCTGCATAGTGAGAGAACGGTGAACTTCGAGGTTATCCAATGAAATTCTTTGAGTTTCTCTTTCGTCTAGTACCACTCGCATTCCATTATGTTTCATAACCTTTTAGCAATGATGAATTGAAATGTGGGAGGTTTGAATGGAACATGCTGTACACTAGTTGGCAGAATTTTTCTTGGTCCACAATGTAAAAAATTAATGACTTCTAAATTTAAAATATAACTTTCAACATGAATTCGTAGGTATACATAAGCATCAGAGTTGCAAAATCCCAGCTTTTTTTGATGTATGTATTTTTCTGATCATTATTTTCATATTTCAGTATGTGTATTGTATCTACATAGTACATAATTTTCAGTGTTTGCTTTTCACATAAACATGCACATATACCAAAACATAATAGAAAATAGTGCTTCACATTTTAATGCATGCATCAAATACCCCCTCAATGATATTAATCTTTCTGTAACTATTTCAAAAATTGTAAATTTTCTGAAACTAAACCCTGTGTGTTCAGCAAACACTTTTTCTATTCTGGCTATCAAGTGTTATCAAGTGTTTTGACTTAATGGTCACTTAACCTTGTCGCAGAGCAATTTGGGGTGTGTTTTGATTGCACATATGGCAAAAAGGTAATTTTTGAAAACCTGTTTTTAATCAAATACTTTGAAGTTCATTTATACTCAGATAGGCTAATTGGGACTGGACCTACAGTTTCAAAGCCAAGTTCGAACCAATTGTCCCTTGATTGCAAGACAACATTAATAAGACGTGAGTGAGTTACTAATTTTTTTTTCCTGAAAAAGGCCATCGAAATTAATAGAACCTCTACAAGTTTTGCGGGAAAAGTTAGTAACTCGCTTACATCTTATTATTATCAACTGCATATTTTATTCCTCAAACATGAAGACAACATTGTTACCAATCTTCCATTCGGTAGGCACACCAATGTAAGGCAAAATAAATAGTAACTAGAAGCAATGGCCAGTATCTGTCTCTTGGTAGCTACACTATATAAGATTGTTTAGCTAGCTACTTGCAAAATACGGCTTTAGGAACTTCTAAACTTGCAACTGAAACTATTAGTTAAAAGGGTTAGCTGCAGCTGCCAAGAAAGCCAAGATTTCAATTTCTCTAATTAAATTATAATTGAAAGCACCCAACTTTTTTGCTTCTCTATTAATTACATTACTTACTTTTATAACTAATCAAAATTTGGTGTTGGTGCATATTCAAATTTTGATTCCCATATCATTAAAAATTGCAATTGCATTTACTTTTGTATTTTCTCTTGCTTATACATTTATTACATTCAACCAAGAAGACCATCAACTCCTAGATATTTGTATTCATTTTCCATGTTGACTCTGGTAAGTATTTGAAGAGAGGAATCTTGACTAGAGAATTCATTGTCAAGTTTTCCCTTGTATACATTGTATTAATTTTTTGTACAATATTTTGGGGCTGTTAACCCACTGTACCCACCCTCCAATTATGTTGAAATTTTTTTAATGGTCACATTTCGATCCTTTTTGTAATATAACATTGGTTCCAGCATACAGAAAACACAAATAACGGAGATATTTTATTCCAAAGTATGGCCTATGTAAGTACTTTCGCCACTTTCAATTAGTAAAAACTGTTTGTATGCACAGTAAAAGGGAAATAACACGTCTGAAATTGCTATCACCTCCTAACATAACAACGTAAAATTATAGCTGCTGTTGTGGAATGTTGTGTTGAGTGCTATATTCACTTGCGCAAAGCCTTCGGGTTGTTCTGCTTAATGGTAAGATAACACGCTAAGGTAACAAGATGTACTTTATTTCACAATAGCACATCTTCGTGAGGTAAAAACGAGGGAAAACATTCATAAACCATGCAAAATATTTCATTTCTCTAGGGGATACAGAGGGTCAAGGGTACCCATTAATTTTATATCTCTGTCAGGAGGACAAATGTCTTCCTATATATTCATTGTTTCAAATCACACCTTGTAATTCTAGAGTTAGCACTAGCATTGTGTAGATTTTTGAATTGAGAAAAACTTGATGTAAGTAAAAAATATGTGAATGAAAAGGTATACAGTATATGCTGGAAATAACTTAATTTAGAACTTTCTAAATCAATTTGGTGCTATTAGGATCCCTCATCAGCATCATAGCATGGCAACTTTATCTACCAAACCTTTTGATTTGTACCACTAACTGACTTGCATGCTTAGAACTTAAAGTATAGTAATTTAAAGGTTTTTTAATAACGCCATGACAGCAATTTTCTCTTGATTACGTAAGACGTTGATCCTTTCATCGGTTCTTATTACATTATTCTTCCATTTCAGGTTGTCTGACAGCCATGTGTGTCTTTATGCTGTGGACAAAACACCTTGTCATTGTCTACATGTATCTTATATCAGTAGGAATAGTGTTTGTCTCATATTGGACTAATGTAAGTACAATGAGAACCATCATTTCAATTGTTGCAAACAGCTCTGCACCAGGTTCCATCATGACGCAAAATAGTATTCTGGAAGACATCCTTTCATTGAATATGACTAGACTGCTGGATACTAACGGATGTGGGTTTGCTGTTATTCAAAACTATGCTATACAGTGTACCCTTGCATTTGTTTTCATGTATGTTCATCTCGGCCCTAGGAGTCCTGTAATACAAAAAGTTTTGCCCATAAGTTTCATGGCTCCATCATTGTTGGCATTGTTGCCACTGCCAGCATCCATGCTGCACCATGCTCCAGTTTTTTCTGCATTGTTGCCACTTGCTTTAGTGAAATTTGTGTTGTGGAGCAGCGCTTTGCAAGTTGTTCACACCGTGTACAATGGTTATCAGTACGCACGGAACTTTGTAAGCAATTTTGGTCTCAGTGCTTTAGTGGAGACCGAATGGCTTCGGCTAAACGTTCCGTGTGTTCTAAGGACGTTCTGGTTGCTTCGAGTGGCGGAACATGCTGGGATTTTGTTAGTGGATCGATACGGAGGTGAAATAACTAGTGAAGATGCTTGGGGCTTAAAAATTGCTATGTTGGCCGAAATGATCAAAAATCTTCTTATAAGTGGATGCGAAACCCTGACAGCTGTTCTCGGAATGACTAGCATTGTGTCGTACATATGCCATTACGTCGGTTGCTTCTTCCAGTGGATCCTTCTCACTGATGACGACGACGACAAAAGCATCGGCACTGTATCAGCCATTTTGTTTTACATCCTAGCACTGCAGACAGGTTTGACAGGACTGGATCCCGAAAAGAGGTTTGTGAGGCTGTGTCGAAATTTTTGCCTTCTTTTCACGGCATTATTGCACTTTATTCACAACATTGTGAATCCTTTGCTTATGTCTCTCAGTGCTTCTCATAATCCATCTCTACCTCGTCATGTAAGGGCACTCTCAGTGTGTGCTTTTCTTATCTTATTTCCAATTTCCCTGCTTTTGTATCTGTGGTCACATCACACAATGAGTACCTGGTTGCTTGCTGTATCAGCTTTTAGTATTGAAGTCATTGTGAAGGTTCTGGTCTCATTAATGATCTATTCGCTCTTTCTGATTGACGCGTACCGCAGTTCGTTCTGGGAAAAGTTGGATGATTATGTTTACTACATCAGGGCGTTTGGTAACACGGTAGAGTTCTGTTTTGGCATATTTCTCTTTTTCAACGGAGCATGGATTCTCATCTTTGAGTCTGGAGGGGCAATTCGTGCCGTTATGATGTGCATCCATGCGTACTTCAATATTTGGTGCGAGGCGAAAGCCGGGTGGAGCGTGTTCATCAAACGGCGAACTGCTGTGAACAAGATAAACTCCCTCCCGGAAGCGAGTTGTCAGCAACTCCAAGAGTTGGATGACGTGTGCGCCATCTGCTATCAAGATATGCAAAATGCAAAAATTACACGCTGCAACCATTTTTTCCACGGCGTGTGCCTGCGTAAGTGGCTGTACGTTCAAGATCGTTGCCCACTGTGCCATGAGATTTTGTATAAAGTTGAAGCGGAACCGAAAGACAATGATGGTGTCCCGGATGAAAGACATTTGGAGGAAAATGGTGCAGCAGCAGTAGATAGTGCGATACCTGAACATCCAGACTTTCCCGTATTGGAAGATGTAGGAAGGTGAAACAACTAACACCCAATAAAAGTACATCACTGTAGAAAGCTGTGTTTTGACTATGAAGTTCCGTAATCTTACCCACTGTGAGTGACAAGTGATCATGCACCTAGTACTCGTGATTTTTACGAGGGAGGCAGGTTCCAGCAAATTAGCAAGTCGACAAGGAGGTGGAAGTGTACAAAATTCCATATATGTTTTATTTTTTGACTAAATCTATGTATGTTTTTAGTTGTAACTGTTTTTGAGCAAGAATATTCCCCAGATGGGAATTGGCAGGTCATCGTTCTCAAAAGATCAATTTACAGTATTCTTTTTCATGTCTCCATGGATTTTGTTCCCTTAAATTATAAAAAGAAAATGGTCTCCTACAGCATGTGTTGGAACCATATGTAAACTACCACTCTTTAGCACTGTGTGTGTATGGGTAGTATGTACCAAACATCATCACGCATAATAATAAAACAGGAATAGTATATTATAATGTGATAGGAACTCATAATACATAATATATTGTATATGCATACAGGTTGCTCATTCAGAAAGACACAATGGCGTGTTCCATTATTTTAGTCTCCAAGAACATTTGAATGGAAAACTTGTCTTTGGAAATTTTTATTTTTGTGAGTAATTTCTTGAAGGTTCGCATAACCACAGCTTGCAAATTGCTAAATAAAAATACAAGTTTTACTTACATGTGGTTTAAAAGATTCCTTTCTAAGATCAATTTTGTTGCTTTTTTTTATCACATTGCAAAACTAGCTTAGTGGAGATAAAATATTGTAATCACATAAAACTACGGGGCAAATGTGGTTCATCAAATAAGTCAGGCGGTTGGTTTCAGTTATGCGTTCAGTATTTGACAGGAGGTATTTTCTAAACGGCATAAGGATCATGTCTTATTCTTTCTATGGATGTCCCTCTTCACCACTGGAATCTTCTGACCTCACATCCTAAAGTGCATTCATTTCTGATGCATTTTCCTCCTCTGACACTGTGGTTGATGCATACACTTCAACATTGGTTTCCTTATTGTTGGTGATTCATTCAGAAACAATTTCATTGTTGCTTGCATCCTTCACGGACAGCGGGAGTGGGACCAGCACTGCTCACAGTAAACGTTATTCACTCTATTGGCTGCCTGTTTCTTAGATTTTGGTATCCTCAATGCTTCCTGTTGCTGGTTCGATGCCCGGTGGTCCGGATCCCACTTTAAACTGTAGGTCTAGTCCCGATTAGCCTTCTTGCGCATAAAGTGGACTTAGAATGAAACTCAAGCTTCCTGTTGCTGCTGTTTTCTCTTGTGTTTGTTCTAACCGTGAATGGCCTTTTCTTGTTTTGTTTGTGCAGCCTTCATTCTCTGCACCGTCTGCATCTTGGCTTCCCATGCTTTTCTCTTCCTGGAAAGACTGTTTTCTCCTCGGATTGCTTCAGTAGAGTGTTGCTTTTCACTGGTGCTTTTTTCTATGCTGAGGACAACAGTTTTGAAACCTGCAAAATGCTATTAACGAAACTGGGACTGCTGTTTGAGCCAAGACCTTTGCTCTGAATGCTCTCAGGAGCCTTCGAGTCTGCGGATCTCTGCTAGAGTTCTGGAACTTCGGGAACTGCATGGTGATCCCCATTCTACATCACCAGTATTAGAAACCGAAGTTTTTGGTGTCTCGATATATTGCATCTTATCTTTCATGGGGGATTTGCTGCATGTGCTAAAAACTCCTTTGGAAATGAATGCTTTGCAGATTTTCCAGACGATTACTGTAAGGAAATAAAGTGTTCTTCACAGTTGGAGGGTTCACTGAACAGGACATTTCTTTCTTGAGGTAAATTTTCAAGTTGAAAGTCCGAAGCAAGTTCTCTGATTGATCCACTTGTCTCATTAACAGATGACATGTTTATTTTATGAATTGTAAAATTTGAGGTCTTCCAACTTTTGTTTTAATGCTGCTGCATCAGCATTCATTTTCAAATCAGTTTCCTTCTTTGACACTCTAGTGCGACCACAAGGAAAAGAACCTTCGGCCAAAATTCTCCGCGCACCTTCTCCATCGGTTCAACTCAGGCCATAAAGAAGCATGCTACACTCTACTCCTCCCCTCCATGTGGGAGGACGATGAACAGGAGTCGTGGGTCTGCGCAGGCTCTTTTGCCTGTGGTTCCACTATAGTTGATGCATCACTTCTTCAATATTGAGTTCATTATTATTGGTGATTGATTGGACAACAGGTTCTCAACTGGAGCATTAGCTTTCTCTTCATCTTTTATGGAAAATATTTTCACTAGAGATTTCTTTGTCCATTTGGGTTTGTCTGTTTTTCGCCATCTCTTTGATGGCTTTATTTTCTTTCGGTTCGTGCTTTCTCTGTCAACAAGACCGGTGCTGCAGGCTGTAGGCAGTGACGTCCGTTGGTAATGCAAGACATTCAATGACTATGAGGCAGGCAGTCTTCAATCATTTGATTTTTTATCCTTTTAACCATTGTTATGATTATTTTTACCTTTTCAATGTGATGTCAAGAAGACTGATTTGAAACGTCTGTTTTAGAAACAAACTTTTTAAAGCACACATAAGTAAAACTTGTATTTTTATTTTGTAATTTGGAAATTTTGTTATGCCAGTTAAAAAATTCTAATCAGTTCTAATATGCAGAATTTTTTGTACCTTTTTTTTCCTAATTATAAAGTAATGTACTTTTGAAATGTTAATCTCCATGACATTTGCTAATTTTAATTGAGTCTCATGTAACTTGCAATGCCAATGGTGGTGCATTTTATTCTCTACTTATTGTTATTTTTTTATTAACATGTTTTTATACATTGTCACATTGTTTAAAGATCTAAAGAGAAACTAATAACCAATTAAGACAAAGGAATACATGATGGAAGACGACGAAAATCATGCGCTGCATAAAGTACACAATGAAGAAAATGTTAATTTCAAATTGTTGAATATGTTTTTGGTAAATGTTATATCTACACCATACTGTTTTTGTTTTTTATTTGTTTTGTTTCACCTATTGTGAATTAAATGGTGATATACGTAAAGTATCTTTATGATGTTTAATTGCATATAATCATACCTTTTCTAAAGATGAACATTATATGTGACCTTTATTTTTTGTAAGCATGGTATGTAAAAGTCTGGGCACACATTGTCATATGAGAACCAGAAGAATGTATTTTCAAGAATGCAGTTTAGTTTTGTTTAAATAAACTCCTCTGAAGAGGTTTACTTGGAGTCAAATTCACATATCTCCACTTCCAATCCTTAGCAGTAAGGTGGAGTCACGTATCTCTAATTTACGGACTCTTTTTTTTTTTTTAACTCAGACATATTTCTAAGAATTCATTATTTCCTCTCTTGTGCAAATTTGACGAATTGGAGCTACGCCTCTCTGGTTCTCACACGACGATATCTTTAAACATAACCTGTATATACTGATGTATAGTATGTTCCAAAAGTCATGGGCAACACATCTTTTGCTGATTGTCTATCTGAGTCTCCACATAGAGTTAACATTGTCAACTTGTAAGGAAGGGGTCTTACATTCAATTTCCATTTGAAACATGTTGCAGTGGTTCAACTCCCACTTTTAACTGTAAATCAGTCTCGATTAGCCTATCTCAGAACATAAATTGAATATAAACTTTTACAAACTTTTGATTGTCTATCCAGCCAATCACAGAAATATTAATTGTAGGCTATTTTGAAATAAGTAGAAAATCAAATCTCATATTCTATTATGATGTAGTACTGCCTCTGGTAGTCACTTTATATCTGTGCTCAAATAAAAACATATCAAACAGTCATAATTTAATTTCTATTTACCATTCATTGTAAGAAAAGAAAATGGGAATTGACATGTAGTTTTTTTTTCTCTCGTTACATAACCAGAGTGCATTTGCCACAAATCTGCTAAGCATTTTGCTTTGCAAGGACCATATGGAGCGAAAGCAGAAAGTTCAGCACTCCTTCAAGCTCCCTGGTGGATTCATTACTTTTTAAAAAAACACTTGTGTGAACCAGGGCATAGAGTTTAACCACGTAAGAATATGTACACACACATATTATTTGCATACACATATACTGACATGGTTAAGTTGACCATTTCAGATGAAATAATCCAATATGGTGTCCTACACTGATTTTCATAATTAAAATTTTTGGTTTCTTGTTACTTGTTTGTTGAAAATAGGCAAATTTTGATTTCTGATTTATACTTATTGTTTACCATTGGTGGACTTTTTTTTTATTCACACCCAGGGATTTTTCCTATTTCAGAACCTTGCAGAAATTAGATTACTTTTCTCTTCAGTAAAGTACAGACTACAATTTCAGTACTATCGTGGATGGAAAATGTCTGCAAAATCCTTTTTTTCATCTTGGTCTGTAATTTGTCAGTTTTTAAAAAAAGCATTACTACAAGTCCGTATTTTTTTTGTTTTCTCGACTGCAATTTGTGATTTTTTTTATTTGTAAAGTTTGGAGGATACATGATGACCTCACTTGAAACCAAATATATGGAGAAGGTTAGGTTTCATTTGATTTGTTATTACGTGTTGCTACTCTGCAACTTTTGGTTAATCGCAACGATGAAGATGAGTGACAATATGATTAAATTGATGAATAGACACTAACAAAGAACACCCATGCCTAGACTGGGATTCAAACCCGGGACCCTATGACATCATAGCATGCTGTGCTAACCACTTTGCCACAAAGGTTCTCTACTAAGTCAAATAACATTATTTTCAACAATTTGTGAGTTACAGAAATTTAAGGGAGCTCTGAGTTCAAAGCAGCAAGTGACATGCGTCACTTGGAAACAAATCTTCAGTAAACGCAATGTTCCAAACTGAAGGACACAACAAGCTGCCCTTTTTTGCAAACTAGTGAGGCTTTCGCATTTGGATTCACAAGCAGTATAATTCTCTGTGGGACTTATGTCATCCATATATGTTTGTGGCTGTCCCTATATCCAAACCATTCATTCTCATCTTCGCAATTAGCCAAAAGTGGCAGAAGACTGAAGTAAAATAAAACAAATCAATCAAACGACAAGCTGCATGTGTTGCTTGTCACTTCGATGCGACTGTTTTCGTAATATCTTGCACCATGTTGCCTCATTCTGTTGGTAGCACATGCAGGGTCAAGCTTGCGTATGGACTGAGGGGGTTCGTGTCGCTTGTCACTTTGGTATCAAACTCCCATATCATGTGTTGCTTTGGTCTGAAAGCTCCCTAAAGGACCACTCCTCTCTGTTGTCTCTCCTAAATCTTGTGTTTCCATCCTGTCCCTCTTCTAAAGCATTACAGTCACCCATGACTTCCTTTTTCCATTTCTTCAATCTTTTTATAGTTCATCTCCACCTCTTCTGTTAGTCCACTGCATGGCATGTAAACTTGTACAAACATTAAATGCTTTTTCTTTCCTTGCAACCTCACAACTATCATCCTGTCATTCACATAATGCGCTGATGTCGCTTACTTTTCACATGCAGACCAAGTAATGGGTCATCACAGTGGTTTTATTTGTGTTTGATTTTAAACATTTTTTTTCATATAGATTCAAACTTTTAATTTTTCATTGTATTTTGTTTTCTAAAATCTCTAGGTTAAATAGAGCAACAATGAATTGATGAATTGGAGCAACCACAGGGAACAAGCATATCTTATTTTAATATACAGGGTTATTATAAATGATGGACCCATTTTCAAAACGTCATAGGTAGGGAAGTACAGATCCAAATTGAACAAGCTATATACCAATGGAAAGAGGAAGGTTCAAAGTTTCTGGCAGGCAGCGGCCGGCGGGCTGTGGTGGTTGCGGAAGCGGCCGGTAGAGTTCGCGAGAGGACCGTCTCTGTCAGTTGTGAACGAGATGGCGACCTTGGAGCATAAGGTTTTCTGCGTGCTTGAGTTCGCGAAAAGTGAGTCACAAATTGCAGTGCAGCGTACCAAACTTGGTAGCAAATCACCAACTAGGAAAAGCATTAGCCGTTGGTTTCAGCAATTTCAAGCGACTGGATGTGTGTACAAAGGAAAAACCACAGGTCGACCGCGTGTGTCAGAGGACATGTCCAACGGATTGAAGAAAGTTTTGTGCGTAGTCCCAAAAAGTCTACCAACAGAGCTAGTCGAGAGCTTGGAATACCCCAACCAACGGTGTGGAAAGTTCTGAGAAGACGTTTGCTGTACAAGCCCTACCGATTACAAATGGTACAGGCTCTCACACCCAATGACAAAGAGAGCGTATCACATTTTGTGATTATCTGCTAGCAAAGATGGATTATGACGCATTTCTACAGCATGTAATTTTTAGTGCTGAAGCCACGTTCCACCTCAGTGGAAAGGTCAACAGACACAATGTTCGCATATGGGATTTGGAAAATCCACATGCAACTGTGCAACATGAAAGAGACTCACCGAAGATCAACGTGTTCTGTGCCATATCCAGTGCAAAGGTTTATGGACCATTTTTCTTTGCGGAAAGAACTGTAACGGGAATCATGTAATTGGACATGTTGGAACAATGGTTGTTCCCTCAAGTTATGGAAGATTCCCAGGACTTCATCTTCCAACAGGATGGGGCTCCTCCCCATTGGCACCGATCTGTACGAGACTTTTTGAATGACTCCCTTCGTCAGCGCTGGATAGGTCGCAGGGGAATTGAGAACCTGGCTCTGCACTTCTGGCCACCCAGATCTCCAGATCTCACACCCTGCGACTATTTCTTATGGGGTTATGTGAAGGAAGCTGTTTACGTCCCGCCTTTACCAACATCTCTGAACGATCTGTGTAACCGGATCACTGCTGCCGTGCACTCGGTAACAGCAGATATGATTACGTGTGTGTGGAAGGAGTTTGGCTACCGCGTCGATGTTTGCCGTGCAGCCAATGGTGGCCACATTGAACATTTATAACAGTTACAAACATTGTGATAACAAACTTTGAACCTTCCTCTTTCCATTGGTATATAGCTTGGTAACTTTGGATTTGTACCTCAATAAATATGATGTTTTGAAAATGGGTCCATCATTTATAATAACCCTGTATTGCTGCTAAATTTTACTTATGTTTATACAGACCACAGGTTGGTATAGAGGACATCAAAACAAACAACTTTTCTCAGTAACATTTTTCTCGTTGGTACGTCGTTTCGACGCTACAGCCGTTCAAAAAAGACCATTTTGCTGCCTGGATGCTGGCAACCCAACACAACATTTGATCCTATCTGTGACGTCATTTCCTGCGGCGAAACAGCACCCAGCAGGGTTGCAAGGAACACACAAATTTTGTGAAAAATGACAAACTACCAACCACATTATTAGCTGTAAAACGAAGTGAGAAACGCATCCAGTAGACCGAACATCATAGCCTACCAGCCAGAAGATCAGCAGTCATCTCAGGGAAAGGGGGAAGTGAACCAACGATATGAGAAATGGTAAAAAAAAAGTATTCAAAATGAAGTGTAAATATCGGATTTTGTCTCAGCCTACATGTCAAATATCAACAACAACAAATTTTATTGGACTTAGAGCTTACATGTGGCTGTTTACGCCCAGCTGTTTACACTGGTTACGCCTAGTTACATGTCAAATATTTGCAAATCTCTTTGCAAGGTTGAGATGCCTTGTGGTACTTTTGTGCTGATAACGGAAGTATCCGAGGTTCACGTTGTTACATTACGGCTAAACATTTAACAACCCTATAATGAATCAGCAGCAAATATACTGCCCTGTTCACAGTTGCAAACTATTAAATGTGTATCCGGTGCATAGAAAAACACATTGGTCGGAGAGCTTGTATTAGTACTACTTATATCCCTGTATTTTCAACCATTTTTGCCACTTGCCTCATAATGCTGTGAATATACATTATATTAAGTGTTGCTTACCTTTGGAATTTTGAGTTCTTTCATTTCTGTGCTGGCCGAGCAGCAATTCGTCTTCCGAGTCTGGGGAGGATGCTGGCCATACCATTCGTTCGATACCCTCATCCCATAGCATGGCATCAACCAGACGTGCTCGGTGAGGTCGGGCATTATCGTCCACAAAAATGAAACGATCACTGATATCTGCAGCCATTGGGACAACATGAGGCCTGAGGATCTCATCCCGGTACCGTAAGGCTGTCAAAGTACCGTTCCGGATAATGTGCAGGGGGATACGTCGACCAACACTGATCCCTGCCCATACCATTAAGCCACCGCCACCATACTGAGACACTTCGCGCACATGTGCGGGATAATTGCAAGTCCCACGTTCCCTCCAGATGAGAATGTGTCGATTATCTGACTGGAGACTGAAACGTTACTCATCCGAGAAGAGAACTGAACTCCACTCTCCATGTCCCCACATACGATGTTCCACAGCCCACTGTCTGCGGGTCCTACGGTGTTTTTCATTCAGAAGGACACACACCATTGGTCTTCTTGCATAAAGACCCCTTTCCCGCAGGCGATTTCGTACAGTTTGGCCCGAGACACTTCGTCCTGTTGCCAAAACAAGGCTGCGTTGCAAGTCAGTTGCAGTTTGCTGCCTATTCCTGTGAGCCGACAATGCTAAGTACCGGTCTTCCCTAACTGTTGTTGACTGTGGGCGACCTTGCCTAGGCCTCCTTCGTACTCTACCTGTCTGTTGAAATCGTGTCCACAACCTGGAAATGACACTGCGTGACACACCAAGGGCTGCAGCCACCTCACGTTGTGTTTGCCCTGCTTCCATCCTCCCAATGGCTCTCCATGCGCTAGATTCCCCTAAATCGTGTTGTTCTGCCATCGTTCCTATTCAACACTACTCAACTGAATCCCACCTGCACTTACGGTCTGCCAGCACCAAACAACCAGTGTTCCCAAGTGACCTCGTGATTGCTCCTCATATCACAAATTCTGCCACGTGCCTTATGGTGTCACTAGAGAGCTCTGCATGCTGATGATTTATCACAGATGAATTGTACTGGTTGAGGACACACTCACTTCATCAACATACATTGCTACTTTTGACTTTCCAACTTTGGTTTTGGGATTTCTTGCTTGCTCCCCTAATTGTTTTGACCAGTGTACATAAGTAAAATTTAGCAGTAATACAGGGTTATTATAAATGATGGACCCATTTTCAAAACATCATATTTATTGAGGTACAAATCCAAAGTGAACAAGCTATATCCCAATGGAAAGAGGAAGGTTCAAAGTACACTGAACGATCACTGCATTCGGAACACCTAGCACAGGACATATTGTGAACAATGATGGTATCCATGTGGTGATTGGCAGGCTTTAAACCTATTGGCCTCTCCTCTTCACATCAAAAGGCAGCAGTTGTCTGTTATGGATAAATATGGCAAAATAAGCAGGTAGATATTTGGAGCCCGGATGTGTGGTGCTAGTACCTCAGAAACAGCCATACTTGTTGGCTGTTCCTGTACCATGGCATCAAGGGTTTAGAGAGACTACAGCGCCTTGAATGCGTAGTGTGAAAAATGGGGCTGTTCTGGGGTCTAGCGGATTCCACTCAAATATGATACCGCTAGAGGTGCTGGTGTCGGTACAGCTGCATGGCATTTGTCTGCTTATAATGAAAGTAAAATGGGTTTTCACTGCAAAGTCTGATTCTTTTACATGAAGCATTTCTATGAATGTGATAATTGCTATGATATTTGGTACAATGGTCGCAAAGATATTAACGAACATTCTAGACAGTCGACCAGGTCTTGCTATCATTACTTTCATTAATAATATGGGAGAAAATATATGCGTGGAATGCTCTTGGCAACTAAATTTTTGTGTATGAATTAGGTTCATTATTATTATTACCATCATCATAATTTTTTTTTAAAGATATACACACTGTCTTTTTTCTTCAGTTTTAAACTAAATGCGGTGATGATGATTGCATGAAACAACAAGGGAAAACCCACAAACTCTCTTAGTGCCATCGACATGAGTGTAAGGAAACTTTCAGAGCAATGGGACAAGCAACACGAGATGTTCACACTGATGTGACTAGTGACACAGACACTTCCAGACTGTAAAATAGCATTCATTGCGCATGAGGGTCCAAACGACACATCCATATGTCGTATTCACGTGCTACTTGTCACTTCGGTCAGAAGGCTCCTTAAAGGAAGGGTGCTCAGACCAAAGCGACGTGCTACAGAGGGAGTTTCCAACTAAGTGACAAGCGACATGGTGCCTTCAGTCTACTAGCAAGCGTTTACTGCTAATTGTGAGAACAACAGATCTAGGCGACACAATAAACCGCACGTTACAACAACAGATATAGGCGACACAATAAGCCACACGTGTCGCTCAAACTGGGCCATTTCCTCAATAGCTTGCAACGTGTTGCCATGGTTTGTTGTTCGTGCATGCACAATGCAATGAGTGTCCTGCTTTAGGGAGATTGCGCACCAAAGCGACACTTATCGCTTGAGCATTTCACCAACCGAACGCTGTCCTGTGCTGACCGTCATGCTGTTACGATGTGAAATGTTGCTCTTAATTGGCTCGTTTCCAAGCAACATGTGTCACTTGTCACTTCGGTATGAAAGTTGCATTCGACAGAAGGACCCGTGTCGCTTTGGTGTGAAATCCCCGTATTGTTTGTCATGTGTCGCTTTGGTCTAAAATATCCTTGCAGAAACAGTTCAGTCAGAGCTTGTGTCCCTGCGGTTCAAAAGGCTGCATTGGTTACCGACTGCTCATTTCCAAGCGACACTTGTGGTTTGTCGCCTCTGTATGAAATATCTCTCCAGATACTATTTATATTCTAATAATGTAGAACAATAGACTCTAGTACACAATCCAACACCTGACGTCCGGAATCACATTCCGATGTTTCTTCTTGTGTTACGCATGCTATTTATTTATTAATTTTATTTTACTTTTATTTCCAAATTAATGCCATTTCGTGACTGCAAATCACTCCACAAATATAACTGTTTCCATCAATTCACGTACCGCCTTTCAAGACACACAAATCTACACAATATATTCCAAAATCTAACTAAACCTCATTACCTTCATAAGAAAATTAGCACTCATACTGATCGCACTGCCATCTATGTTGTCATCTGTCTCAGGAACCAGTTTCTTGGGTCGTTTTCCACATGTTCAAGGTGCTGTACTGAGACTATATGAACCATGGATAGACATCGAGCAAAATATCACATACCAGCTGTTTACATGTAGTTGGTGCAAGAGGTGAGTGTCAGGTGTCACATTTGATACATCAGCAATGACGAGCAACAGTGGAACATCTGACTCGCCAGAACATCAGCTAGCAAGTGTGCCAAATTTTCACAATGACTGTGCGGGGTACCTTGGATCGACTGAGTTCAACAGGTGTAGACCAAGACGGGGACCCCTGTTGGCTCAACTTCACTTCAAATGGACCGTGGAAATAGGAAAGAAGGTCGTCTGGAGTGATGTGTCCTGTTTCCTCTTGAAGTGTGCACATGTGCAGGTCTGCATCTGATGTAAACAGCATGAAGCTGCATCTACTTGTTGCAGGCCAGTTGTGGCAGTGTCATGGTTTGAGAGTTATGTTATGGCATGCTTTAGGACTGTTGATCCTCATCACAAAACTTGAATGGTGAATGCTACAGGAACCTGTTAGCTGACTCTATCTGCACTTGCATCTCCATGAGGTATTTTCCAATCACAGTGCCATGTTTCAACAGGCACAGTCACCGTCATCGGGTTCAGATTACTACGGAAGGAGTGGTTGAAGGAACATGGCACTGAATTCTCTACAATGCCTTGGCCCCCAAACTCCACAAACCCATTGAAATGTCCAGGATATGCTGAAATGGATTGTGAGATCTGCTCCTACTGTCCTACAAAATCTGCATCAACTGACGGAGCTAATGCCATGAACAGCCCAACATCATACAGTACTGACTTTACACATTTATTGCCATAAAAAGCCTTCATTCTCTGATGAATGTCAATTGGGGGACACATTTTCTAGTAATAATTTTAATATAGTAATAATGATTAAAAAATTGAATAAAATGGTTTATTTTTAGTAGTTTATAATACAGGGTGATTATAAAGTTTTCGGCCCATTTTTGTGAAAACTGCTGATTTTTTTCTTTTGTATGTGATGTGAAAGATTCTGACTACTGAAGAGAGAATAGCTGTGGTGTGTGGAAGTTTGCGGGGATGAAGATTCAGAGGTCCAGGCAACGTTTAAAAAAAATTCAACAGTGTGGGCCAATGAACAGCCACATGAGGTCCTCCAATGGGAACGAGACACCCACAAAGTCCAAGATATAGGGCCGTTTTTATTCACAGGACAGGCAATGCGTTTATCGATATGCTGCAATTGTTCCTTCAACCACAATTGGAGCAGGATGGCATCTTGGAAACAGTGGTTTTCCGAAAGGAAGGAGCCCCACCTCACTTCGAAAAAACTGTTTCTGTGTACTTGGATGCTACGTTTCCATGTAGGTGGATTGGTAGGGGATCACAACGCATGTGGGCACCACGATCTCCAGATCTCAAACCTCTTTGACTTTTTTGCATGGGGCTACATCAAGTCTCAGGTGTACAGGGTAAAAGTCACCTCTCTTCAACACCTACATCAACGTATCCAGCACGCTGTGCTCAACGTAACACTAGCAATGGTCTCAAAGGTGTTTGGTGAAACGGTGCGTCGTTGGGATGCATGTGTAGACATGCAGGGTGCTCATGTAAAAGTAGGTTGTGACACATTCATGGATTTTCTTCTGCACACCTCTTATCATGTCCGATATTTTTCTTTCAGTGTTGATTATGTGCCTTTTTTCTACAAACTGCATTGATACTTTATAATCACCCTGTAGTCATCAGTGGCGCAGGAACGGGGGCCACAGGGGTACATTGTACCCCCCAAAATTTTTGAAGGGGGTACTGTACCCCCTAAATCCGTTAATCGAGTTGTACCCTCCTTGGTAATTTGACAGCAGACGCAAGGTGCTACTGTTAAAAGAATCTATTTTCAATTCGCCCAATAAAAAAGTGTACATTGTTTATAACTTAGTTAGTTTATTGACCTGTGTTCTTGAAAACCACTGGAGATGAAAATTGTTTAAAATGTGTGTGGAACGATGGAATCAGATTTGCTCAGAAAATCACGCTGCAGACGAATGCTTTGCGTAAGGGGGGTTCACTTTTCTAAAGAAGTAGTCGCGTCGATTCCAAGATAAGGTGCAAATCTTCATCAGAAGAGTATATGACTGACCCCATTTTCTTTTATTTAAAATCGAATTTTCCAAAACTAATACTTATACGAATGAGACGAGACACTACAGACCAATGTACTACTCCTGTACCACCTCACCCATATTTTTCATAACTTTGTAAGAGGGTGTTCGAAAATCTATACTTAAAACTATATATTAAGAGATTATGAAAATAGAGTCCCCATTATCCTATCTGAGCATGAAGTGAATCTAGAATAAGTTTTAATAACTTCAGAGTGGAAACCGAAACAGAAATAAGCACCAACAAGAATGAGAAGGACCTTGCCACACAGGAGACGAGATGAGGCTGTGATATCATTCCTAGGTGAAATGAAATTTTTCCTTCACATTTAAACGGTGCAATTTGCGATATTATCAGAGGAGGGGGGAATCATTTTTACCTATGCATTAGGTATATTTATAATTGGGCATTAATTGCTTCAAATCTAATTTTGGTATCGAATGCAACACAAACACAACGCCCTTTTAAGTTAAACCCTAAAGTCAATCTGTAAGAAAATTACATTAGTCAGATGAATGCACGAGATAACTGGGAGCTCTGGCGTCGAAGTGCACTATGCCAACCCCTCCGCCACAGAGGCCGGCGAGGTGGGAATGTGTTTTGAATTTTCTTTGTAGATGCGAAAATCTTTGTGACGCGCACATGCTTTTGCTTACATTAAAGTTTATCTTTTCACATAAACGAGAAATTGACATGTCACCATAAAACACACGCATGTATCTGCATACCACTACCTACGAAAAGAAACCTTGGATGGCGCTTCATATTGTCCACCAAATATTGAGAAGAAAAGTAAACTTTTGAGCGTATGCCTTTCCTTGCTTCCTCTGACATCTGAAGGATTTCGGTTTTGTATATGTAATGATAGTACTTTCAGTGCTTGAAGAGTGAAAAATATAAATGCTTTGTCAAATGTTTCACAGATATTTCAAAGTTAGACTTCTTACGAGTTGATCGGGAACGATCTCAACTCAGTGTTTTTTCTTTTTTAATACGGCGCCCTACAGATGTTTGAGTAAACACAAATACATGGCTTCTAAAAGACATTGGATGTGGTACACATCTGCCATAAATTGTTTAAAGATATTTTTATGCGTAGACAGGTATGGGACTTTAAAATTATAATGAACTGAACTGAAGTGGAACTCTATAAGTATGATATATTCAATAATGTGGTTTCTATATCCAGTGGGTGGGAGATGATTATTCCTGGTTGGGGTGGCTCAAGATCCTCCTCGACCCCTTTAATCTCAACCTTCAGCCTGCATTAAAATGAATAGATGTAGGCTTATCTTTGTGCGCAATTTTCACATTTCGAACCCACATTTCCGTTAAATCCAAATACTTCCAGAACGAGGTCCAGAGCTTTATATGTTTCAGAATTGTTACCTCGTTTTAAAATGTCTTTCAAGAAAAACAAAGAAAAAAATATTTTTTCAAATTCTGCATTAAATAACAGGACATTCGTGTGTGCTGTTCTAAAATAGAATATTTCCCATGGCTTCACATACCTAGGTATCAAGGACATATTTAGGGGGTCCAGGGGGCTTGGACCTCCACCCCAAGAAAGACTTATTAGGTAGTAAAAGTAAATAATCGAAATATAATTGATTAGTATTGTTATATAATCGATGGTTATTTCTGCTGAACTTATTGGAAGGGAAGGAATTTGGCTCATACAGCTTTGAAGGGTTCCAAAGATTTATGCACACTGCTAATGATAATGCCCATAAAATATTAATCAGGATTCGTTAAATGGGTCTAACTTCTTGTTTGTTATTCAATAAATATTCAATTGTCTTTCTACTTGACATTAAATTCCTTCCCAGGGCAGTCGTTTTTATGCAAATCTTGGCGATCTTAACTACACGTAAGCTAGATAATGAATAGGTGTTGTTATATCTATTATTTTACTATATTTTACCTGTTCATGTAATAACAACAATACAATATTAATTTACATATTTATTTAATATTTTAATTTAATTAAATATAATTATTATTATTATTGCAACACTTGGTTGGATCCCCGAAATGTATTTCTAGGCTGAATTTTGTGCCCCCAAATGAAAAACGTTCCTGCGCCACTGGTAGTTATTGTATAAGAATTATAATAACCGTTATAATTGTTATTTTAATTTTTTACTATACAAGTTTTATCAATGGCCTGACGCCGTTATAAAAAATTTGAGACATTCATGCCCGATACTGCAGTAAATTACGCTCTTATTTTGTAATCAAAGGGTCCTAGGTTCGATCCCCGGCGGAGAGACACTGCACAAGGGTTTGGATCCAAATTTAATCCATAGGTCCAGTCCCGTTCAACGTCCCCGTGCGTAATGTGAACTAAAAAAAAAACACCGTTCGCAAAAACCAAAGTAAAAAACTTCGCTCGGATAAAAAAAATTATGGTTCCACAGTTTTCAAAATTCATAATAACCGTAGACTACAAGAGAAATAATTCTACAATGCAAACAATGGGTACATACAAGAACATTTTTTTAAAACAACTACTACGTGGAAATAAGCAGCATTCTGTCATCCTGGGATTACGTGAAGCTTACTGCACAATAAGCTGTGAATATGACTTGGTTTGCACATGTCTTTGCGTTAAATCAAAGTGTTCTATTAACACACCAGGGAACGAACGTACTTGTGTACGTTTTCACTTTGCACTCATTCATAAGCCCTGTAGCTTGCGAAAAGAATATTGTTGTGCATCGTGTAAACAAACGCGTGAAGGTCATGAAGATGAAATACTCTGCATATCTGAAATTCCTCTTCCTTATGATTGAAATGTGAGGCTCGGCCATGTGGCCTGTATTTCCATATTAGGAAGATCAGTTTCGTAATATTTTTCGTCTGCAAAAAACGCCCAGAGGCATGTAGTAAATGAAGCAGTGTTTCCAATTGCCAACCACAAAAAGTAACTGGTCGTGGGTCAGTGGTGAGATAAGTGGCCACAGCATTACAGTAGAAGAAGCTCTTACGCACAGTGCTCGAAGGTGTGTGTGTGTGTGAAGGGGGGGGGGGGCTCGGGGTATGCTATCCCTCAGTTTAGAAAATTTTCATTTATCATCCCTGATGAAACTCAAGCAAAGCATCCCCTCAGCTAGGAATTTCCACTTTGAGCACTATGCAGATAAAGCCCGAATTTAGTTGGACTTCTTCCCAATTAGTTTTGCCGATTGTTTCTTGATTTGAATCGGAATGATGACAAACTTATTGAAGTTTGTTTTAAATTCACTTATGCTTAGATAGGCTCATCGTTAGTGGACCTACAGTTCAAAATGTGATACGAATCACTGTGCAATGTGTCTTCACTGGCAATCGAACCGGGACCCATTGATTGCAAAGCCACAGCGTTAGTCTCTGAGCTATCGGGAAGACCAAATCACGATGACCAGGAGGAATGGTTAGATGAGATTGTTGAAAGGGAGTGTTGAAAAATGGATGTCCATACCCACGTCACGACTTGTACCGAAAAACGTGGATGGCTAAATCCTTAAATTAATAATCCAGCACTCGACGCTATCGAACGGACTGTGATGGCGAGTTGGCAGCTTTTTCTTTCTCTCTCTCTCTCTCTCGCTCAACACATGACCAGATTCGAACCTGGTACCCCTGGCGTCGTAGCGCGCTGTGCTAACCGCTTCGCAACGGAAGTCTACCTGTTTCTTTCTCTGTGAGAGAAAGAGAGAGGAGAGAAGGGAATTTCAAGATATATGTGTGTGAGAGAGAGATATGAGGAAGAAAGAAGAAAAGAAGAGATGAAAGTGAATACTTTCTCTCTCTCTCTCTCTCTCTCTATCTCTCTCTCTCTCTCTCTCTCTCTCTCTCTCTTTCTTTATTTCGTTCTCTCATTCAAGAGAGAAACAATTGATGGATTGATTGAGTTGGTGTTTAAAGTCCAAGAGAGAAAGAATGAAAGATAGATAAAGAAGAGAAAGAAAGAGAGATAGAGAATGAGCGAGGGAGAGTTAAAAAGAGAACAGAGAAAACTGAGGAGAGAGAGAGAGAGATAGATCTTTCTCCCATTCTTTCTAACACTCTCCCTTCCGCTCTCTCCTTCATTCCTTGATCATCCCATCATCCATCTGGAGTGACTGGAAAACCAGAAAAATTTAACCAAGATTTGAACCTGCGATCTCGCGAATGCAAATACCACTCTTCTCGGTTTCTTCGCACTGACAAAAAGAGCTATCGCCTAGTTGCAAATACGGCCGGTGACCCTTCTTTAGATTAGGAGAAAAACATCGGTGGTTAGTATCACTTACAAACGCAAGCGTGTCTTGCTGACGTCATAATTTCGTCGAACTCCAGTCGCTGAGGTAATTGGTTCAGTAGTTAACGCATGCGCAGTCCTCTCACAATCCAGCAGCAGACGATATACTTTTGACCCGTCGGTTTCGTACCAGCATTCCTTGACTGTTTGTCGGTGTTAACTAAACGAGGAGGCAAAGCTACGAACTGACAAGAATGGCTTTTTCTTACACTGGAGGTAAGCTTAATATTTATTCCTTGAAAATTTGACACGTCATTTTTATTGTTTTGTATATACACAGTTGATATGATGTGTCAATATGTTTACGTCTGTGTTCATTGGAGTAATTAAGAATATAATGTAATTTCTTTTACAATACTTTAAAAAGTGCCAGCCTCTGGCGGGGCGGTAAGTATAGTCGCTGCGAAGTAGAACCAAGGTTCGAATCCTAGTTACGTCATCCTCATTGTCGCGATTTGCCCGGACACGTAGAAATGCGATGTGAAATTTTAAAAAGTGCAAATATATTTTTAAAGCTCAGGATGAATATTACGTGTCGGGCCTTTATTGTAATTTTATTTCATTGCGGTGACGAAGATGGGCGAAGAACTTACAAGATATAAGAGAAATCAAATGCACAGAAGCATCTCTGTTGTTACCCGGGATTCGACTGTAGGATATCAGCTTTTAAACAAGAGTACTCAGGTTCGATTCAGATGCGGATACATTTAAGTGGACATTAATGCATAAGGTAGACTTATATAATTTGTCGATCCTAGGAATCCACACCAATCCTTAGATTTCTGTGACATTTACACCCTTTATAAGACCGTGTCGCCATGCTTACATGCAGTGGTAACGTTGTCGCCTTGTAATCAAGGGTTCCGGGTTCAATACTCGCTTCAGGCACATAGTGGTTCGGATCTCACTGTTAACTGTAGGTCCAGTTCTGATTAGCCCCTCTATTTGAATTGATCCATCTTGATGAATTCTTGCAGTACCCTGTGGCTGAGTGGTTAGCACATCGCGCTGCGACGCCAGGGGTCTCGGGTTCGAATCCCGCTCGGGCAAGGTTGTTTGTGAATGTCCATTCATCAATTTCATCACTCATCCCCATCTTCGCAAATTAGCCAAGAGGCACAAAACGCGAAGTAAAATAAAAAACAATCAACCAATTGATGAATTCTTGATAAGTTCCAGACTGGTGTTAGTTGCAAATAGAAGAATCCAGGCGCCGTAATAGACTGCTGCTTCTTTCTGCGTAGTGTTTTTTTCATCGTGTCAATAGGCGACAGATGAGATGCCACTTCAGGTTCTGCAGACTCCAAAAATCTCCCCAAAAGTTGTTGACTGCTTTCTTGAGTTTCCCTGGCACTGGTCTTCATTTCAGTGTATAGTAATCCGGCGTTTAGTCCACAAACATCTGGTGCATGTGTGTGTTCATTTACAAATTTCACCGTTCACAGTGTGGACACGGGCCTAGCACTGCTTTTTCAGAGAGCACTGCCAGTACACTTTATCATTTCTGGCATTTTCTTTTAAATACGAAGATCCATCATGGATTAGTTTCTTTCCACCATGAGAACTATTCACTACATTTGGTCTGGCACCAAAATTTCCTAGCACCAAAATGTCCGCCTCCCGTATAATGCCATGTTTATTGTTGTGATTTAATGATACACATGATAGAGAAATCGCACAAACACATGCTGTACTTGTTATTAAAAAAAAGTAAAGTAATTAGAATTTCCGTAAGGAGACTCGAAATATTACATAAAAATAAAAATAGAGCTGAATTTAAATTTCCAGGCGCCTGATAAACCTGGCACCTTGTATTTTTCTACCCCTGTATAATACATATGTACATTTGTGTGTGTGCCACAAGCGTGCGCACACTCTCTGATTAGGGAGATGGGGCAAAAGCCATGATCATAGTAGTTCAGTCGGGATAATGAACATTACATTCAATATTTATTTGAGCCATTGATTCGCAGAAATGAGTTCCAAACTTGCAAATGAGAACTTAGTCTTCAAAACTTCGAGTCTTTTAAGAGCCAACTTTTCAGGTCAATGAAAGAGGAAGTCAACACTCCGCCACCTAAGGTTTTAGACTGATTGATTGATTTGGTTCATGTTACTTCGCTTTTCTGCCACCTTTGGTTAGTCGCGAAGATGGAGATTAGGGATGATATTGGTGTTACTCGCCTGGCCCCCCACACTCTTTACCTCCGCACTCGAGGTTCGGTGCACTTCGTACTCGGCTCTGATTTGTCTAGGGGTATCTTTATTTGTACGACAATGCACGTGGGTTGCTACAAGTCAACATAATTATATAATTAACTACAAGAGACAACGGATAACCTTTGCGAAACCTTTATGATCAGGGGGATAAATTACCTTGTCCAGCATCTGTGAAATTAAAAACTGAAATTTTGGATATTTTCTATAGTTTAATTAACGTAAAATTTAAAGTATATACAAGTCGTATCCGAACGTTCATTTCTCTAATTATTTATCGGGCCAAAACTCTAATTTTGATGTTGGAATCTGTATTGTTTGTACCTGGATGCTTTACATTTCATGAATTACATATGAAGTACAGTCTGAGAAAAAAATACCTGGGCCACGGGACGTAGAATTTCGTAACGTCTTAAAGCCTGTTGTTTATGCAACCCAAATAACAAAATATTCGCTTAAGTTTGCCTGGTGATTCTGACTTCTCGGGAAGGATTGAGCTTTGATAGCATGAGTCACTTGACTCGTGCCCCAGCCACAACAAACAGCTGGGTGCTACGATGCCTCCAGAAGAAAATTTCAGGAACTGGTTTCTTGACAAGAGCTACTCGTAAGGAAATACTATTCTATCAAGTGATATTAGAGTCATTGTCAAGAAGGTTCGCTGAAATGATGGTTCTCATCACAGACCACATGCCACACGTTAATTGTTTAAGTCTAGTTCATGCACTGGACCTACAGATTAAAATGGGATTCGAACCAAAGCCTCTCTACTTGGTATTGAATTCGGAAGCCTTTCATTACATGGCGAAGACGTTACTACTACGACATCAGAGAGGCAATGGAACCCCTTGAGAAAGAGATAAGCGAAAATTGCTACCTGACAAACCATATTTGCCCGTAAATTTTAAATATAAGACAATATTTTGTACTGACAGTTTCGAACCGTGGGAGAGGCATATATTTTTTTGTACCATCGTCCATTTCACGAGTTTATAATTCTTCCTCACCGACACGAGTAACGCGAGTGGTAGAAGAAAAGCGAAGTAAAATAACTGAAACAGAAATAAAAGGAAAAAGCGAAATAAATTTTATTCATAATATTCTGCAGTCACTTGAGTTGTATTCACGGGATGCTATCTTTAAAGAAAGCCGTGGTCTCTTCCTTGTCTCTTTCGCTTTCTTTGTGCTCTTGCTTCCCCCGTCACGATTGGTCTAAAACTAATTAATACGACGTTAATTAAACAATCCAAACAACGAAACAATGCACAATCAACTGCACAAGACAACATTCCAAATGTTTTCGAATCGGAAAACAATTGAGATGCTGTAAAATGACTTAAGATGCAGTAATAAAGTGGGAATTCGGTACCGTATAGAATTAAATCGGTAGAGATGTTCGATTTGATTGGATGTTTGTTATTTAGATTTGCTATTCTTTCACTTTTGGCAAATAGGGACGATGAAGATGAGTGATGCTATGATGAAATTGATGAAGGGACACTTACCAAGGACACCCACGCCCAAGTCGAGATTCTAACCAGGGACCCATGGCATCGTAGCGCGCTGTGCTAACCACTCCTCCATGGAGTGGACATTATAGCATATTTTGTGTGCTCAATTGGGATCAATCAATGGAATGAATAGGCATATTATATGATTAATAAATTCATATCATAATACCACGTCATATTATTCGGCACGAAGTAACATCAGAGACATTCAATCTTGCATTTTTGCCTTTCAACTAATTCTTTGAATTCAGGTTAATCACAACAATAAGATAAATTATGAAGAAAATGATAGTGAATGTGGGATATTGACAGTTATTACGAATTTCCTGAGAGAAACAACATTAAGCAGGCTCGGTGGTCAAGCTCATTAAGTGATTGACATTCGATATCGTCGCCAAAGTTATCGGGTTTGAGTACCGTCCTTGTCGGGGGTGTTTGACTATTTCGTCATCAATTTCGTGTAATGGTCACTCGTCCTTATCGTCGCGATCATCGAACAGGGAATAAAAATTATAAAAATAAATACGATGGAAGAGTACTTATTTCATCTCTCACGAAATCTCCTACAAAACCGGAATATATAAAATACATGTATATTCATTCACATACATTTTCGATTTCTATATTTAACTAGTCGAGACCGAGAACGGGACAGCAATTTTCAATTCGACAAACCGAGAGGCGGAGAAACTGTCAAGTCTCGTTTCTTCTTGGCACCTCCGTAATCGAGTTGTTCTGTTTGTCATTGGCTTTGTATTGGCAATTATTGTCATTATTCTTCCCCTGCAGGTAAACCATAACGATGAATTATGATGAAATGAAGCAGATAAAAGGGCAAGAACAAGAAAGTCATGCCTGTTCGGGACTCCAACCCAGAACCTTATGTAACGAGATTTGAAATTCTGGAGAAGGCGTCCGTGTTTCGCTTGGTTTTCTCTTTCCTCTACTTCTCTTATATTATCATACATGTATAATAAAAATGGATCTCATACGATATGTTGCGATTCATAATTGTGCTGGTTAGATGCTACAGATGTGAACTCCAACCTGCAATATATTATTCCCTTTTGTTTCGTATCTGGTTGAACATGAAATTTTCTTACACTGTGACAATTTCTTTCTTAGTTTTGGTTTGGTGCACAGATATGCTAATCTGGACTCGACCTTCAGTTTAAAGTGGGATACTAACCACTATGTGCATCCATCGTGTATCAAACCCGGGATCCACTGATTACAAGGCGACGACGTTATCACTACTCCATCGAGGAGGCCCCATGACAAAATGTTATTCACTCGATCTCTACCATAATTTATTTCAGCATTTACATTTTCGTTTTCTTCTTCTTTTTTCCTTTTGTTAACTACTCTTATACAACTCTTTTTGCGTCTTCGAATTTCTTCTTGTTTCAGGAAAAAATAATACATGCAGGCTGTATAAAAATCCCCCGTTCAAATAGATAAAACGTTCACTCTCGAGAACTAATTTACATGTTTATCACTAACGTAACCATTAGGAAACTATTGAAATGTTAACTGATATAACTGCAGATGAAACAATACTTACAGCCACTAACGAAAAATCTATTCTTGTGTAGCCTCACAGACAACAAGTATCTGGTGAGTCATTCACTCTTGCTGACTACGGGCGAAGGTCACTGAACTAAAGGGTGGTGGCAAGCAAGCAGGCTTTTGCTCTACCAAAGACGAGGTCACGTGTTCCAGTTATCAATGGCGTACGAAATAAGGAGGAACACAGCTATCTGACGTATGTTTTGGTCCCGTCATTGCACGTAGACAGTGGCGTATGCTGGTTCTAACGAGTGGGTAATCTCCGACCTTTTGATCCTCAAACTCCAAAAGTTTCCGTGCAATTTATGTCACGCTCCATGTTGGATTTAGGAATATTGTGTCGGAATGTTTGTCTTATTGCTACGATCACAATCAATTAATTCTCGTTATTGCAGTTTACTATACGCGTAGAATTTCAAATAATAAAACAAGACAGTATTATAAAGCTATAAAAAAACAGCCTGTGAAATATAAAAATGAAAGACGTGCACTAGTGAAATAAAAACCCGCAATATTAATTTAAGTGCAAAATTCAACTTACTCCAGGACCCGATTACTTGTGCTGTACTACATCCAAAGCACGCTGTTTGTCCAGTTGCACGTCAATACGTGTCTGGGCGAAAGATTGCAGCTTAACAAAGGAAGTTATGTGACTTTTGGATTTTTCATGTTTGGCACAAGTGTTGCAAAGATTACAGTCACGCGTCCATACATTCTTTTCAGCCCCGAAAAGTAAGCACGGCGAACAAAAATGCAAAGCTTATTAACACTTATACTTCCTGTCAACCATGGTGTTTTGTCATAATTTGCTTGCGAAAATGCCTCACATATTCCCGATTTTGTCTTTGTGTGTAGAAATAAGTTCAAGCGATGACACTGGCCTACCTGTATTAACAATTTGCAACTTCTCCTGAAAAGATCTTGTTCCAAAAGGTTTCACCAGCAAATCTTGTATCACATCCATTACCCTTTAACACAGCACTATCACGACAAACACTAACACCTAAATAAATAATAAACACGAAGCACAGCACGAAGCCAACGACTACACGCATTCAGTTTCACGCGCCAAACTTCTGTTGTTGTGTTCCTGGCTCAGAATGAAATTCCCTATGAATAATAAAAAAAATCCCTTTCCGAGCTCGAATTGACAGGTTTTTAAAAGTTCGAATCATTGCAGGTCAGAGTCAGAATTTTAATTCGGGATGAGGATCATCCCTTATTATCAGCCGCCACATAAATTTGAAACAGTGGGGTTAGAAGTCCTGAAGATGAATCTCAGATTATTAGAACGTATTAAGCAAAGTGTTTAATCCTGCTAATGAAGTAAAATGAATTACCACTATACACTTTTTAAATTAGATATTTGTAGGATTTCGGGGAGGGGGGTTTCCCTTTAAAAAAATATTCAGTTCCGTGAGATAAGTATTCTCGCTGCTTTTGAAGATTAGAGAGGAGAAACAATCACTATTTTTGTAAATACAAGGATGGGGGGAGTCAGCAAATAGGTGCTTTAATTGCTTAAGCCTTGAATTTTAATTCAGTTTGCTTCATCTTCAATATTTAAGCTTTTCCCTTTTGATAAATTTATGTTCAAGTAACAGAAATCAGCAAGACAGAAGCAAATGTAAAGTGAAAATTAGCGTAGAATTGGTTTGCCCATGTTATTCAGTTTTCCTGTTCTTCGCACTCTACCGGGTATGTTTTCCCTAGTTGAGCGGAGGGAACGGTAAAGGCTCTCAAGGTTGAGAGTGCGACCGGTGGACTCTCACAAGAAGGAGCTTACCCTGGGCACGGAATCACCGCGCCTGAAAAGCAGTGTTTCCTCCCCCTCTTTCCTTTCTCCTCCCTCCTCGCCAAGGGTTGTAAGGAAAGCGGGAGGAATGACGTCAGGGTGAGATTCCCTGAAGTCATTCCACCGGCTGGAGAAAGGTTCCCGGACATTCGGTGGCAAACGATTGGAAGTATTCGCGCGCTGGAAGCAAGGAAATGTATGCATCGAAATTGGTTTGGAAGAATATTGCGAGGAAATGTGTGTATATATATATATATATATATATATTAAAAAAAAGAAATACAGCCGGGTCATCTGCGATTACCTAGATGACCCAGAGTATACGCCGCTGCACGTAGAACACTTTATCGTAGTGGCCTTGAAGTTCCCTCAGGGCACTCCTACGTAAAGGCTTCTGAGCTAGAAGGATATCTTCCCCATTGAGTGGAGGAAAAGTGGGTGCGTATAGAGGTCCCTCAACTTTCGTATTCTGTTTCATTTCAGAACCCGTGCTGTATCGTCGACTTAATCCAATCTATCCGATGTAGGTTTTAGGTTCTGTTTCTGTTCGGTTATTTCATGTTGTCTTCCTGCTTATGTTATTCGCGACGAAGGCTCTGGATTCGATAATCTGGACAATAACGGGATTGTGTTGGTTGCTTGATTTGGTGTTTTAAGTTCACTTTATGTCCTGTTAGGCTAATCGTGAATGGACCTACAGTTTAAAGGGGGATCCGAACCACTATGTTCCTCCACCGAGTATCGAACCCGGGATCCCTTAATTACAAGGCGCCCACGATCCCACTCCGCCATCGGGGATTGTGTTCGCAACGAATGAATCAAATTTGAGTGATATGATATGCAACCATTGGAAGACTATTGAAAGAAAAGCTACGGGAACCTGCCAGTTTTTCTACTGCAGACAGGAAACCATAAACATGCAAGAGAAGCTTATATTCTATGAAACCTGACGCTATGTGCTCGAATACTGGCTATATATAATCCATAGAGGCATAGCAACGTTAAACAACCTCTTATATGATACATATAAGTTTAAAAAGGTCGAAATACAAAGATTGTGTGCGCCTCACTGATGGCGTAGTGGTAAGGCCTTGTAATCAAGGGGTCTCGGGTACGATACCAGGTGATCGCACATAGTGGTTCGGATCCCACTTTAAACTGTATGCATTTCAGATTAGTCTATCTGTGCCGGTGACTCAGTCGGTAACGCGTCTGACTACCATGCTATAGGCCCCGGGTTCGATCCCCGGCCGGTTCAAGCCCGGGAACTTTTCTAACGTTGGAAGCGGCCCCGGCGCCCACCCAGCGTCGAATGACATGGATACCTGGGGGAAACCCTGGGGGTAAAGGCGGTCAGGGGCGTGATGCTGATCACATCACCCCCCACTCACGAACGAATCAAGAAAGTATGGGGCGGCGTGATGCTGATCACATCACCCCCACTCACGAACGAATCAAGAAAGTGTGGGGCGTTACCCCCACACCCCCTATACGCCTTCATGGCGTAGCGCTAAGCACAGGTGAGAACTTTACCTTTTTTTTTTTGCATAAAGTGGACTTACAACAAAATTTAAAATTGCGATAAAGATTATGATAAGGTATTAAAGAATTGGGTCTAACACATTTTTTTATTGTTTACCAATGACCTTGTTAACGGTGGAAGCGGTCCCGGCGTCTACTCAGCGTCGAATAACATGGGTACCTGGGGGAAACCCTGGGGGGTAAAGGCGGCAGGGGCGTGATGCTGATCACATCACCGCCACTCACGACCGGATCAAGAAAGTGTGGGGCGTTACCCCCACACTCCCTATACGCCTTCATGGCGTGGTGCTATGCACAGGGGAACACTTTACCTTTTTACCTTGTTAACTAATATTCTTAATTTCAGTTTCAAGATGAAATCGGCTACGAAATAAAAGGAGTGGGTTCATATTTCTGTTACGAAATTCCACTTTTGTAGTAGACCTGTGCCACACTAAGATGTGACATAATAAACAAATCTGAGACACTTTCAAAGTATTAAATTGCTATCTACGTATTTGGGAACAATCTTTCAATATAATACTTTTTTTGGACGCGTCAAATCATAGTATTTAATTCCTGTTTTAGCAGCTTTAAGAAACCTGATTTTTTGGGGGGGTTACAAATGCCCTTTCTGCTCCCGTCAAGTTACGCCTATGAAAAAACAGGAATTCAAAGTAAAAGACTGTCCCGACTAAATCGGGAGACACGTCTGATAGATTTACAATTGGGAAAATCATAATTAAGCGTGTAGTTGAAAACAACCTATTTTCATATATTGCATGCAGCTCTACTTTTTCTGCAATGTGGATCAAGAACTGGGGACGTGGAGAAGCACAACACTCCACGTAACCAATAGTCACGTGACCCTCTTTGCTTTCCTGTCATGTTGACCTTCGCGTGGAACACATTTCTCGGTGTTAAGACAGGCAAAATCACCCGATCATCGAAGGGTGCAATATGTGTTGCCTACCCTCCTGCATTACTTGCTCCTATTAAAGCCTTATGGGGAAGAACTTTTTTCCATGACTGTACGCTTGTCACAAGGTAGACTCGCGTTACTCCAGGAAACGTCTTAACAGGCGCTAGGTCGCCCGACGTGTACATTTCTCAACCTCCACGGTGACAAGGCACTAGGCTGCCCGGCGCACCGTAATTACTTCAAAATAACATCCAGTACAACTACCTTTTTACCTGTAAACTGGACACCAAGGCACTAGCTTGCCCGGCAATCCAATCTCTTACAGCATCCGTTTCGGGAGACCTGACCTCCGGTCCTAGCTAACCGAAGCAAAAACAGCCTCTCCCTTCCAAGTCTCAGTTCCAACAGCCGACCTCCCCTACTCTCATCTGGGAGTTTATATACGTTTTGTTGGCGTCTGTTGCCAACCGCCCTTCTTTCAAAATTTTTAATCTTTAACAGCTAAACTGCCCGCCTTTTCCTCGAACGTTCGAAACACGAAGAAAGAACAGAGAGCTACATGGTATTTATACATGGAATAATACGAACCTAAAAATGCATAATAAATTGATTTACACTAATAACACATATATATGTTTATACACTTGATTACCCAATTAAATAACATATTAATAAATATTTCAATAAGAGAAAAAAACACTGTTGCCCTGACTCGGGGGCAGGGTAACATTGGTGAGAGGACACTCACAAAGAACGCCCATGTCCAGGTCTGGATTCGAATCCGGGACCCCGGGCGTGTTTTTAGACTTGAAAATATATTTATTTCAAAACATATGCCACAAATAGTAAGTGCTCCACGTGACGACCATCAGTGTGTCTACAGCGCTCAAAGCGATAAGCCAAAGATTCACTTTCGGTGTGTTTCGTTTCCAATCAAGAACATTTGTCGATTTCACGTCTGCCCAAATGCGACAATTACGTCGATTCCTTTCTATATGTTTGTAAGGCCGCTTCATCACTGAACAGAATTTTGTTGCTTAAATCGGCACTTCTTCCGTGTTCATCTTCACTGATATGGGTTTGAATTGGAACATTTAACAATTACGCAAAATTCGACACAAACCAAAGTTTTATAAATGACGGAAACTGATTTCCCGGGTTCGATTCCCCGTTTCAGTATATTTCATAGGTTCAAATCTATTGACGACGATAGGAGCTCCATAACGATCAACCAGGCCGCTACCTTACCCCATACCCTAGCAAACAAGTACATAAATAAATACTATTTTAGCTCAAATATGCATTTGTTAAAGATATTTATGAGTACATTCAATGCGGTTATCACTACAGTCACCTCTTTATTGGTAGATCCAGTTCTGGTCAGCTTATCTGGTGGATTTTAATAGCACATTTACAATCAATGGCAACTTCTACCACCGCCTTAGAGTTAGGCAACACACATAACGAGTATTTCAGGATCTAGGTGTCCTATTATTATTGCCGGTGACCAGGCTTGTAGCCAGGATTTAATTTCAGGGGGGCTCATCACTTAGCAGCACAGGCGTCGCCAGAAATATTTGTAGATGATAATATTTATTACCACGGTTATAATTGTCATTTTACAATAACTATTATAAGTTATTAAAAATAACCAATTCTAATCCAAATTTATTGTTATTATTATTTATTATAAATAGAGAGACTTTGCTACTGGATCCACCGCATGAGTGAATATCCAACACAACTGTTGTCCATTATTTTTCTTACATTTTGTGCAGAGTGTACTGAGATTCATGTGTAATTGTATTTTGTTATTAACTTTCACAAATTCCGTTAAAAGAAGGATTTGAAAGTTACAGCCATGTTTTACTCATAAAGTTTATATTGTTGCACTCTCACAAAGAAAACTGTACATTTTGAGAGCTGTGGATCCATTTATTCTTTGGATTAAATGGTAGAATATAAAAATATAACTTGCTTCCTCTATTATACACTAAACTTTTTTGGATCTAGTGTTTAATCCTGGTATGGAAGTAAAATTAATTACCACTATACACTATTTAAATTAGATATTTGTAGGATTTCGGGGGGGCTTCAGCCCTCCCCTGGCTACGTGCCTTCCAGTGACTGTATATATAAATCGCATGTTTTATCTACATAAATATTCGCGCCTTGGTCATAAACCCCTCCCATTCGACATAGCTTACCTAGAAACTAAATACAGGAAAAGGTATATAAAAGTAAAGGGTTTAATGATAAAAATAAGAAGATAAAACTCCTATTCCTGGTTATATCCCTGGCTGAGAGAAACACATCTACACGGACAGCAAGATGTGAGAAACAAAACACACACACATTTCACTTTGAACGTAGCAGAATATACCGATAACTCCACGGGTAATATATTTCGTGAACGCCAGCATCAGTACTTCACAACGCAATTGATAACTGTCGACTCTATACGCATTTGGCCGTTTTAAAGCACGAGTCACGATTTCCGAAAATTACGAAGTTACTTCCTTCATTCAGTCACGCTAATCGTGCATTGAATCAGCGTGACATAAGACAAGCGTAATGTTTACCCTGCGTGTTTACAACACAATTTAGAATATTTTTTTCCGGAAATTTGATGTCGAAGACAATTTGCCACAAAGAATCGTGAGAGCTTTAAAAATCTAAATATGACCTGTTACAACCCGATAGTCTTTCGTTTCTTAACATTTCGACCCTTCCAGGAACCGATATTTTATCTGCTGACCAACGAAAATTTAAGAATGAGTGCGCAGGAGTTTTTTGTTCGGAGGGGCCTGCGAATTGTAAAGGTAGACAATACATAGATGCGTTTTCGGGGGAGGATACAGTAATAAAATATTTCATAATTACCATTTGAAAGCACCAGGACATAAGAGCATACCCTTCAATGTGTGAGGTTGGAGGCGGACCGCTTCGGGAGACACCTCCCCCCTCCCCTCCCCTTTGAGTTGTTTTAGAAGAAGTTCAAAGACCAGAATGGTAATTGATGTTCATTTTAAGAGATACTTTCAGTTAACACTTGGGTTTTTTCCCTAGACATTTACCGCTTTCATTTCAAAATTTTGTTTTTCTCAAAATTTCGGGAGCGGCTGTAGCCCCATCAATCCCCCCCCCCCCCCCACCCAGTGGATGAGTGTATTATAGGCCATACAATTTGTATAATCTACCAAAAATATATATATGAACCATAACGATACCAGAAAAAGTTAGCAAATGATGTAATAAAAATTGTGTAAACAGCTTTTATTAGGCCTATATCAAGCCTGTTGCATATTTTGTGTTTGCTTGTTTCATTTCATTGGTAGTGGATTTAAAATGGTGGGGATGGCTGTTGGATCTATCGAATTGAATAAAGACACACATTTAGTGATGAAATTGTTCTACAGAGCAATTGCAGTCGTCACAGGTTGACAATAAAGCAAGGCAGGAAGCAGTGACGATTCCCCAGCAACCAAGAAAATCTCGCACCCAAATATCCACGGTATTTGTACGGTATTTGCTAGTATATTAAATATGACTATTTGCTGGCTCAATTTTTTCTGGCTCTGTCACTGGCAGGGAAATCCAATTGATGGACTTGATTTTAATGCTAGTAAATTTTGCTCCAAATAAAAATTTCACACCATGTGCACCAAAGCAAAAATTTACACAAAACCCTATAACATGCACTTATACGCATTGGCGTACGAAGGATATTTTTCGGGAGGGAGTGGAATTGTAAAGGTGGATAGTCTGCTTTCTAGGGTTCGGTACGAACAATATTTGTAAGATATTTGTTAGCTACATTTAGAACTTTCTACTGCCAAAAATAGGAATCGATGGTTATTTTAAGTTTTTTTATTATTATTTTACCACGCTGGTTTTGCCCCAGTTCTTCACTGCTTTCCTTTGAAAATGTTGATTTTCTCAAAATTTCGGACGGGGGTGTAACCCCCTCTGCGTACGCACTACAAAACATTATCTAAATTGTCCAAGTGTATTTTGACAAAGTTTGCTTTAAAGTATGTTCTTCTACACTCTGTCCCGAGTATCTCTGGAACATGCGAACGAAACCAAGTATCTATGCAAGTGGTGACTCGAGGCCGACCAATGAACTCGCGAGAGAGGAAGTAAGTGCAGCTACTAGCCGTTTGCAGCAGCACACACTTCTTTGCTCCGTCAACTCGGTTTCTGCTCTTCAATTTCCTGAGGTAGATTATAGGCTAATCAGGATTTGACCTACAGTTTAGAGTTCAATCCGAACCCTCTTCAATGAGCCTCCACCGGAATCGAACCCGGGACCACTTGATTACAACGTTACCACTACACCATCAGCGTGACCTTCGTGTTTAAAGTAGGGATGAATCAACACGAAGGCAAAAAAATGCCCATGTGCAAACATGCGTCCCATACTTGGCACGAATATGCAAGGACGTAACTTGCGACCTAACTTTGAGGAGGCAGAATCAAACCGGGCCTAATTTTGAGGGGGTAGAATCAAACTGGGCCTAATTTTGAGGGGGTAGAATTAAACTGGGTCTAATTTTAAGGGGGTAGAATTAAACTGGGCCTAATTTTGGGGAGCAGAATCACACCTGGGGCCTAATTTTGAAGGGGTAGAATTAGACTAGACCTAATTTTGAGGGGTAGAATTAAACTGGGCCTAATTTTAAGGGGGGCAGAATTAAACGGCATAATTTTAAGGGGGTAGAATCAAACTGGGCCTAATTTTGAGGGGGTAGAATTAAACTGGGTCTAATTTTGAGGGTGTAGAATTAAACTGGGCCTAATTTTGAGGGTGTAGAATTAAAATGGGCCTAATTTTGAGGGTGTAGAATTAAACTGGGCCTAATTTTGAGGGTGTAGAATTAAAATGGGCCTAATTTTGAGGGTGTAGAATTAAACTGGGCCTAATTTTGAGGGGCTAGAATCAAACTGGGCCTAATTTTGAGGGGGTAGAATTAGACTAGACCTAATTTTGAGGGGGTAGAATTAAACTGGGTCTAATTTTGAGGGTGTAGAATTAAACTGGGCCTAATTTTGAGGGTGTAGAATTAAACTGGGCCTAATTTTGAGTGGCTAGAATCAAACTGGGCCTAATTTTGAGGGGGTAGAATTAAACTGGGCCTAATTTTGAGGAGGCAGAATCAAACTGGGCCTAATTTTGAAGGGGTAGAATTAGACTAGACCTAATTTTGAGGGGTAGAATTAAACTGGGCCTAATTTTGAGGGGGTAGAATTAAACTGGGCCTAATTTTGAGGGGGTAGAATTAAACTGGGCCTAATTTTGAGGCGGTAGAATTAAGCTGGGCCTAATTTTGAGGCGGTAGAATCAAACGTGGACCTTAACTTTGGGGGAAGAGACTCGAAAAAAAAGTTTTGCATCCCATAAACAGCGTCAAGGATTATTTTCTAAATAACTGTGACGTTTGCTAAATTACAAATATTACTCTTTATTACTTTGCTCCTCAGGTCCCCTAATTTGTAAATTTTAATAAACCCTCCCCTTGCCCCCGCCAAGTTACGCCTATGCGAATATGCATTAAATAAAGTAGTCGTCTATTTCTTGCTGGATGACGTGAGGGAAAAAATAGAAAGAATGCGGTTTATTCAGAGGAGGAAAAATTCAGATTTCAACGTTACGTCACAGGCGTATCATCCGTGAAGGTTTCTGATCCGCAAGATTTGCATATAAAAACAGTCCTTCACACACACAGTTCCGGATTTACTTGCTGAAAAAAAAGAAGAAAAACGATTTTCTTTCCAGGTCAAAGAAAGCGCAGAAAAAAGTCGCCACACCGACGCAGTGATGGCAAGTACGATATACAGAAGGAACTCGTTCCGTTAAGGGAGGGGAAGTGATGAGTCAAATATGTGCTACCTTGGTTGAGGCATATTTTTTTTCTGTCTGTGGAGTAAACCTACTTACGCCAAGTGACTCGAATCGTTGTTTCTTGATGGTAATAATTCAGATTGTTCCAAGTCCACTTTACTGGCGTACCTAACCCCCTTTTGGCATAAATTTTCTAAAAAGAACAAAATAACAGATGGTAAAACATAGGAATGGCTGTAAAAACAAGAAAGCATAACGCACCTTACTGTCACGTCTTCCCCACAAAAT
This sequence comes from Lepisma saccharinum, assembly GCF_977018435.1. NCBI lineage: Eukaryota > Metazoa > Arthropoda > Insecta > Zygentoma > Lepismatidae > Lepisma > Lepisma saccharinum. The sequence goes on along the minus strand of NC_139247.1, from coordinate 41,709,337 downwards.
GCCAGTGTATCCCAGATAAGCTGACAGAAATTGAACTTACCAATGAGGCGACAGAGAAGCGAGACTATTTTCTTCGTGGACAGTCACGTTTATTGGGTTGATTTGGTCTATTTTACTTCGCATTTCTTCCACTTTTGGCTAATCGCGATGATGAAGATGAATGATGATATTATGATGAAATTCATGAAGGGGCTCCATTCCGAGATTTGAATCCGCTACCCCTGTAGTCGAAGCGCGCCGTGCTAACCACCCCACCACAGTGGTAGACGAAATGCTATGGCCGTATTGCAGCTAGACATACAATTGTAGAGTTACTGTGGTATTGTCCAAAGTAATGGAAGAAATTCAACTTACTGATAGACCTCCCTAACTCGACAACCAGCACCATAGTCGCTTGCGGAGAAAGGCTGTCTCACGCCGAACAGCTGGCTGCTTATTGTTTACGTTCAATTCTCAGAAGTATTCGAAGAGTACGGTATTTCTCAAATTAACAATGTTTACAAATTTCCTTTCATGATAATTCTATGTTTACAAATTATGTGATAGTGTCTTTTGTAGGTTTACATTAAAATATTTCATAGTTTGAGGGGAGGGAGTATTGGCCCCTTCCCTGGGTACGGGTCTGCTCCTACATAACATTAAAAAATCGAACGAATGATGATGATTGTGTCAGAGAAGAGTTTGTTTGTTCTTGATACTTCATTGGGAAGGTAAGAGATGAGGAAGTGAAGATGTAAGATTTGATTTTAGCAGATGGCACTAATCTGTCAACTTTCCTTTCACGTAGTAGGTAGTACACATTTGGATGCATTTTGCAGGATAAGGAAACTTTGGATCCGGGACTCACAGCCAGTATAATTCTCTACAGGAGTTTGATTTGTGTAGAGTCCACATGTGTTTGTAATTGTCCCTTCGTTCTTCTCATTTTTATAATTCATCCCCATCGTCGCGATTAGTCAAAAGTGACAGAAAAGCGACGTAAAATAAACCTATCAATCAATAATGGTTGGGGACTCCGAAATACCGATAAAAGGAAAATAAACACAAAAACAAATTACAATAAGACGTATTTTCATTTTCTTGTAATTTAATTGTAAAATCTAATTGATAATTATATAAAAAATTTACATTTATTATATTAGAGAGCATTTTTGTACTTTTATTATTGCAAGGAAGAAGTTTAGTTTTCAAAAAATTTTTGTAATCAACTTTCTAATGTTTTATTTCGGACCCTAAATTTTTAATTTGGGGACTGTGTTAAGTAAGAACAACTGGAAATAAAAATATAAAAGTAAATGAGAAACTTACGAAACTATTAAAAACTTAGGGATTTGCCTTTCGAGATTGGGACTAGAGTCATTTCAGGTTCGTTTCTTAACAACTCCCAATACATTGATAATATCGAAAGCGTGAAAAAATTAACAACCTTGAAGGATCAGTAAATACTGGGCGTGGATCAGTCATAAAGGAAATTACCCGTCGTCCATCGCCTATGAAAATTTATAGGACACAGTGATTGGTTTGACGTCAGTTCCGGTACGTTGTGGTTCACGAATTGCGGTCAAAATATGAAGGGTGGTTAATTTCCTCCCGTGATAATGGTTATCTTGAGCAAGTTATATGGGCTTACCACATTACCTCATGTTTTACAAGGGTGGGTACGTGACTAATCTTTGCATAGTGAAAGTTGATAAGCAACGATCAAATACTGGAGGAAACAGATATCACTTACGACGCAACAAAAGAACATCTTCAGCTTATACATGGGTGGCCCAAGCTATGAGAAAGCAGAAGAATTACTTCACTAAAACAAATGTGGTTGTGTTCCGAAGTGTAATATTTTTATGATTTTAAGTAATTTATAATACTTTTTTCAAAACAGCACTTCGATGGCGAAAAAATATAGTTTTACTGCTCAGTAAATGTGCTGAAATCTTGTCTTTGATTTGATTGATTTTGCGTTTTAAGTTCACTTTATACACAGCAAGGTTAATCTGGACTGGACTTACAGTTTAAAGTGGGAAGCGAAACACTATGAGCCTCCGCCGGACGTGACTAATCGAAACCCCTTGATTGCAATGCGAGGACGTTAGAGTAAGATTATTTCCGTAACAGCTCTGGCCGTTCTGCGCTTGCACCTTGGGAGCGAGTCATAACTCCCGACGCCTCCAATCAAGAAGTGAACCGCTGACGTCATCTCTACTCTGCGCCTATAGCTATCACGCTGTACACTGCTCGTAGGCTCGCTGGCTAGACTCGCGCAGTCGGCTGGAGATGTTCCGAATGCACTCGGACTCTACTACTACAGCATTGGGGAAGCCTAACCTTTGATTTGAGGCAATACGGGAGGTTGAGTAGAACCAAAAAACATACATTAACAGACCATTGGGGTGACATTTAGCAGTACGATTGTCGTAACTCTAATGTTTTTATATGTTATATGCTATAAATGCAAGAAAAAAAATAAAAAGTTACCACATGCACACATACATATCCCCTTCCCCACGCACATACATACATATATACATAAACGTAGGCCATTCTAATTTAGAACATAACGTCGTCGCCTTGTAATCAAGGGATCCCGGATCCTAAACTCGATGGAGAGACATAATGGTTCAGATCCTACGTTAAACTAGACTAGGTCCAGTCCCGATTAGTCTTTTCTGTGTATAAAGTGTACTTAAAATTCAAATTTGATGTTACAACAGGCGACATAACTCTCAGTTTTCAAAATTAAATTTGTTTAACCTTCTATTGCCAATAAAGACGATAATCATCATTATATATATATATATATATATATATATATATATATATATATATATATATATATATATATATATATATATACAGGGTGTCATTTTAATGGCGCCCACGGACCACAGATTCGTGTAGAGGACATCAAAACAAACAACTTTTCTCAGTAACATTTTCACGTTGGTGCGTCGATTCGACGCTACAGCCGTTCAAAAAAGACCGTTTTGCCGCCTGGATGCTGGCAACCCAACACAACATTTGATCGTATTTGTGACGTCATTTTCCTGCGGCGAAACAGCGCACGGTAGGGTTGCAAGGAACGCACAAATTTTGTGAAAAATGACAAACTACCAACCACATTATTAGCTGTAAAACGAAGTGAGAAACGCGTCCAGTAGACCGAACATCATAGCCTACCAGCCAGAAGATCAGCAGTCATCTCAGGAGAGGGGGGAGTGAACCAACGATATGAGAAATGGTAAAAACGTATTCAAAATGAAGAGTCAATATCGAATTTTGTCTCAGCCTACATGTCAAATATCAACAACAATAACTTTTATTGTACTTATAACTTACATGTGGCTGTTTACGCCCAGCTACATGTCAATTATATTTGCAAATCTCGTTGCAAGGTTGATATCTACAGGTTTGTGTCCAGATGCCTTGTGGTACTTTGTGCTGATAACGGAAGTATCCGAGGTTCACGTTGTTGCATTACGGCTAAAACACCTACAACACAGTAACAATCTAATGATGAATCAGTAGCAAATATACTGCCCTGTTCAGAGTTGCAAACTATTACATGTGTATCCGGTGCGCAGATAAACACAGTCGTCGGAGAGTTTGTTTTACTACTATTTATATCCCTGTATTTTGAACAATTTTTGTCACTTGCCTCATAATGCCCTGAATATACATTATATTATGTGTTGTTTACCTTTGGAATTTTGAGTTCTTTCATTTCTATTTTGTCATCTGTTCAGTGTGTCACAGACTAGTATCAAAAGAACGAAGTGGATAGACTAAATTGTAGATGCCAACTTGGTAACTAGATTTGCAAATATTTGAGATGCAAGCTGATACAAAATTCGATATGACCACTTCCACTTGAATTCTATTTTCTTTCTACAATTTTTCGTATCGTTTGTTTACTTCCTGTTAGGTTACAGAACGTGTTTTCTCGTTTTGTTTTACGGTACATAATGTGGCTGATTGTAGCTATGTCATTTTTCACAGAATATGTGTGTTCCTGGCAACCCTGTAACGCATCGCTTCACGACGGGATATGACGTCACAAATGCAATGAAATGTTGTGTGTGGTTGCCAGCATTCAGGCGGCAAAACGGGCTTTTTTGAACGACTGTAGCGCCGAAACGACGCTCCAACGAGAAAAATGTTACTGAAAAAAGTTGTTTGTTTTGATGTCCTCTATACATTTCCGTGGTCCGTGGGCGCCATTAAAATGACACCCTGTATATTTACAAATGTTATGGCTGTTTACGAGATTACTCTCTACACGTTTTAAAACGTTGGTAATTCAGCTCTAGACTTCTTTCCATCGTTTTATACTCATTTTAAACAGTACAGTACAACCTCGTTAATCCGGACTAATAGGGGGATAAGTTGACCGTTTTAACGAAAGTCCGGATTAACTGAAATAACCTAAAAGAACAGTAGAAAGTGCATTAAAACTCCGTTTATAGCAACAAAACACGTTTATTGTGGTGTATTTAAAGGGCATAGGCCTAAATACACTATACAGTACAGTACAAAGTCTGCGGGAAACAGAATTTCATCAGTGGTTGGCTGCCTTTTCTTTGGGAAGTTCTGTTGTTGATTTCTAGCCACATTTAAAACCTTGCATTCTGCTTTTTTTTTCCTTTTGCCTGTCCGGATTAAGCGAAGTCCGGCTTATGGGAGTCCGGATTAACGAGGTTTTACTGTACTTCCTTTTAAAGATTTTCAAGAGCGCAGATCAAGTGAGGTAGGCTTAACTAGTAGTACAGTGATTTCGATTGGGTACATGTAGCTAATAAAAACGAGAATCTTTGGACGGTAAATTATATAAGGGGGCGTAGTGTACCCCCAACCAAATATTGTGTCGGTGCAATGTACCCCTGTTCTCACCGTACCTGCCCCATTGTGTACGAATCTTCAATATGAAGCACCTCCCCCTTTTAGCTTGATAGAATATATCTGGCAAACCATGGTCAAGACTGGTCAAAACAATACATTGGAAATTTTTTCAACTTATATTAATATGACACATGCTTTTGATTGATTGATTTGGTTTATTTAGGGTGACCAGACATACTCTTTTGAAGAGTATTATACTCTCTTAGAGGTTCATATACTCTATACTATTTTCAGTTTGCAAAAATCCCCAAATATACTCTTTTCCTTGCTATTTAATTTCATTCATTATTTTACGCGTAAAAATACCATAAAATCCACAGAACGGAAAACGTCAAGATGTCAACAAACCGAAGTATTTACTCCTTGACTCAAGAATTTCCTATGAACAATTTCAAGAGTCATTTTCATATTCCATCAACAAGCAAAACATATTTCAAATTCATTGGAATTTTATGATAATGATTAGGGCTGAGCCGATACCACTTTGAACCGATACCGATACTCTTACCGATTCCCACCGATACCGATACTTGAAAATTGCAATAATTAAAATTTGTTCAAAATATTGATCAATATTGGTGTGTAAATATTCTCCTCCAATTATACAACATACCAAGAAATTTGCTTTAGAATATTCAAAAATTGCATCAGAATATTAAAATAGATATTATGTAGTCACAAAATATAGTTTTTTGTGCAAAATTAGTGTAAAATAAAAAGGAAGTTTTAATTTTGCATAATTTCCAGGATAATTAGACTGTCAAGAAGTCGCGTGGGATTTTTGCGCACCTTCAACCTATAGACTATACTCTTTTTGGTCAACAGATATCTGGTCACCCTAGTTTATATTACTTCGTTTCTCTGCCACTTTTGGCTAATCGCGAATATGAGGATGAGTGATGATGTGATGATATGAATGAAGGAACACTTACAAAACGGAATTCGAACCCACCCCTGGCATGCTGTGCTAACCACCCGCCATGAAGGTCGATAATATCACGCATGCGCACACGCAAGTAGGTGTTTTACAAATAAAAGTCTAACTCTAACAACGTTAAATGTAGACATAATATTGTTATGGTTATTATAATTAATGTATATCAAGCCAACATTTACATTCAGATTGTTTATACAGGGTGGACCAAAAGTCGCAATACATAGGAAAATAAAATTTTGTTTTTAAGTTTCCATATTTATTTTTTAACGTGTTCTTTGCTAATGCGTGTTCATCAAGAGTGGAAGAAACGTATTGCAAACCAATGGTAACCACGTAGAAGATATTATATGAATACTTTATTTCTTATCACAACATACAGTAAAGCCTCGTTAATTCGGGCCCCGATAAGCCGGACTTCGCTTAATCCGGACAGGCAAAAGACAAAAGAAAGCAGAATGCAAGGTTTTAAATGTAGCTAGAAGTCAACAATCGCATATATATGTACGTACTGCATTGTCGTAATGCTTTACATTTTACTGTACTGTATAGTGCATTTAGACCTATGTCCTTCAAATACACCATAATAAACGTGTTTTGTTGCTATAAACGGAGTTTTAATGCACTTTCTACTGTTCTTTTAGGTTATTTCAGTTAATCCGGACTTTCGTTAAACCGGTCAACTTATCCCCAATTAGTCCGGATTAACGAGATTTTACTGTATTTATTTTTTCTATGTATTGCGACTTAGATTTGGTCCACCCTGAAGAGAGAAAACTTTATTGGTTATGATTTGAAACTGGTTATTAATACTCCCTCTGTCCCATAATTATTGTCCTGTACACTTTTGTTTGTTGTCACAAAATACTTGTCGGATATTCAAACTGTGACACTTGTGTATACAGAAGAAGAAAATGAAACACGGGAATGAGTCATACAACGTTATTACTCAAGGATCAGTACAAATTGGCCGATCAAGTATCCAAAAGAACATAAATAAAAAGTTACCATTTTGGCATACCGGACTATAATTATGGGACAGAGTGAGTAATAAGGGAAAACGTAGAACCAAAGTTGTCTCCTGTGCTGTGCCACTGAGGTTAGTGAGCATAATATTATACGCAGCCCGTACGTAAAAGGACTAACTAGACCTGGTGTGGTGTTGATGGTGAACATTACGGAATCCAGTTTTGCTGAGGAAAAAAGCAAGCACGCAACACTTGTGGCCTTCAGACAGGTTGGTTTTTCTCGTGCTCGAGTTGTTCCGTGTGAGGATGTATTTTTCCGAGCTGTTTGCGTTTCCTGTTCTTCGCATTGCATGACGTCGTAAATTTTGGGCCGCGTACGTGACTCATTTCTGGGAACCAAATCAATTTTCCACCAGAATGCTAAAGTTACGTTTATGCTTCGAATGTGTAGCGTGTGTTTTTTTCTTTCCTTTCGTCAGACGGACCTAGATTTCATCAGGGTTGGAAATCCACTGTATATCTACGTATACCGCCGTAATTTGAATATTTAAATATATATATTCTTTTTTTCTATTGAAATATATTTCAGGTCAAGGTGCAGCTTATTAGTGGGGGGAGAATGGGTTACATTATGTTGATTTGGATAATATGTTGAAAATATATTTGAAATTGGATTTAATTGTAATTTTGTTTTAGAATAACATTTTGGTTTATTAGCTCTGGGGTATGCACACATCGCCCGTCGCTCTCATTTCTATAGGTGAGATAAGTCGTAACATAGTAGGTGTACCGGAAGGTGTACATATTTTCGTCTGTAATATTGGCTGAAGTCCTCCTCCGTAGTCGAGCGGGTTAAGGCGTTCACTCGTCTTGAGATCGTTCGCTGCGGGACGGCGTTCGAATCCGGCTCTGGTCGGAATTTATTCGGCCTACGTATAGGGCCGGTGGCAACCCACCATCGTGAGGAAATTGGGAAGCTCCGAGTGAGTGAGCGTAACCCGGTCGAGAAGACCTACAACAACGGCTGGGGGTTCGTCGGGCTGATCACCCGTCACCCCAATACTGGTCTAAGACCTCCACGCTATAAACAGGTGACGGCGGAACAGTGTGGGAGGGAGACCAGCAGTCGGTAGGTAAGCCAAGGCCCGCCAAGGTGCTGTAGAGCTGTAGGGTTATGTTAATATTGGCTGAAAAAGCATAATATTATTAGTCATTCTAAAAATTACTTCGATCCTCGATCTCGCTTCACTATCGGTTGCAAATGACAAATTGCACATTACAAAATTTCAAGTTAACAATTTAAGTGTCTTAAAGTAACTGCTGATATTTACTTTTATTGCAAAAAGTAACTCTGCTACAGCTACAGCTACGTACTCGTAAAAATATCTAGTTACATTTAGAATTCCCAGAAAAGTAATTGTTACTTATAACTAGTAACTTCCAACCACTGGAAGAAATTAATAAATTGCGCAAAAAACAGTGTTAGATGTGTCAATGTATGAATGCCAATCCAAAGAACGTGACTAATTTTAACTGAGGATCAAAAATTGCAAATTGTACAATTTATAAAATTACGATTTAGCCAAGAACCTTGGGAGGTTTGTCGACATAACCTCTTATTATAGGCCCAGCTTTACTGGAAATACGATGCCGGATACATTAAAATACGGTAAGAATGTGACACCGCCTATTAAAAGTACAAGTCACAATATCGTGTCGTTGTGGATCCGGTTTCCTTCATGTTCTTAACATTATTTTAGAAAATTTGTCAATTGGGGGGGATACAACCTCCTCATCCCTGACACCACAGGCAGGCCCTATCTCTATAATGAGATTCGGTCTTGGAAATTGTGTGCCTGAATTGAAGTTTCCATTATCTTTAATCATTCTCTATTATACTCTCTTTTGTTCACTTTTCATTGAATTTTGACTCGGTAGTGAATTTATATTGTTTTTTTAAAAAATAACATTTTCATTTCATGATTTTATTCTACAAGTACATACTTATAATCGTGGGAGAACCAAAGGGATATAACTCCAATTTATCAAACTCCAAATAGAGCTTTTCTAAGGAGTTCATTTAAACAAAACTTAAAACAGCACTTTTTGGAGTTAGGGTAAGTTTTCCTGTAATTGGCACTGCCCAGTTTTTTGTCATGTTGAGGAATATTTGTAGAAATTAAGATCTGTGTGAAACTGGCAACATTGGTCTTGTTCCCGCCTTGTTGCCCTGTCTTCCGTTGATGACATTTGCAAGCGGCGTCTATTTCGTTTGTTATTTCTCATGGAAAAATCGCGTATATCTGGAAGGCTTTTGTGATTTTCAAGATTTCTGCTCAATTCTAAGCAGGTAGGTTAAGGAATATGATTTCATGTTTCTCTTGTTATTTATTGTTGTAATGAAATTATTGCACATGGTTCTTGTTTAACGGTTAGCTAGACCCTAAAGGAAGTGCATTGACGTCCCATTGCCAACAAATTGTTTAATCGCTGCACGCTTTCAAGGGTGCCAAATATGTATTGCTAATGTGCTTGATGCCCATTTACTTGGCACAAGGGCTAATAAGTCGCAATTTGGAAGAAATAGACCTTTCATGTTTTCAACACTACCATGGTGCTATTGAAAACATAAGAATGACGATGCGAGTGTTCTGACTTTGATAGCTTTATGTTAACCAGTAGTTGCCGCCAGTTCCAAGTACCAGCATTCAGACTGACAACTATTGGTACGGACTTTCGGTATTTATACCATTTCACTGATTTACTTTTCTGATTTCTTTCATAATTTTTATTAGGCATGTTCCTATTTGAATTGTTTTATAACTACAATATAAGCTTAGCTACTACGTAACCTACAATAACTGTGAATGTGGCTTAGCACATTGTAAACATGGAGTGCCGCCAATAACTGGTCAGTGTATGCCAACAATTAGGCATTATCAGGTTCTGAATAAAAAAATAAATAATTAAATAACTGTTTTCTGTTTTTACTATGTCTAAATCGATTTCACTTCAGAATAGGTGTCAAAGTTTATAAAATACCGAAACCCAAACAAAGTACTGATATAATATGTGTAATTCATTTTTTTCCAACTAGTTCCTCTTAAAGGGCCAATAACTGGTATGCTTACCCTACGTTCCTCTGGGTTCTCATATGATGATATTCACTATTTTTTATTGAAATACTAGCTGATTGCCCGGCGTTGCCCGTGTATTTATTTATCCCAATCTTCTATTAGACAGAAAAATAATGAATTCTAACTATAGTGTAAAATGAACTTGGAGTTGAACGGCATTGGGAGTGTCACTATTCATCTTAGCGACCCCAAAAACTATGGATTCCACACTAATATCGGTCGTTTTCGATTATTTTTATGTCACCCCTTCCCACCCCCACCCCTCGGGGTGCCTTAACCGCACAGTATTTGTTTCCATATTGCAAGTGATATGTGTACCAAGTTTGTTAAAATCGCTCCAGGCGTTCGAGAGTTATGCCGGAACAAACATACACATCCATCCATTTTTATATATTAGATTTGTTTAGAATATGGTTTAAGCAATTTTAAATATTTTACATATGTCAAAACAATTCATGAAGTCAGGAAAAATCAGATTAGTTGCTTAATGTAAGTCATATAAACTCGTAATAACCGTACACAAACAATTATTTTTATCTGACGCTGGGGCATCAGCCGCCTGAAGTGCGGGTCTTCGGGAGAGTACCCGAGTTGCCCCTCCCTAGAGCTTGGCTCTGAGCATATGTTTCTCCGATCTTATTACAGTCTCTAAGGCAAGGATTATTTTAAGGTTTTGGTTTCTAGAACATTCCAACCTTGTTCTTTCTCTCAGCCATTAAAAAACACGGGAGTGGCATAAGCGGTCACATCACAAGAGACACCCAAGGTCATGTTTGGTGCTACTAACAGGAGCATTCGCAATAGACGACAGCTCGACAATATATGGCCGTTTCAGTAATTCTGTGGCGAAACGTTTTATTCTTGTACCCTGTCTCTAAATTTTATCTTAATGACTGTGGAACGTTTTTCCGGTTTTTCTTTCCTGTGTTGAAGAGATCTGCAGAGTTGTAATCCACTTGGGATTTGTTGTAAAAGCTCATGAATAAAAATTAGGACGTTTTAAATTATTGGTGCGCTTTGCATGTTAAAACGTTTCCATTGTTTCCAAAAGGGTTGGCGGAAACTGTTGTCGTCAGCGCTAAAAATAAATGTCAACCCAAGTCGTGAATTTTGATCAGTATTTGCTATTTGTTTCCTGACTAGATTGCATTTCAAGTAACATCTATGCCTGTCTTAGTTTAGCGGTACTAATCACCAAAGGTTAAAGAGAAATAAGATTAATGATTGATAGGCATGTCAACTGTAGATATCTCATGAAGTTCCCTTTCGTACGAAAGAAGGACCTAACAAATATTAGGTTATTGCAAAATATTTTATCTTAATCTTGAGTTTCTGCAATCCCGATAACACCGACAACGTTTGTCGTTATCAGACAGAACTGTAATTTTGCCTGTAATATTATATGTAAAACTTGGTCCCTTACATTGAAAGAGAAACATAAATTAAGAGTATTTGAAAATAAAATCCTTAGAAAATATTTGAACCTAAAAAGCAGGTGGGTGGAGAAGGTTACATAATTTTGAACATCATAATATGTATTCATGTCCAGATATTATTAGAAGACTTCGGTGGGCAGGCCATATGGGACGAATGGGGGAGGAAAGAAGAGTTTACAGAATTCTTGTTGGGAAACCTGATGGTAAGAGACCTGTAGAAAGACCAAGACGAATATGGAGGGATAACGTTGAGATGAACCTAAAGAAAATTTGTAAGGATGGAAAAGATTGGATTGATCTTGCCCAGGATAGGGACAGATGGAAAGCTTGTGTTGCTACAGTCATAAACCTTCGGCTTTAAGAAGGTTAGAGAGTTAGTTAGTTAGTTACCAGACAGTGTTGCCGATCTCCGCGGTGGAGTGGTTATCAGAGAGCGCTACGACGCCATAGGTCCAAGGTTCGAATCCCGATCTGGGCATGGATGTTCTTTGTGAGTGTCGCTTCATCAGTTTCATCTTATAATAATTCATCCTCATTAGCCAAAAGTGGCAGAAAAGCGACGTTAAGTAACCTAATTCAAAAATCGTATTTGAAAATAAATACTTCAATGAAATGGTTACTCTTGCTTCTAGAACCAGTGGTCATTTTTCCACTCCAACAATATGCCCTAAACAGTGCCGTAGTAACTTAAGAGAAACAACTCAAAGTGGCCTGAATATGTATGTCAAGATGCCTGGCAAAGTCTGAGAATCTGACTGGGAACATGACTAGGAAAGTCACTGACAAATGTAACACCATCCTCTCGTAAAGATAAAACTCGGATAATGCATAAAGGTTTTAAAAGGTCATTGCCAAGGTAAGAAGGTCAAATTATATAAAGGAAGATGCGTAAAGACCAAAAGAAACAAGCAAAAGAACTGAAGATAAACGCCAACTTCCTCAGTCAACTTTGTTGATCGTTAAAAAGGCAACGGCCTTTGCCAACACACGCTCCTCATTCATTTCCTGTAGCTGCAGACCAAACAATTACAGCGCGGTGAGGAATTCCAGAAAATCGTTAAGCCATATCGAACAGCGCTCTTCAGCGAATGCTGCTAATTTTAACCTCTTTACTTTGAGAGAATAATCAACGAGGCTGGATGAAGACGAGGGATTTTAAGTTTACAAGAAAGAACAATGAGTAAGTTTTCCTCGTATCTGCTGCAGTGTTACTCAATCTTTTTGGTTACGTGTCTTTTCGTCTGCTCGTATTATAAATAGTTCCATCGGTTTGTTTACAGTTTCATTATTTTGTCCACGTGGCTCTTTCTGTCATCTATTTCTCTCTTCTTCCCCTTTCTCTCTCCTTTTCTATCTAATCTTTCTATTATATCTCTATCTCTCTCTCTCTCTCTTTTCCTGTTTAATATATTGTTCTCTCTTTTTCCCTATTTAATCTTTCATTCTCTCTCCTTCCCTAATTTTCTTTGTTCTTCTCTACCTGTCTTTCATTTTATCTCTTTCCCTGTGTAGTACTTTTTCTCTCACTTCCCAGTTCATGTTTATACTTCCCTCCTTCACTCTCCCTATCCTTCTGGGCCTCCCCGATGGCGCAGTGGTAGCGTCGTTGCCTTGTAATGTAGGGGTCCCGGGTTCGATACCCGGTGGAGGCACAAAGTGGTTCGGATCCCACTATAAACTGTAGGTCCAGTCCCGATTATCCTTACTGTGCAAAGAGTGGACTTAAAACATCAAACCAAACCTATCCTTCTTTCTCCATTTAATCTTTCCTTCCTTCTCCCTTCCTGCTTGATTTCTCTTTCACTATCTAATATACACTTTCTCTGTTTATCTCTAATTGTCTTTCCTTCTCTTTTTCCCTGTCTATCTTTCTTCTATTCTCGTTTCTCCTGTCTTCTCTCTTTCCCTCTCTGTATTTCTTTACCCTCGGACTTCCGTATCTCTTTTCCAACAGTTTATTTATGCTTTCTTGCCTATATTTCTTCATTTTCTCCTGCGTTCGTTCTCTTTCTTTCTCCATAACTGAGACAGTCTCTCATCCCCAGGGCCTCCCCGATGGCGCAGTGGTAGCGTCATCGCCTTGTAATCAAGGGGTCACGGGTTCGATACCCGGTGGAGGCACATAGTGGTTCGGATCCCAATTTAAACTGTAGGTCCAGTCCCGATTAGCCTTACTGTTCATAAAGTGGACTTAAAACATCAAAACAAAACAAATCTCTCATCCCCACGCCTTTTCATTCCTTTTTCTTTGTTTCTTTCCCTGCCTACATGCAATTTTACTTCCTCTGTTTCTCTCGGTCTCTATTTGCTATTCCTGTACATCTCTTTTCCTATCCCTGTGTTTTTCATGCTGCATCAAAAATGAATATTACATTGTGCTCCAACCAGTTTTGTTCCAAAACGTAACACTCCCATAATATTTAGAGGTTTTGCAATAAATGATGAATGTTAGCGTTTGTTTATATTCGACCGCAGAAACAAATTTCATTGCATCACAGGATATAAGCGCAACTAAGGGGCATAAAATGAATATATTCCAAAAAGTAACTAATAAATTTAATAAAATTGGAATTTCCACAGCAAAGAATGCAATTTATGTATTAAAAAGTGACATTGAAAGTGCAACTGGCCATTAATAACCTTTCATTTGTATGTTATCATACTATAACTTTCTTTCTGTGTAATAATAATAAGTCGTATGTTGGAACATATACTGCACAAGTCCAATCAATTCATTGCTATTCCAATTTGCAGAGATCAAGTATATTTTATTGAAGATTACGAGATTTGGTACTAGATTTGTGAGATATTGTTAAAACCACTGGAAAAACAATTTATGTTTTAAAATGTGAATGAATCACTTTTAGTCCTCTAGCTTCTGTGAACTCATCAAACTCAACAGGTTTTTATTGACCTTTGTTCGTATTTACGTTCTCGATGATCCTGCAGGTCATATTAACTTCAAATCTGTCTAACTGTTCTTGTGACGCCAATTAAGTGGATTTAAAGTATCCACTTCGCATATTTCGAGGGCAGAACTGTTCACACACGTCAGAGTGACGTAGCACCACCGATCGTCTGCTTGGGCGCCAAAATTTTAATAATCTCAGCCGCATCTTAATTAAAAGTAATGATTTCTGAACGAACATCCTTCTTCTACCCGATTCAAGACTTGACGATAATGAAACGTGCTAATTATGTGCCATGAGAAGCAGATGGAAGATGTGGTCATGCCGGCGAGAACAATAGACAGCCGCTCCGTGCACATGGTAAACAAAAGAAGCGCAGGCTCATCAATACATTAACCGGATATTACGTAATGCTGGAGTGTTCCACCAGGTATAATCATGCCATCAACACCCTCGTACCCGTCTACAAGATTTCGTCAACATTTTTTCCTCCGTGATACACCAAGCACCCTTTCTGATCTGCCCTTGCACATTTTTTGGCCCTTGCACATAAATGATTTAAAGAAATTTTACGTTCGAAAGCTGCTTAGGCTTGTGCTGTTTCTTCCCAAGTTTAGTAATGTTTCTTACCTTTCATGTTGCATCGTGAATTTCCATTGAACATTAATTGAAGCCAAACAGGTCCTTACAAAAAGGATCTATCGCACGAATTTATTGGTTTGCCTCTGGTGTAGGGGACGTTTATAAAAATACAAGATTTCAGATGTGGAAGAATAATCAATGTTGCCATAAATATGGTTAAGAGATATAACCAGACTATTATGTTCTCATGTTTATATTCGTGTCTTGTGTTTCAAGTATCGCTTCCATACGTCGAAGGAATATGTTTCAAAAGTGTTACTTGTTGGAAAGTTTTTTTTCATTTAATCGTTTACTTGTAATCACATAATTGCAGGACAGTCATATTTCACTGGTCTTTAATTTTCTCTATAAATGGGTAATATTACGTACCTTAACTAAGAATAATGGATAATCCTTCCAGTTGAGTAATGGAAAAAACTTTCCCAACATAACACTTTTATTTTATTAAATAATTCAGTGATCGTCGAAATTCGTATCAATTCATCGTTCAATTCAATGAACTTTCGGTATTCGGTCGAATTTTCATCGGTTTATTTCTTTTTTTTCTCAATTTTTCCTACAATCAACTTACTCTCGTGACACCCTTCAAACCATTCCATTTCGTAAAGGTTATATATACCTAGGTAAATAGAGCACGTGAATGTTTTTCTCAGCCCTCACTGATAAATTATAATTCGAAGTTAATTCTGGCAATGCTTGGCGTTTTCTTAGAACATTTTATAAGATGAACCAGCCTCGACCTTGAACAGTTCTATAGCGAAAAGTAATTAGTTCATCCGAAGATAACTAAATATATATTTATTAACCCCACACATCCGTACGAGAATTTATCGACTTCGCCTACGGTATTTCTTTGGGAAATTGTGTTGTCGATGAAAACTTTAGTTTGTTCCATTGACGCCAGTTTGGAATATTAAAGGCTTCCTTGTGGTGACTAATTGCCTAATTAGGCCACCAAGAATATACCGTTATCTTAAGTTATTGCATAACTGTAAATACTCTTGAGCACGTTCATCGTGAGCTTTTGTAGCTAAGCCTTGTCAAGATGTTCTCATTTTTATGAGCTCTTTTTCTTTCATGACTTGCAAATTGCTCTTTTTGATCTGTTAAATCCAAACGGGGTTAAGCCCACAGTTGAGCAGGCATTTGATACTTATCTCAGATGTGACCCTTGGTGAGTGTTATTACTTTGTACGACACTGTTTTGGCTTCAAAGTTCAATACAGGTCATGAAACATAGCAACACAGGCAATCCAGATAAACATGAATTGTTACATTGTCCTCAACAGTATACTAATTCAGAAATGTCTCAAGATTTTATTTCATTTTTATTCTGCCAACCTTCGCTATGTTTCAAATGTGAGAAAGGAAGCCGTGCCCACATCGTATTTCTATCATAAACCAGTCTGCTTAAATATGAAGTAACGTTTGGGAGATTGGTGAAGCAAAAATATTAACAATGCGAGATTGCTGCAATATATTCATACATGCATATATAAGAAATAAGAAGGGTATAAGAAACACTCACCAGACGCTGGAAACATTTTCAATTCTCGCGGAGTCGCATCTTCAGTGGTAAAAAAAAGTGAGTATTCGACCTGTAGAGTTGCCAGGTCTAAATCGAAGATGTAGCGGTACAGAGAAACTTGGTTTTCTCGCCAGGCTCATCGAAAACTGGCCACCACAAATGCTGCAGGTGAGGATATACTAGATGACGTTTGAGGTGTGGCAGGTCCCTTTGGAGTAGAGGTTAAATCTGGAGTGTGTGTGTGTTCTCTGGGATTTGCTAATTATGTTACATGAAACTTAAAATACCAACTTACGAGGCTATAAGTAAACAGTATATCAAAATATTAAAGTCACGTACCATTATTTAATGTATCGGAAACAATTTTATCGCTTGTTACAAAACCTTATTTCTTGAATTAAAGTTAACCTTTAGACAAGTGATGATATTTTCTTTCAGTTTCTCAGTTGTATTTTCCATGCTTCTTGGACTACTTTCAGATATGTTTTATGCTTGTATCGTCGAGTAATATAAGGTTTTCTGAATTCAAAACTGATTGATTTACTAGTTGGACATTTACACATATTTTCATTATTTTAGAAAACAGTTAATAATATAATGCATTACTTTTCTGTATGATTATAAACGTTTATACTGTAAACTGAAACAACGTTTTAAGGATCAAATATCAACTGCTTTCAAGGTATACTTTTTTTTATTATTAATTACATGTTCTGTCTGGTTTAATTAGATAGTACTAGGCATTCACGTTATGAAAATCTGAACTTTCATAATAGAAGTTCACACGAATTATTATTTATTATCTTAATAGGGTTACAATTAAGCCGTACAATTTTTCATTTAGTACATTATTATACAAGTAATGGCTTGATAGCATTTCTTGTGGATCATGTAGATTTTAAATTTATTTTCTGCATATATGAAATTGTAAACACCAATTTTATACTTGCTTAATAACGTGGATATCAGAATAAATAACAATTATTCTACTTTTAATTTGTTTTTATATATACTTGGTCGAATAGAACAATAATATTTTTTTGAGAATTGATGATTTATCCCTGAATTTGACTACAAGTGCCGTTTCAAGTTCACAGAAAACATTTTTGAGGAGAATGACATTAATGTCAAAAGCAAGTACATTGACGGGGAATGAGTAGAAAGTTGACAGTGAGAAGAACACTCTCTGTTCTCGAGAGGAAGACGATAGATGACGTCAACAACCATGTAATTGCGTCATTGAACACGTGTTGGTATTGCTAATTCCACTGATGAAAGTTGAACTCTTGTTGAGGCTCACGCGATTTCCAATGTGGAAGAATGTTGACTTCTCGCGTTTATTGCAGACAGCTGTTCTCCTTCACACACACGCACATACGCCAAACGCAAGGATGCACGTTCACATCATCACGGCACGAGAATGTTCTTTTTGTAAACTGAGAGGAATATTACAAAGCTGGGAAAGTTCATTGCATCACTGACAGTGAGCAATGTTTTGTCATGCTGAGTTCAGAAGATTCCAACGAAATAGCTAATAGTTAGCATTGGAATACAATGTATGAGTAATGCACACAAGACACCTTCAACAAGTATGTGACACATTGGCTGTTAATTTCTTCTTCCGAAGCATCTTAGGAGGTGGATGTTTTACAAAGGGTCGCCCCTTTCGAAGACACCGAAATATCAAACTCTCTTCCACGTAGAACACTCTGGACTCTATTCTGCAGAATAGCGAGGCTCTGGCGTCTGGACTGGGGCTCATGCTGTGTCGTTCCTACATGTTTGTGATTGTTCCTTTATTCATCTTATCACAAATTATCCTCATCTTCGCGATTAACTAAAAGTGGCAGAAAAGCGAAGTCAAATAAACTAAACCAAAACAAATTTATTCCCGAACTAAGTAAATCAATATATCTATCTTTTAAACCCAGAAGTTATTTTATTTGTATTTTGTTGTTTAATTTCACTCATGAGTCTATTTAGGCTCACCTCGATGATGAGGAATGATATAGAGGAGCCCAAGTTAAGAGTTCAGTATGGGCCGTTATGAGCTTTTACTTTTGAGATCCCCATCCCCATTCTGCCAGAAACAAAAGTCGTTAACATGCGAAGAGAAAATAATAAATATGCAAAAAGGAGAGGAAATGTAAGGTTTTGATGGTCTATACCTTCTTTTACAATTCAGAACATTCAAAAAATGCGCTTTCCTTTCTTATGTTAAGCGCGATTTGGGGAGTCAAAAATAACAGCCGTCCGCCTGTTGCCACTCGCTGCAAACACGTGTTGGGAAGAGGGAAGGGGGTGGGGAATGGCCAGGCAAAAGTTCGTGAATAGGCTTCCGTCTTGGGGCCAGGTCAAGAAATTTATTATTTGTGTGTGTGCTTTCTCGTTTTGGGGAATTTTACTCTGAAAACAGGCATATTGTATGCATTGGCGGATCTAGCGGGAATACCCCCGGTTCACTTGCTCTTCCCAAAGGTTGACTAACTATTATAAAAAGTTAGATAGCATTATATTAAAAGAACATAAAATGATCGAGCAGTTCTTTTCCAGATAGTAAAGTTTGTCGCAAATGCATGTAGGGAATAGATTTATGAGATACCTAAGTAAATTTAATCCGGGATTTGTTGCTTGCAAGGCAATAACGTTAACTGATGGACACAAAGCGAGAGCATTTTAGATTGAATATTTCCAATGTCTATCTCTTTCTTTCTGTTATCACTGTTCACACAAATACAACAGAACTTCATCTATTTCACACCTCTAGTAATTGATTAATTTAGTTTTAAATTCACTTTTCTGCACAGATATGTTAATTGGAACTGGACGGACTTACGGTTTTATGTGAGATACGAACCTTTATATGCCTCCACCGGGTATGGAACCCTAATCTCTTAATGAAAATGCGACGACCGGGGTGCTTTGGTGTATGCCGGTATTATAATTAACACTGTTCCGTTTCAAATGACAGTGCACCGAAAAATGTGAAAGAGGCCTCCCCGATGGCGAAGAGGTAACGTCGTAGCCTCGTAATCAAGGGGTCCCGGGTTTGATACCCGTTGGAGACACATAGTGGTTCGGATTCCACTTTAAACTGTAGGTCCAGTCCCAATTTGCCTTTCTGTGCATAAAGGAAAGAAAAACACTGTGATAAAATAGAGAGCAAGACGTATGAAAAGTATATTCGGAAACAGTTATTTTCAAATCTTCCTCCACGGACCGTCATTATTCTGGACCAACAGCTGCAAGAATGAACAGCTTCCCACCAAGTTGTAACGCGACGTCTACTTATTTAACGTGCCTGACGTCGTTCTGGTTCTACATTACAATGGTAATGTCAAACCCACAAAAACAATTAAACAAATAAACAAAAGGCAATCATTAATAACCTATTTACCTTTTGTCCCAGGGTAAGTGCCATCAGTCGGAGCCCAAGAGATTACATAGGGTAGAACAAATCACACCACAGGGTTAGTTCTATATATACTGTAATTTCTATAAAAGAGCTCATGCATAAACATTACATCATTGCCCCTTTCATTCATACATTCACTCACGCATTCATTTCTCGGCAATCCAAAAGACATGAGTAACTAGTACAATAATAGTTCGGCGGCATGTTTAAAGTTAGCTACATTGATTTAAACTGTTCTTAATTTGACATTTACTTTTGCTTTTACGGGAAAACCATGTTCCGGTATGAGCTTAACCTGTACGACAAAACACTACTCCTTTTATGTTGTTGTAATTGAATGTTAATCTTTATATGGTTACTTTTTGCGGTTAACCAGGATCACTGTTATATAATTATATTGACAATTTATAGCGTCGTACAATCTGAATGTTAAATACTTCGGATAAATGAATAAATGAAAGCTGTACGGTTTTACAAGTTAAAAATATAGTTGATGCAATTTAATCACCGTAATAAGCAATGTCTTGGTAATGTTTACGTGATTAGCGAGTTCATTGGATGTCACGACGGGGCGAACGAAGCGTATCCATTTTCACGTCCATTCCGGCTTATCTTTGTCCGCTTGGCGGCGTGATCAATAGATGGCTTCCGGGCGATAAGATTGGATCTCCGCATCTTCAAGGATTGGCAACTAGGTCAGACGCCCCCCCCCCCCCAGCGGGGCCTTTCTCTGTCTCTACTCCATCTTGATATTAAACAGCCACGTGCGAAATAAACACAACACGGAACGGTGCGACACACAAAGCGGATACTTTAAGCGGGTGGTTCGCGAGAGATTGTGCACGATAACACGCCGAAGAAAATCTGAGTAAAACTGTGTCTTCCGCTTCTCCGCTCGTCTATTTATTTGCGATTCAAAAGGTTCGTTACGGTACCCTCTCTGTCCAAGCGTTGCTAAATTGTCCTCAAGTCGTAGCCTCTTTTCCTGCTATCTTCACCCGTGTATTTGGAGTTCTTTGACCCTTCTCCAAAAGCACCTCGAAGAGAGGTTACCCTAAGACCGGGCCCATTGTAACCTGCACGTTCGCTGCCGAAGAGAGTGCCATGGAGTCTGTAGCTATTGTTATCCAGTCTCGCTGTTTAACCTTTAATATCGGGCTTAATTCATCTCCTATCAAATTCTGCTTTTGGGATTTTGTCGATGATAATCTGCTGCTGGGCTGTCTTTAATTTCAGTTGAATCTGACCATTGGTACTAAAGTTGTATTTTTATATTTATTTACCCGAGGCTCGGCCCCTTCTCTCGGGAAACACGCTAGTCCTTCGCTCTCCGCCGTCCAACTCCCGGTGAACAGCCACAATCCAATGCATATTATTGCTTATTACGATGATTAATTGATTTACCTGATAATTAGCAAGATTTTATCGTTATAAAGTCATGCATTCTTGTATGTTCCTGGTCAAAGCGAACTATTGTAGGTGCCAGCACCCATGTTGTGACCCCACGCTTTGATGGGATTGTTCTCCCATATTTAAATATATGGGGAATTTGATGCTGAACGTGCTGCTATTACATTAAATTGCAAGTTTAATTTCATCTTAACATCGGAAATTATGTCGGAACATCAGTGTTGTGAAACTAAGATCGTCAATAACAGAAAAGTTATCGGAACTAAAAAAAGCCTTAAAATTTGCACAGCACTTGTTTACGTCACTTTGAATTTTCACAATTTAAGTGCTTTATTCTTGTGAATCTGGTAAAGAATAATACATAATAATTCCACGCGATTGCACTTTTTTATAGCTAGTTGTTATTAATACCCGACTCATTTTTTTTTACGTGATATCATACTTTTCCTCATGGCTAGTAAATATGGTTCTCTATTTTATACATACACATTTATCGAGAAGAATAGTTATTACAAAAAATATGTTACATTCTGTTTCATATCTCGCAACCTCTAGGACTTTCTTATTTACAGGAATTATAATTTTAAAAGGACGAAAATACGAGGGGGAAATGTCTGCTTCATACAAAGAAAACATATGTTAATATTAAGTTATCAGATAGGGCATAGTGTATAATAATAAATATTATGCGCTTATCCACTTAATACATTTTCTCTTTGCAATTTGGGTAGTTTCTCAGATTCCTACTCCCGCCGTTTAATTGCACATACTCGCAAGTCGCAACAAGAGGAAACATAAAAGCGTAGTGCAAAAATCTATTTTTTTTATTATAGACCCATGGCAGCTAGGGACGACCAAAATAACGTCAAGTTTAGTGTTCTTTGTGCATAAATATACTATATTTAGCCCGTCTGAGCTACCCTGTCGTTGCGCTTTAATATATTAATTCTTAGGTTCAGGAGAATGTAATTTTCAGAAACTTATGACTTGCTACATAATCCTAAAGGTTTGATAAACAATTTTTGTTATCGATTTACACGAGAAATTCTTACCTTCGTTGAAAATAACGTTTGAATAGCCATCCTATCGCGCTCCAATGTAAAGCTTAGGGCAACCAGATGACGAACGAAATTATTTAGGGACACAACAGGGCTAGCGCCTCTAGTGGAAAAGTTTGACAGTGAACAGCCCCGTTGACCACTAACTTTTGTTGCGGCGTGTACTACAGCAGACGCTCGATGCGCGCTGGAGCTTTCTTGTACTGCGAACCATGCGGCAACGCTGTTGCCATAAGCCCCATACTGAACTCTTAAGTTGGGCTCACCAATAGCCCTTGTCAACACGTCGAGGTGGGTGATCTATGTAAAGCAGTGGCGTATACTGAGTCAAAGATCTGGGCTATCTCACTATGTCACGTGGTTCTAGGCTATGAATAGAAATCAGGTTGCCAACTCCTAAGAAATCGGGTTGCCAACTCATATGAAATCAGGTTGCCAACTCATAGGAAATCAGGTTGCCAACTCATAAGAAATCAGGTTTTATAACTCATAGGAAATCAGGTTTTATAACTCATAGGAAATCAGGTTGCCAACTCATATGAAATCAGGTTGCCAACTCATATGAAATCAGGTTGCCAACTCATAGGAAATCAGGTTGCCAACTCATAAGAAATCAGGTTGCCAACTCATAGGAAATCAGGTTGCCAACTCATAAGAAATCAGGTTGCCAACTCCAGATTCAGCATCATTATCATGAATAATAATATTTACAATTTCTGATCGATTTTTCTCCTGAATTTTATTCTCTAGACTTCAGGCTTAGGCAGATAGCCTAGCTAGCCTAGAATATACGCTCCTGATGCAAAGAATCATCCGGCAATGTCCCTATATAAAAGGTTATGTGCGCAGAATCGGTCCCTTGTGAAGTGGGTATCATTATCATCAAAATGAAAAATATGTGAAGTCTTACCTCTAGGCCTATACCCTGTGTGCCTCCATGGAGCATTGCAGTGCACGGAGAAGAACTTTACTTTTCTTCTTTTTTTAATTCTTTTTTTGTTAATTATCGCAAAAGTGAACTTCATTTTCACGCAGTACACCAAAGTATGCAATGTAGCAGGTCAGTGAGGCTCTGGCGTCATGGACCGATAGTCAGTGTAATCCTCTATGGGGTTTCTTGTTGTGTTTTTCATATGTGTTCGTGATTGTCTCTTCATCCCTTTCATCTTATGGTAGCCGGTCAATTGCGATGAACACAGTGAGAAGTGAAAGGGCGGGTGGACAATTGCGATGATATTTTAAATCTTCTATCAAATTGAAGGGTGACTTATCACCTCGTACAATATCTCTTACAAGAGAATTATGTGAAATTTTCGAATACTGATTTCTCTCACACTTCCTCCAGGCTTGAGACTGGCAAGCGATCCCCCCCTCCCTGATATTTGTGGAAAGAGTTCATGTAATTCGAATTGTGATATTGTAGAAATATTTTATAACAAAAAGTATTGTTCTGTGACTTACAGG
Source organism: Lepisma saccharinum (assembly GCF_977018435.1). Taxonomy (NCBI): domain Eukaryota; kingdom Metazoa; phylum Arthropoda; class Insecta; order Zygentoma; family Lepismatidae; genus Lepisma; species Lepisma saccharinum. The sequence goes on along the minus strand of NC_139247.1, from coordinate 41,685,540 downwards.
CCGTAAGTTACAGCAACTATTATTATTATTATTATTTGAAGTAGGGTTACATCTTAAGCTTACCGTCAATTTCTACACTGATTATCTAACTATATAAAACAGCTTTTTGCCCTACATGAATTAATGTAAAGTATACAGTTATGCAAATTGTATATATATATACAGAATATGGAAATTACAAATGTATATAATTTTTTAAAAAACAGTAGTAGTAATAGTAATGTAATAATAATAGTAATAATAATAATAAACAATATTAGCAGTAATAATAATAATAATAAAAATATGTTACTTTGCCTCCCTGAGAAAATATCATGTTGGCACTTTTGCTGGCAAGGTAGCCTGTAAACGTACTTGCATTACAACCACTTTTAGGTTAGGTTAGATTAGGTGTACCTTTGTACGTCGCAATTGTCCTACCATTAATTTGTAAAATGACCTTCACCTTCAAAATCATCGCAATTGTTCGTGATTTTGGCTTCATCGCAATTGTCCGCCATCTCAAATTCCATCTTATCACCATTCTTCCCCATTGTTACGATTATCCAAAAGTGGCGGAAAAGCGACCTAAACTAAGTTAAATCAACCAATCTATTCATTTATTTGTTTTCGTCATTTCTCTTTGTTACTTTTCTTTCATATTTTGGTACCTTTCTGTTCGTTCTTCGAGAGAGACGATTTGACAAAGAGGCAATTCAATGCTCAATAAGGGGCTTATTGGTACAGAGATTGGTACACGTACACTCGAAGTATTGCTCCTTTCTACTTTCAATTGCGGAACGTGTAGAGAAACGTGATACGTCAAGCGTTTGCATAACGTAAACAAACTGTTTTTCTTCTAATAATTTCACTTACAGCAATTAACATTTTTTTCCCGGCGTGCTTGTGCAATTTGCTCTCATTACAGTTTCACTTTGCAGAAATACCGTTAGAGAGCTCTTACGGAGGAAAGAGACCGTTTTCGAAGGGCGTTTGTTTTCCCTGGAAAGATACTTCAAGTTGACATTTCATGGAGACAAATTTATTCGTTCCACTAACGCGACAATATTGTCCCTTCACTTGTGTTGATATGCAGGTGCACACTCGCGAATTGTGTACAGAAGGATAGAAATAATATTGCTAGATGATTTAGGTCGCTCAAGTAGCCTCGGGAACCCATCCCATCCTTGTGCAGTCCCTGGATACATTATTGATGATCGCGGTTATGAGGATCAATATTGAAGAGACAATAGTCGATAAAAATCATTGCTGTCAAATATTGTTTGTCAAAACGTTAAACAAAATAATATGTGTACAACACTGCACTGCTGGGCGTTTACCAACGTTAGGAATTTTGGACTCGAAACGTTTATTTAGCTTTAAAATTTACAGTAAATTCTACAGTACTTGGTTGTAAATTGCCATTTAACGGCGACTTTTAAAGAGTATTTTGAAGATGTATATTTTTCTCTTTCTTTTCTTTAGACGTCAGACAAGTATAAATTACATGGTATGTGTTTGTATCTCCTTGCAGGAAACACGGTGAAATCTTTCTCACCTCAGCTGTCCCCGAACTACACGAACAGCAGAGTGGTTCATATCACTCCTGAACAGGAGGACGCTTTACAAAGCCAGTTCTGCAGGAACAGGAATCCACATCCTTCAGATTTCGTGCTGCTGGCTGCGGAAATCGGTTTGGAAGAAAGGGACGTTCAGGTGAGCGGGGAAAGTGTTATTTTGCAGCAAGAAACAAGTCTCTTTGATTGAGATCTAGACCTCCATGTATTATGCCCCGCGGTGTGCCCAAACATATTCACAACGAACGTCAAATGTGAGGAAAGATGGGAAAATATAGTACTAATTGATAAATATAACAATAATAATAATAATATATTATGTAAACTGTATCAGTACTACCATTATAATTGCTGGCCTCCGTGGCGGAGTGGTTAGCACAGCGCGCTACGACACTAGGAGTCCCGGGTTCGAATCCCGGCCTGGGCAAAGGTCTTCTTTGTGAGTGTCCCTTCATCAATTTCATCACTCATCCTCATCTTCGCGATTAGCAAAAAGTTGCAGAAAAGCGAAATAAAATAAACCAAACCAATCAATGAAATCAACAATCATAATTGTCGTATCTGCCAATTTTTAAACATAGTATGTATATATATATATATATATATATTTATATAACAGTCAGGTCCTGGTTTATTAATGAACTCTGTTAGCTCTAGCAAGTAAGCGTGTAATTGTTTTATAGTTCACTTCTATCAAATAGATAGCGTTGATGAAAGTTTGAAAATTGTTGAATGTCATCGTTCGTTATTCCTTGTTTGAACCTGATTCTGCTAGCTAAATTATTTATATTAGCTGTTCCAAAATGTAATATTTTCAGCCAGTAGTCGACGAAAAAGTGCTTTTTTTTAAATAATAATAATAATAATAATAAATTCTTAGATCCACAAATTGAAACAGAACAATTGATTGGTAATTGCAGAGTTGGATGAATATTGACATATCTGAATACCAATATTTTCAGTACAGATAGGATGCATAAGTATTACCTAACGAATTGCCCATCACTAGTTTCATTCATTTTCTTCTACAACTTATCCGTTTTAAGTAATTGAATTGTGAATCATGGGGTCCCGGGTTCGGTACTCGGTTGAAGCACATAGTGGTTCGGATCCCCCTTTAAACTGTAGGTCCAGTCCCAATTAACCCTACTGTGCATAAAGTGGACTTAAGACACCAATTCAATCAATCAATCAGTTGAATTGTGTATTAGCTGGTGCAGAGTTTGCGTTGCTTCGTTGGTGTTGTAATTTTTAAACCTCGCATTTTGTGCAAAACAGAGTGAAGATAGTGATGGACAATTTGCATAGTATGTATCTCACTCGACCTTCACCACCAATATTGAGAACTAATATCATTCGACCTTTTTCACTCGAAGGTTTTAATAATACATGTAGGTCTAGGTTGAGATGCCCCAGGAAGAAGCACAAGCTCTGTAAACAAGCAAAGGTGTGAATACTAGCAAGTGTTTACTTACAGTTTTCAGCATCATGTAGAACCATCTGTGTAACTTCCATCATTCCTTATTTCCGGTTTCCTTTCTTGTTGGGTAAGTCTTAAAATTACATCGTTTCCCAAGAAATTTTGATGGAGCAAAAAGTTCAATGAATCTGGCGTTTGCGAAGGGGGCTATTCTTAGCAAACGATGACTCAAGTGTTTCCTCAGGAAATCGCCCAAACTGTTACGCAATATAGAGGAACGCCTCTAAAATACTTCCAGGTGAGTGTCGGCCGTTATGCCGAAGGAAAAGGGAAGTAGGTGGGGTCTGAGATGAAACTGTGTGGGTGGAGAAATTCAGGAAGAAACTTGAAAAAAAAACACCAAAAAAAAAACCAGGAAAGCCTAAAATAAATTAGGGGGGAAACAAGGAGAAAGATATAAACCTAGCATATGTCTGTCACAAGTATTACAGATGTATTAATTGAAGGGCTCGGGTGTAAAACATGGTAAGTGACATTTTGGTCATTTTTTAGTTACAAAGTAAAATGTGCCATCCTTCAATTTTCGAGTGAAATTGCCATGTCATACAATTTGCTTTGGACTCAGTGAAGACTTGTGAAATTGGTAAACATAACACGAAAACAATTTATCTACAGTATAGCTTCTAATAACCTTTTTTCTTAATGAACTCAGAAATGTCCAAAATCTCACTTACCATGTTTTACACCCAACCCCTTCAATTAGTAATCTGTTGCTGATGCTAAATCATCACAGCTATCAAAACGAAATGGTCTTAAGTTCTTTATAGTTCAACTGGGAAGATAATTGACTTCTCTTTTATAAAATCGAGTTTTTACGCTCGGTTGTGTATTTAATGATATACTGAATGCATCAAAATTTCAAGCAGCAACAAGCATTTTAATAAATTGTTATTCTTTATAATTTGTAACTTTCAAAATCATGGACTCCAAATCTCTGCGGACATTCGGAAATGAACGTTTTTTTTTCTTTTTTTTTTCGTGAATGTGAAATTTATGTAAAGCCCTTTTAATTATGATTGAAGCTTGTGTCAAATTGTCAATCGAGAAATTTTATTTTATGTCAAATGGAAATTTTGAGTAGTGATTTGGTGCGGCTATTAATGGCTGAGAGTAAACGATTCGTATATATAAACATAATTCGTAATCCTCACAGGTATACTAATGTCATAGTGTTATCGAATGTGAAGTGCTGTATTTGAAGTGAGAATGTTCAGGTTAATGAACGTGTAGATGGAAAGTTTTTATCAAATAACTAACATATCTCAAGCCATCTGATGACAGATTTACGAGTTCCATGTCTTTCTTATCTTACGCAAATATCTCGAGAGTTAATATCCACATAGGCTTCATCCACATCATTGACATTCCCTTTATTTAATTTTTAAACCTTGAAGTACATTATATCCTAAGTTCCATCTTACAGAAAACTATGTATAAACATTAAAAGCGCTACAAAAATATAAAATTTATTTGCTTCACTGCGTGTTGAAATTATATGCTATACCTATCACATATAAGCATTTATGCACCAATGGCTGTGCGTTCATCTTATTAATATATTCCATATCAATACAAATTTTCATTTGCATTCAATTCTCATCTCTATTTAAAATGTATCTAGTTTTAAGTTGGATATTTGAAATGTCGCACAATATTCATACACTAGATCAGTGAGTGATTTCCAAATCTTTTTCAGAGGCTCCTGTTCCCTTGCCTTATAGACTAACCCAATGACCCCTACTTCCGTATACTAATTCTCACCGTGTTATCCTATTCCGTAAACATAAACGTAAAAGAAATCATTATAGTGTCCCCGTAGCGCCCTCTACAACCCCTCTCCCCAAGAAGTATTAATCGCCTATTTTGGAAATCAGTGTAGGTGATTCACATGCAATGAAGGTTTTGGCAAGATCAGGAACAGGACGAAATGCGAAACTGTCTTTATTTTTACCTTCCCTCACATCAACTATTTTCGCATTTTATGTTCGTAAACATTGTTGTGTAAGAAACGAAAACGGGCTTCTTTAAAATAGACACAATGAACGACTGAAGATGATGTTTTCCGAGGATCTATTTTTAGTCACATCTCGTTTTGCAACTGACCAGCTGTTTGGTTTGGAGTCCATCACCAACTTTCTTTGCCAATTCTTTGCTGTAAGAACTACTTTGACATTTTTAAATGCCATTAGCTGACTGCTCCAGTGGATTCCTGCGAGCTAGATGATATGGGGCCCTGGTGCTTTCCAGAAATTACTTCAAGCCCTAAGAAGGGCATACGTATTATTAACACATTAATCTGTCAGGGTGATATAAAAAAGTGGAAGGGAAATCTAGAATTCAAAACCCTAAAAAGTCATGCATGTTCTCTTTCACTTCAAACAATATGTATCATCCCCTCATACTTATTGTTTGATTGATATGGTTTATTTTACTTTGCTTTTCTGCAACTTTTGGATATTCGCGATGATGAAGGATGAGTGATTATATGATGGAATTGATGAAGAGGCACTCACAAAGAACATCCATGCCAAGGCCGGGGATTCGAACCCGGGACCCTGGCCTTCATCCTTATCCTAAGGCTGCGAATTTTCTATTGAAATCTAGGTACTAAAGAAGGCTATTATACTTGCAAGATAAAGCCATGAACAGGACTTAAGGTTTTAATACTCTCGTTTCAATATCGACTTTTAAACAAATACGAGAAGAAACACGACTATGCTTGTCTAATTTCCTTCGTAATCAGTTGTGTGGTTGTTCTTTTCGCGCTTAGCTCTCGCCCTAATTCCCGTTCTCAGTTGTTCCTTACAACTCAAAAAACTACAAATTCCAAATCAAGGTTATTAGAATTATATACTCCAACTCATAAATACAAATTATATTCCCAAATTTAGCTTAGGTTCGAAGTTTCACGTAGAGCAATGTAGCCAAGACCTGAGAAAATGATATCATCACGCAATCTTAAATTACCACCACGTCGATGGAAGTAGAACGAACCGTTTATAAAACGCTGGAAAATTTCACTTGGACTCGAGGCGAGCAATTTTCAAGTAACTCGCGCGAAACGGTAGCCAGAAGCGTGGGAAAATCATCAGGAAGATTTCTCTTTTGTTTTTTCGCACTTCCTGAACAAGAATGCCCACTTTTCCTCTTCTGTCATTAGAAAATGACAAGAGAAAACTAGAACTGATTTCTTAATCCTTGCAAATGAAAAAAATGTACATAAGCAATTTCTTTACCATATTCTTGTAATTTAGTGATTAATGACCTCGTTTTTTATGCTTATATCATTGAGTGTAATTGTATATTATAATATTAGAGTGTAAGAATAAACAAGTTAAGTAATGAACGTGGTTCATAAATGAGGCTATTTACAGTACAAGTACAATAATATAAAATCTGTTTATCTAGATCCAGTCCGCAGTTGAGTTAATTTGTTGTATTATAAATAGTATCACGGTGCTTGTTTAAGGAACCTTAATTGTTATCGCTATATTGTTATTATTACTAATTGTAACACAAAAATAAGCCAGGACTAAACCATAATTGTCAACTATAGCTATAATATGCCTTGACTAGCTGTAATTAAAGTTACTGGATCAGAAGAGTTCCTATTTTTTAAAGATGGATATACGTATGTAAGAAATAGGCAAGGAACTTTCGAACTAAAAAAAGGTAAAGGGTTCCCCTGTGCCTAGCACTACGCCATGAAGGCGTATAGGGGGTGTGGGGGTAACGCCCCGCACTTTCTTGATCCGGTCTTGACCGCCTGTACCCCCCAGGGTTTCCCCCAGGTACCCATGTTATTCGACACTGGGTGGGCGCCGGGGCCGCTTCCAACGTTAGAAAAGTTCCCGGATTTGAACCGGCCGGGGATCGAACCCGGGACCTTTAGCATGGTAGTCAGACGCGTTACCGACTGACCCACCGCGGCCACCTTTCGAACTAAAAGCGATGTTATTGACAAAGTTTTAAAACAAGAAAGTATGACACGTTATTATGATGTTGAATAAAGTTTCGTTTTAAAAGCCTTCACCTAAAAAATAATAATAATGAAAAACTAGGGAGCTTCTCTGCCGAAAAAGTGGGTGTAGTGGGCGAGAACCACACCCTTGCTTGAAGTTTGAGTGATCGTATGAACTAATATTACAAAATATGGGCAAAGAATGTGGAAAGATTGTTCAAGATTAACAATTGGTTGTACACGCATAAACGGGGCTAATAAATTATACACATTACAGAAAAGTTCTGAGTTGGCAACACTACATTATGCATTGAACTGAAAGTAAACTGGTGGTGTCAACAACAGAGTTAAGAAATGGAATCGTAATTCTGGTGATTACACGCTTGTCCTTACAAGCTGTGGGAATTCCAAACGGTTCATGGAATAAATAAGGTCAGTACTTTTCACCATGCTGCAAAATGCCTGGCATTAGTCACGGCTTGTCACCGGGAGTTTCTCATATTCTGCAGCTGCACGCCAATTAATGTCTTTGTGAAGGAGCTGTGCCCTTTTTCTTCCTTGACATCGGTTTGGTAAGAGAACCACAGAGTATTCCGATGGATTAAAAAATCAGAAAGCATGACGTTCTGCAGCAACAGTTTGTGATTTGATAAAACGAAGATAGAGGATTTCTCTCTTTCTTTCTCATAGTGCGAATTCACGTGGGTTGATTTAAAACGCTTTTTGTTTGATTGGTTGAGTTTATTTTACTTGCTTTTCTGCCACTTTGGCTAATCGCAACGATGAGTGATATGATGAAATTGATGAAGGGTCGCTCACAAAGAACGTGCATGCCCAGAAAGGGATTCTTAGCCGGAATCACTTGCATCGTAGCGCCCTGTGCTAACCCCTCTGCCACGGTCGGCTGTGAATGTGTGATATAACGGAATCTTAATTTGACCCTTGATGAATGCTGACTAATATAGAGCAGACCGCCACGTAACCCGGTTTTTGAGATGTTTCGTTCCAATTCTTGCGTTGGCCACTTATAACGTATCTCGGCAGAAATGCATTAGGTGCTATTTCTGGGCTTGGAGAGGAGGGTCAGTCCTGATGAAGCAGTGGGTCAAATGGAAGAGAGGAAGATGACGAAAGTCGTGGGAGAAACAATCCAAGTAGGCCAGCGCTAAGCTGTGTGTAGGGGTGGAGGTTCATCGTTGCCAGGTTCTAGAAAGTATTTTTCATCACGTTGTGCCTAATTTGTGCCTACTTTTAAACTCGCGCACATCTTCATTATTATTAGGCCTATGATGGCGTCATCAGGAATATACAGTGCTTTGTGCTTGTTTCCAAACAGGACCGGCCTCCTCGATGGCGTAGTGGTAACATCGTCGCCTTGTAATCAAGGGGTTCCGGGTTCGATACTCGGTGGAGGTGAACTGTAGGTCTAATTCCAATTACAAAGCAAAACAGCGCCTTCTCGCTGTCGCCTTGTAATCAGGGGATTCCAGGTTCGCTCCCTGGTGTAGGCACAGATAATTGGATCAATTTTTAAACTGTAGGCCAGTCCTGCTCAGCCTATCTGACAATAAAGTGGACTTAAAAAAATGTTTCAAAATAGTTTATTATTATTATTTAATCGGTTTCATGTCGAAGTCGAATATTGTGATAATGGGAATGAGTGATAATGATAATCATAACGCTAATTCCAGAACCTGTGGGCTTGGTCACCAAGCATCGGTTCTGTTCCGGCTAACCAGAGCAAGGGTCGTAATACTTATTTCTTCATCTATTTCTTTCCACCATCATTCATCTTCATTGCCGCGATTAACGTTAAGTAACTAAATAAGAACCTATTACAACAATAGGGCATCCATAATATTTTCAACACATGATATTACAATCTAGCCTATTTGTTAATTAATGTTTTGATTGTTCATAAGTTCCAATTAGTGGCGCAAATTTATGAGCCATATAAACAAATCAATCTTTGTGTCTGCTAGTAAAGAAAACTTGGAAAGATGTGATGAAAACTGCTATTAACCAGAAAGTTGCATGTCCTGCTGTGAATTGTCCTTCCTTGCACACCAGGCACGTATCCAGAGGGGGGGCTTAGGGGGCTCGAGCCCCCCCCGAAAGTTTTAGGTTTACACTAGATAAAAAGAGGTTTTTGATTTCTTGTGGTGTGAAATAAAATAATGTGAAAATAATGTAAGGAGAGAAATAATTATCGAGGCAAGACGGAGCATGTTTTATACCCCTGTTATAGTTAATGGCTCAAGCCCCCCCCCCTCCCCTCAGGAAAATTTTCAATTTACACTAGATAAAATTAGATTTTTGGCGTCTTGAATAATGTGAAGATAATAAATTTATAAATCTGAGAGAAATAATTATCGAGACAAAACGGAGAGTGTTCTATAACCCTATTATTGTCAATAGCACGTATCCAAGGTGAGAATCAGGAGGCTCGAGCCCTCCTTGAGGAATTTTTTTCTGTTTACACTAGATAAAACTAGGATTTTTTCTTCTTGAATAATATGATGATAATTTGGGAGAAATAATTATCGAGACAAGATGGAGAATGTTCTATAACCCTGTTATTGTTAATAGCACGTATCCAAGCTGGGGTTGAGGTGGCTCGAGGCCCCCCCCAGGAATTTTTTTTATTTTACACTAGATAAAATCAGGTTTTTGGCTTTTTGAATAATGTGACGATGATTTAAGGAGATAGACAATTATCGAGGCAAGACGAAGAATGTTCTATAACCCTGTTGTTGATAATATTACACGTACACTTTTCTTGTGCTTTCGGTGTTCTCGCAGCGCACTTGAGCACTATGTAGATACTTGTCAGCATTTGGAAGCTGCACAACAAAGGTAGCACCACACTTAGGGCGATTCGTTGTAATTTCTAATCTCTGGAAGGCGGGAGAGGGTACGTTCTTGAATGAGAGAAGGAGTCAACTACTGGCGATATTAACGAATCGTTCTATCTACGGAACATTCTAGAATATAATGAGAATATAAATACGCGGATTCAATTTTTCGGTTGATCTGTACAAAGAATCGATTAATGAGATTTCAGAGGTAAGTGTGACAATTCATACAGTCGTTGGTGATCAGATCAGTCAGCGTCCTCTGATTGCTTTATAAGATATAGTGATTCGAAAATGAAGACATTGACGACAGCAGAATTTTCGGGGACTCAGTGTAGTGCTAGTTTGGTTCGAGGGCCGAAGAGATCAAAGATCTCTCTCTAAAGTGAATATTTCAGCAGTATCGGATATTGGAGTGGTTTATTAAAACAGAAATAAACTGCATAGATCAACTGAAAAGCAAAGTTTTGAGTGATGATTTAGTTTTGCCAGAACTAAATTTCGTATATGCAGTCCGAGAATTTCATGGTATAAAAATTACTTTTGTTTAAGCCTACTGGGTTCGAAACACATTCAAACACTTAACTACCATAAAGAGACAGCCGAAAATTTTATGAATGTCGAGAAGAGAAAGCAAGAAGATGTTGCATATGTAGACATTTTAGACGGAAATTGCAGGCTCTACCAGGACCCAAATCAGGGCTCTACCAACTGAGCCACCTAGCCATCCTTGACTTCAACCGATTTTTCGTTAAAATGTGTACATAGTACATGTCCTGTGTATATCAAATCGTAACAAGCACAGAAAATATAGGAAAACTGAGGAGCATTATCACCGGTTGAGGATATTTTTTTTCTGTGGTCAACAAGAGCTACTACTTCGAGGTGACAATGACAGTGGCCTAATAAGGGAGATTTCACACCCTGTCGCCTGAGGATTTCACAAATCGAAATTAGGTTTGTGCGGCCTTTTGTGTCGCTACGGTGTGAAACGTTCCTGTTGATTGGCCCATTCCAATCGACATGTATCGCGTGTCCCTTCGGTCTGAAACATTCCTAAGTCTTGAAAATCCAAGTCACAAGGATGGAAAATTAGGGTCTTGTTAAGGTTAGCTGTGAAGGCAGGCAGACGACAGCACCCTAAAGGATCATATCCAAACCTGCAGGAAGAACGCATCTTACTTCAATCTCCAATACGATGATAAAAACTTCTGGTGAGTTGATTTTAAAAAACGTCTCAGAGATAAAGAGAGGCGTGCCCAAGATTTTCGGAAGGGTGAGGGGGAATACTGGGTCAAATGGGGTTATTACCTCACCAAACCTCCCTTGGGCACGTCACTGGAGATAAATGAGTAAGCATTTCATCATACTAGGAGACGAAACATTAGATGTGTTGGGAACGGAGGGGTTTTCACTGTGCATTAATTGTTTCGTGATCCACCTGTATTCGAGAAGACTTCCTTTGTTTCGTGCCGATATATGACAAAACAACGGAAGCTGTGACAGGCATTTTTGAACACTTGTGAGTGCTAAGGCCTGAATCTGAACAATTTGGTGGGTTTCGGCTTTTATAAGAGCTGAAAAATGGGAGGACAAGACACGTTAGTGGTGTTCAGGCTCGAATCAGAGAGAAATATTCGAGAGCTGTCTGCGTCCAGTTCGCAGCCCACAATTTGAATCTCGCGTTGTCGAGTGGATTGTCCATTACGTGCATGTGTAACAGCTTAGTCAAAACACTCAAAGACACCATAGATGTTTTTATGTCTGATGAGATGAAATGGACAAACACACATACTGAGATGGTTCGGGCACACATAATTAATGCATGGAAACAGAGAAGTCGAGTGGTAAAATTGTTCAGATTTCACGTTCTGATTAAAATGACAGCCTTACAGTGGCAACGATTTAAGAGATAGTTGTTCCCCATTTTTTATTTTTTTGCCTCAACATTATGGCCTCTTAATGTTAAACCTTGTCTGCCAAGAGAAAGTAAACTTTCCTTGCAACGCCCTCCACCCCCCCCCCCCCGTTTTGGAACCTAATTGCCACCTCTGGTCTTAAACACACAATTGTGAGGTTCTTACTATACCCCTTAAAAAAATGGTGTTGAGCCCCCCCCGAAAGGAATTCCTGGATACGTGCCTGTTGCACACTACAATACGCAATTTCTCTTAACAAATGGCACCAAAAGAACTTTGCCCTGGCAACACTGAATGACATCTGAATGGTCTTCTTCTTTATCTCCCTCCAGCGGTCCTTTCAAAGGAAGATACCAATTGGTACACTAAATTGATATATTAGATCCGCTTCCTCAATTGCCACACTCCCAATCCTGAACGCCTTGTTTCTAAATCAAGTCGGACTGGGAATTCGAAACTATCACGCCCTCCAATTCCAGACTGTCTCGCGCTTCTCTCAAGCGTGGCGCCACCCTTCACTTGTCTTATCAACAAGCGGGCGCCCTCTTTTTTACAGGAACTTATTACAGAAAATTGAGCGTTGACAAAGTTGACAGCCTTCCCAATCTAGCTTTCAAAGTAGGTATAATGACTTGTCAACGTTTGTTGTGCAAACTTGGTAGAGAGTAAATCGAAGCTTTCTTCCGAGCTACATAAAATGATTTAGTGTTTTACAAGATGTGAATTGTTTCGAATTTGCAATAGACTGTACTTCTTTACATAGTTGTGAGCGGTAGGTAGAGAAGAGGAAGTTATGATAAATAGCTTTTTTATGTGGTATTACTCGGTATTTGAACGAAGAGATATTAAAACAAGTAAAATTTACAGAACTTTCTATTTTCATATTTCAATAATGTTACTTGTTATGGTTTTCCTAATGATACTCCACATGTAAAGTATTTATCTAGTAGTAAAAACAACAATAATCAAACGCACGTGTAAAACAGATGTTAATCTACTATCTGAAGAACTTTTTAGGGACCATAGAACTCAAATAGAAGTGATCATAAGCAGCAGTCAGGTGGGTTCGCCGTGGACCAATTTTGCCGATAAATTTATCACATATGTACAGTGGATATTACCCAAGCAAATTGTCCTCCACCATGTTCATGCACTTTATTTTGCCAAATGAGAGCATCAAAAATTGAAAAAAATGAAACTATTCCTTAAAAATACATAGGATGCAATTGAGAAATAAATGATAATAGCCATGGACAATTTTCCGATCAATAGTTGTGCATCATACTGTACAGAAACGCCAATTTTCTGTATATTTCACCTAAACACTGCTCATAGACTGACTGCTTTAATTTCGAAATAAATTTTGTTAATGTGCTGTCTTATATCACCAGAGTTCCTCGGCGGCCCAGTCTAGTCCACTTTATCCAAATTCTACTAGATGCTGATCATATTTGTATATCGCATTCATCTGTCCGATAGTATCAAATCTCAAAGTTGACCCACGTGTATTAATTAATGTATCTCAAGTTATATTTCAAGCTTTTGTTCCAATGTATACCTAAACTCCAGGCCTTGTGAGAGTCTTCGGTGAATACACTAAAACACATACAATTCCCAGAGTAGCATGTGTTTCGCATAGATTTCAGATGCCAATAATATTTTTTAATCAAATCGGTGTCACCAATTTCATTTACTCTTTCTTTGATCGTCTACTCCTCATCTTTCTTCGTTTTTTCCCCTCCCCTTCTTCCCTGAGGGTTAATTTCTCTCGCTCTCTTCTCTATCGTTGTGGTACGGTCGGGTGAAAAAAATACAGGGTGTCTCACATAAAAGTAGCCTCGTACATATACGTAACTTAATGACACGTCCTTTCATTTCATTTTCAAATACAGCACCGAGGAAATTTTACATGTTCCTGGTAGGCGTGTGAAGGTTATTTTGTATTTATTTGTGGAATTTATTAAATGTATGTTGATATTCAATTGGGCTACTTTTATGTGAGACACCCTGTGTTTTGGGGCGTCACAAAACTAGTCAATAAGTAAATGCCTTCTCCGTTTGTTACTGCTGTTATGCACAAAACTATTCCGTACGACAGTATAGTTTGTTGTCTCCCTTCTATCATTCCATCCATTCTCATCGTCACGATCAACCAAGGAGTAGGAAAAACACGAATAATAACAATTAGCTTTTCTTTCCCTATGATGCCCTGCAGAACTAATTTAATACTACGAATATCTCTTGGTTTAAGTATTAATACCACTTGTATGTTATACATAACCCTACATGCGTTCGTTTGACTTAACAAATATTAACATAATGTTAAATTAATAAAAATATGTTCCTTTTTTTTATAATTCCAGGCATGGTATATGCAGCGTTTGGCCACTTGGAGGCGTGAACAAGGCTTGAGTACCAACATGGGTCGCTTGTGTGATTGATTGCAAAATGTACATCGGTAATTGCAAAATGTACATCAGCAGATCACCTACAACAATTCTCAAAACTACCAAAGGCTTTATAATATATTGAGAGGGGACACTCCTCAACATATTTGTGTATAAATTTAACTTTAGTTATATTTTTATGTGTAGATAGATTACGATATTATGGAACGTACAGTGGGATCCATAAGTAATACCAAGCAAATTGTCCATCACCATATTCACTCATTTTGGTTTACATAATGAGAGCTTAAATAATTGAAACAAAACACCAAACAAGCTGCTGACAACCTCTGTACCAGCATACATAAAAAATAATTTCTTCAAAACACCTAGGATACAAGAGAAACAAATCAATGAAAATAGTAGTGGACAATTTGCCGAGCAATACTTGTGAATCCCACTGTACAATAAGCATAGTTTTGAAATAAACTATATTTTTGGTACTATTTTTGGTAGCTTACACAAGAATTGTACTACAAGGTAAACAGATCGTACAAATGTTAAGCAGTTATTTTTAAAACAATCTATACATGTTGTGGATTTTCTGTACCAAAGTATGACCGATTCTCTCTGTAAGCAATACACAAAAAAATGCTACCATTATTTATAATAGCTTAGTAAAATTTACAAACGTGTTATTTACCTGTTATAAAATATCCAATACATTAATACATTCATGAATTGTGCTGATATTAGATAATAAAATGATAAAAGTACAAAGAGTATAATAGGGCAAGTATTAGTGTATGCAGTCATGCTACATATAAAAATTCGTCAAAGGTGTACACACTCATTGTAGTACTCACGCTTTACATTGCTAAAATTTTATTATTCAAGCGAAATCTACCTCTTATAGAAAGCCCACAGTTTATTTCTCTTTACTAAGGGTGTTTATCCATAATCAATGTTTTATTATTAGACATTGTGTGACGTTTGTCAGTTTAACTTTTTTTTGTACATGGCGTGCACTTAATAATATTTACCAAGTGACAATGTACGGTATAAGTACTCAGTATTATACTTGTTGTATCTTGAATATTTTGTTCACACAATTAAATATGACCACTTATTTTTAGGCTGTTTCCAGTTTTGGTTCTTTTTGCAAAAATACACCTACTTTGCTGTTGCCTTATAAGTATTTTATTACTTTGTGTAATACATAGGAATTGTATTACAGTTATATGCAGTAAATCACATGGTCACTGGGAACGTATAGCAGAAAGAAAGAAATATTGATGTCAAAAGCTTTATTTTCTCAATATGTCTGGCGAGTGTCAACGCACAAATTCAGTTTTTCTAGTTAATTAAGTGTGAACAACATGTAAAGTAAAACACCTTGTTTTGTTAATAATATTTTGTAATAAACTTTCTGTAAATATATTTTTCTTCTGTTAAGTGACTTTTTTGTTTGCTTTCCAACATAGTTTTACACTGTCAAACCATAGTTTGTACACCTGCTTCGGAACAAAAAGAATGAAGATTCTAGAATACCAGGGGTGATTGAAATGTTTTCAGCCTGTCTAAGGGGGAGGGTGGCATGAAACTTGGCATGTAGCATCAGTAGTCTTTCACACGATTACACCATAAGCAGCATGTCCTTCAGTGGACTTTTTTTGTTCTGAACTGAACGTTTCCTCTTGTAGGTGTAAATAAAGCTACGCAGTTCTCATGGCATCATTATTTGTGGCAAATCGAGTTCCTGGTGTTGTTTTCAGTTTAGAAAAGAGATAATAGTCAGAGGAAGCCTTGTCGGGTGAGAAAGGTGAGTGTGAAGACATGGACCAACGTCACTGTTCTCAGGATTCTTCGCCCTTTTTCCCTTTGATTTTATCCCTCAGTTTGACCAAAAGTGAAGTCAAGTACATCACCATTACAGTTTCACTCTTGTGCAGAAAGTAAATCAACAAAACACCTTTGGAATCCTAGAAGACGGAAGCCATCATCTTCGCCTTCTTTCGCATGAAAAACTGGGGTGTTTCGATTGCTTTGTTTGTTCTTTGTATGTCCCATACAAGTTACCAATCGTGGTACTAGAAAGCCATTTGGACTAGCCTCAAACATCTGAAAATTTTATTTGAACGGCTCACTTGTCGCTTTTGATCAATTGATAATCTGGGAACCCACGCGATGAGACCTCATGCATGCCAAGAACCAGGGTTGTTAAAGGTCCAGGAACACATAAATTCTAATGGTTTTTATTGGGTTCCGCTCAGGACCGGAACTTTTATTCTCGCACAATTTAAATTCAGTCCAAGTTGCGTATTGTTTAATTGAAAAAGGCTCCTGGACAGCATTTAAATTGATCCGGAAGAAAGGTTCCTGGACCGTATTTGTATTGATCCGGAAAAAATGTTCCTGGACCGTATTTAAATTCATCCTGGAAAATAGTTCCTGGACCGAATTGAAATACTTTACAGATAAAAAGGTTCTTTACGGTCCAGAAAACATTTACGCTTGCTGATTTTCTCTCCTGGACCGGAATTGAATTTATTTAATACTCCTGGACCTTTAACAACCCTGCCAAGAACCTTATTGGGGACACTTCCTGGGATATATCTTCTAAGCCTCGGCAATTGAGCTCGTAGTGTGGTACCACAGAAAAGGGTATTTATCTGTGGTGGTACTAACTAATCTTCCATCACCGCGGCCTGAACTTTATCCACCATATCGGATAATGAAGTCTGAGGTCGCCCGGCATGTCGTCTTCAAGCTTGTTTATGCCACACTCAAATTCGGTTACCAAGCACTTAACTGTTGCATATGAAGGGGCATCTATCCCGATTGTAGCCAGCGTCTTCATGGGTTTCATTAGGCAAAGTCTAACATGCAACATCTTGTTTTGTACTTCAAATCGTATGCTTAATAAATACCGTTCTTAGCGAGGTGCGCATTATTTTTATTTGAATTCTCCCAATGAACATGTCAGTGACGTACGTTTTGTTTTGGATATTTTGTTCTCCACTAGTACTAGTGTTATGACTACAGCAACTAGTGGACAGATGTGTAAGAAGAACTGCGCACGATGAGCATGGGCATCCAACAGTGGCGTATTACGCGTTCAAAAACTGGACTATCTAACCATAACGTACTGTTCGAACAGATGCATTTATAACGATAACAAGAGTATTTTGGTTTTGATATGCGTTTGCCTGCTTTCGTTCAAGATACAAGCAGGATTTTTCAATTTTTTACAAAACCTGATTAAATGAGTGAAGCAAAGATGAAAATTACATTTCACATGTTTTTATTACTCAAATTCTATTTTTACTTAAACAATCGCAAGGAGGCCCTTGTTAAGTCTCCTTCACCTGGTTTACACCGGAAAATCCAGATACAGGGATATACAGAGAATGAATGCCCTGATTGTCTCGGTGAAGTTTCAATGTATAAACCTTGCATAAAATGAACACAAAATAAAAAAATGTTAACACATTGGAAATATTACTCACGGTTTTAGCTAGCTTTTTTTGTAGTTCAGCGCTGTACTTGTTACCTTATACTGACCGACGCTAATAAGCCATAAACCATATTTTCGAGAGCTCTCGACACTTAAACAAGGCTCACTTATCACTGACAAAACCACTGTTGACATATCTTCCTAATTTCTGAAATGCACTTCCTGATCATTCCGCTTCAGTCTGTAGAAGCCACCTCTCGACGATCCGATCCGGTTACGCTGCAACTCTTCCCTTCTTCCAGGCTGCAAGTTCACCGTTCAAGTTCCTTTTTGGGATCGAACTCACTATTCAATTCAGCGTTTCAACGTAACGAAATATAAATAATGTCAACTGCTCGTGTCACTGCAAATTTTCCAAGTTTTGCCAGCAACGAGCGCGCGAACACGAACCACAAAGACGCGACGTCATAACACCTAACCGCCGACTGCACTCTTTGTGCGCCAAAAGTCCAGAACAGTCTATTACTTAAGAGAGGAGTGAAGTGTTCTTTCTCCTCATTCGTTCCGGAGGAAAAGTCTTATAATAATCGGTTATACATTAACTCAACTGATTGCAAAAGCCTGGCTCTTTCTATTAAATCTCGCATGCTGTACACATTGTTCAGCTTTCAGGTGAAGTGGATGGCAACCCATCCATATAGCCGCGTATTAGGCACCTAGATAATCGGGAATCTGTGGAGGAACACACGTATAAGGGTAAGAGAATGAGAGAAATGGACGGAGCAAAGCTGTAGCAGCGTTATCCCCTCCATGCAATCGCTTTCCCCCTGATGCGTTCATTGGTCCAACCTTCTCGAGTCACTGCGCAGAGGACTTGTTTTCGTTCGCTTGCTCCACAGACTCCTGGGACAGAGTATACCTGCCTGTGTTCTGCCGCCAAATATTCTTATTGAAATTAACAACTTTTTAAAATGTTTTTTTTTCTTCTGTATTTTAGTTTCTAGGCTTCTGGCTTCGCAGATAGCCTAGCTAACCTAGAATGTACGCTCCTGATAACAAATATGTCACTGTTCATAGGTGTAACTTGGCGGGGGCAAGGAGGGGTACTTGCCCCCCCCCCCCGCCAAAATCAGACTTATTAAAATTTACACGTTAATGATACTTTTGTTAACATCCTAAGACCTGAGAGCTAAGTAATAAATAATAATATTTATGATTTCGCAAATGTAACAGTTATTTAATAAATAATCCTGGACACTACTTTTATGAGATGAAAAACTTTTCGACTCTGCTCCCCCCCCTCACCCAAACGTTAAGACTCAAGCTCGTGCCTGCCTCCCCAAAGTTAAGTCCCAAGTTACGTCCATGGGTGGATCCTAAAACTACATTCATACATTCCAAGTTATCTCGCAAAGCGTTTGGGAACCATGTATACAGACACTTTTGCTTCTACTAGTGCGTACTTTTCACTCCCTCAGCCGGTGGAGGTGCATAGTGGTTCGGATCCAGCGGTCCAGTCTCGATTAGTCTTACTGTGCATAAAGTGGACTTAAAACACCAAATCAATCCAATCCAATCACTCCCTCAGTTTGGATCATCACTTATAAATCACTTATATATTAAAAATATAATCCAAATAAATTCTTTACATTGCTAAATTTAAGAAAGCAAAAATCACGCATCCCCATGGAAATCAAGTACAAATCGGAAACAGCCTGTGGAAATAAAAGAGTGCACTTATATAACAGTTTCTTTCACGAAAACTTCACCTTGCATGCCACAACCAACCCACTCCCCGACGTGCAGTCGGTCTGTTCACACTCTCTATCCACTATCAAAACCTCTTCTCAAGAAGTTAAATCTCTCCTTACCTCATTACCCATACACCGCTCTTTAGGACCAGATGAAATTCCCACGATTTTCCTCCGTAACACTGCCGACTTCTTGGCTTATCCTCTCTCTCTCTTACTAAATAGGTGCTTCTCTGAAGGCATGTTTCCTCAGATGTTCAAGAAAGCCAACGTTGTACCCATTCACAAATCTGGAGATAAAAATAGTGCTACATCGTACAGACCAATATCACTCCTGTCACCTCTGTCTATAATCTGCGAAAAAATCATTAAGGACAGATTATTCAGATTTACATCTCCGCATATCAGTACTGCCCAACACGGGTTTCTTCCAGGTAGCTCTTGCTTGACTAATCTTTCAGTTCTCCTTTCACATGCCACCAGGGCTATTTCCAAAAAATCCCAGCTAGATGTGATATACTTGGATATTTCAAAAGCCTTTGATAAAAAAAACCATGCTCTTCTTATTCACAAATTACGAACTAGATTTAACATACATGGCATATTTCTCTCCTTAATCCAGGATTATCTACACTCACGTACATAGCGTGTCACTCTTTCAGGAGTCTCTTCTGATTTTCTTCCTGTCTTGTCTGGGGTTCCACAAGGGAGCGTCTTGGGCCCTCTCTTGTTCATCCTATACATGGACGATCTCCCTCAAAGACTTTCCTCACTTCCTGTCAATATACTCATTTTTACTGACGACTGTAAACTTTTCAAAGAAATCTCAACCACACAAGATCCTGTGATTCTCCAGAATGCCCTTTCCGAACTTGTCACATGGTGTAAGCAGTGGAATCTACAACTTAACCCGCAGAAATGTTCCTCCCTCACAGTCTCTTTAAAAAAGAACAAAATACATTCTCATTATGTTCTTGAAAACAATCATATTACTACAGTTGCGACTCAAAAAGATCTAGGTGTTATCATAGATGAAAAACTGAACTTTAAGGAACACATCGCAGCTACAACTAAAAGTGCAATGCGCCTCCTAGGCCTCCTCTACAGATTCACTGAAATTGATACTCCAACTTCTCTCAGCCGGTTTTTCAAGTCATTCGTTTCTCCGATTCTTGAATACTGCTCTCCAGTCTGTGCCATGGCTTCCAATACAAATCTTTCTAGCATGGATTCCGTCCTCAGCTTCTTTACCGCCATTGTTCGTCATATACTTCCTTCTCTGCGGCATCTTCAGAAATCTGACATCCTGACTACTTTGAACATCCAGTTGCTGCAGACCCGACGCGATATGGCCGATATGAAATTTTTCTATAAAATCATCAATGGAAAATTAAGATCTGAGTTTCTGCTTACAGAATTCAACTTCAGAGTTCCCTCTCGATCGACCCGAAACACTCAATTGTTCCTCAACTCTACCACTAGGCTTTCCCTTATACAGCGCTCTCTGATCCACAGGCTGCCACAGTTCTACAATAAACTACCCACAAACATAGACATTTTTGCCCCTGAAAGTATTTTCCGATCTTCCCTAAAAATGAATATGTAAATCTTTGTTTCCTTGTTTATGCTTTATGTTTATATTTAACCTTTCTTGTTTTTACCTAAAACCATCTTGACTTGTTCTTGTTATTTGTTAGAGTTTTCAGTGTAAAATGGCCTTAAAAGTGCTGTATCTGAAACTTGAAATAAATAAATAAATAAATAAATAAATTACAAGGGTGCCGGGTTCGAATCTCGATCTGGGCATGGATCTATTTGTGAGTGACGATATCTTATCATCTTTCGCCCTCATCTTCGCGATTAGCCAAAAGTGGTAGAAAAGCAAAATAAACCATATGAATCAATCATCAAAAGCTGCTATACAAATACAACGTAATATGACTCATAAACTTTGTGTTCTATAATTTATTTATATCCAAATTTGGCTCCCCAAGACATCACCCTAGCTATGTCCTTGGATTGTACTGTCACTATACTGTAGAATTTAGCGCATGTACACAGTGGCGTGCCCAAAGGGGGGTTGGTGCGGGTTATAACCCCTCTTTGGCCCAGTATTCCTAAAAATAGAACGTCAAAGGTAGGAAAATATGACAAAATGAGGGCTGACTACCAAGAAAAAGTATACATAATCCCTCCCTTTCGAAAATCCTGGTCACGCCACTGCATGCACAGGACAAACACCACAAATACCACTTTCTACTTTTGTAGAAAGAACCCTCTCATTGTCTTCTTTCATGTCTGGGTCAAAATGACCCCCACACGAGTACTGAAGGGTTGGAGAAATTCTCGAGCAGGTGGAACCATCACGAAGATATTGACATGTATGCATACGATAGCCATTCACACACAATACGTAGGTGTGCCAACGCTTGGTTGCAAACAGAAAGAATACGAAACGTCGCACCCTATGTTTGGCGATTGCTATTTGGGACAAAGACATGGAACTCATCGTCAAACAACACGTTCTGTTCAGGCTTTCTGGGAGCAGGAGCTTTCACGGTGATCAGAGTGAACCATCAACGAGGTAAGTCAAAAGTCCTCCCACGGATTCACAGCTGCACAAAAGACTAGAGGAGAACTTCGTGATTCTCGATTCCAAAGCACTGACCCCTCGCCGCGTGACCTTCCTTTCTCACGACACTGACAGGGGAAATCGTTTCACACGACCCAGGCTCAAGAAGCCTGCACCGGAATTGTTTGTACGGCGATTGCGGCCTCTTTTCTCGAACGCCCAAAGGCAAAGCGTGCTCATTTCTGAATGTCTTCTTAGCATAGATGAAGAAATCTTCCATATTCCAACCGTTCCGCTATGTTCGTTCAATCGAATCATCTGGTTTAGACGGATCACGTCCCCTTCCCACCAAGTTTTCAGAAAAAGAAGTAGAATAGAATAGAATAGAATAGAATTTATTTTCAAGTATGAGCCTTTACAGCTGTACCATACAAGGATGAAAAATGTTAGTGCAATTTTCCTACATCCTTCCTCCTCTCAGTCTACTTCCACATTCACACTGCTTGGGAGTTCACAAACACTGCTTCATTTCAACTCTTTCACTACACTTGCACTGTTACCTGAGTGATTCCTAAATTTTCTCACATTTATTTATTTATTTGTCTAAGTGTTAACATTTAATGATATCATATACAGGGTCATTCATAAAGTGATTGCCCAACATGTTAGGGTGAAGCAAAAATGTCTCTGTACACAAGGGTCCGCAAATATACCGTTTGCGAAATAATTGAGAATGTATCCCGTGTGAGAACCAGCCTCCAATTTATCAAATTTACAGGAGAGAAGAAATAATGTATTCTTAGGAATAAATTCTTGAAAATACTCTCTTAAAAAGAGGCAGTAAATTGGAGATATGTGAGTCCACCTTACTGCTAAGGATAGGAAGTGAGGATATCAGGTATGATAATCTGACTCCAAATGTAGCTCCTCAGAGCAGATACGTTATGTGAAACCGAAAACAGCATTTTTGAAGTTAGGCTCCTCTGGTTCTCATACGATGCTATGTAGTTTGGATCATCACTTATGAATCACCCTGTTTTGATGTTCCTTTGCGAGTGTCCTTCATCAATTTCATCTAATCACCATTCATCGTCATGAAGCGACGTAAAATAACAAGACAAAATACATATATATTGGATCAACGTTTGAACTTCTAAAAAATTTTGCAAAGTGAAGCTTGGAAGTACGAAGTGCTTGTTTGTTTGAGTTTTAAGCCCACTTTATGTACAGATAGGCTAATCGGAACTGGATCTACAATTTGAAGTGCGATCCGAACCACTATGCATTCGAGAACACCTGGTATCGAACCCTGGATCTCTTGATTACAAGGCGACGACGTTACCACGGTGCTATCTCGTATGAAGTGTCCACTGTAAAGAGAAAGAAGCATTGAATTGTAATGAATCAGTGATAATGAAAACCAGTTCTGTATAATTGTTACGTTCCTTGCTTTGTAACGAGTTACACGCTCGATATTCCTGCAGCAGGGAGATAGAATGAATTTTCTAATGACCTACACTGTAGTCTTGTTTAAAAAATATTGACATGTTAATAGCATAAACGCAAATGCAACGGATTTTCGTACTATCTTCTTCGGTCGGCTGCGCTATTCTACTCAAATCAGCTTTCTGTATGGGTAACCACACTATCAATAATTTTATATGGTTTACTGTATTTGTTTTAATTTCAAATAAACATTTTTAACCGAGAATGAATAATTGGCTTATACTCTTCACCCTTCAGGTATTTTGGTGGGAGAAAGAAAAGTGCCTTGCCCCCCAGTGGCGTGTCCAGGATTTTCAAAAGGGGTGGGGTGTTACGTATAATTTTTTAGTAGTCAGCCCTCACCTTGCTACCTTCCCTGCGTTTGACGTTCTTTTTTTTTTCAGAATATTTGGGCAAGAGGCGGTTGGTATGACTCCCACCAAACCCCTTGGACACGACACTGCCGCCTATACGCATACTACCACATACATGAAAAACGCTAAAGAGTAATTTTATGCTCCTACTACTCAAGTTCAAAATTACATAAATATGACATATACATACTATCTTTAAAAGCAATAGTAAGTACGGGTTTATTACTTATATTCATGCCGTTTTCAAATACATTACAAAATATACACTAAAAAAAATATGCAACTGAGTTACCACCAAAAGTGCTTTAACTTTGCTACATTAGTGTTAAAGCCCTCCGTTCGACAGCAACTGATGTGACAAGACTCCAAAAATTATGCTAAACAATGCCAATTCGGGTGGGAACTCGGTGGCATATTTTTTAGAATAGCTATCGAAACATTTTAAATCGCACAGACATCAGTATTTTGTTTCGAAAGTTAAGGTAAATAAATGAGGTAACTCTACTCTACTTACATAGGAGCCTAACAGTCCGATAAAGTGTCGATATAGAAAGTGGAATGAAAGTAAGGACATTTTTTCATCAAAGAAAGCAAATGTTAAAAGGTTTATCTTTGCACAGTGTCTCGATTTTAGCTTTCGTGTTACGTAAGAACATTTCGTAATATGCGGTTAGACACATAATTAACACTAGATGGAGAAACATATACGAATGTAAACAATGCACGGTAATAAATACCAGTAGCAATATTTGTGATATTATGTCACGCAAAAAGAGGGCAGGAGTCCTGGGTGCGAGCCCTAGATAAGATATCTCTAATGTTTCTTAATGTGATTATTCTCGCGCCTATTCCGTAAGTTCCATCCTTCCATTCACATCGATCGACCCAACCATATTTTGATCACACGGAGAGCAGGAATATTTTCTGAGGGGCAGCTATGTTTTAAATATGTCACTAAATATTACGCACAAAATGCTAAATTTGCCTAACAGAACATTATTTTCTTAGTTTTTTCTTGCTTGCAACTGGTAAGTAGGGTGTACTGGTTGACAGCAGAGGAAGGGGGGTCATCCTCTGCCCCTCTCTGACGTCTCTGCAAAGAAAAGAAACATCTGCGAAGCAATAAGCGCGAAAGTACAACAGCGGGGCAGAATAGGACACACGCACAGATGTATGTAAAAGAGGAAAATGAGAAAAAGAGACCGAGAAAGGGAGGAGCACTGAGACAGACAGAAGCAGAGAGAGATAGAGAGAGAAGTTTGAAACAGACAAAAAGGAGGAAGATATGGGGAGAAGAAAGAAAGAAAGAAATGGTAGGGACGGAATGAGAGAGAGAGAGAGAGAGAGAGAAAGAAAGAAAGAGAGACTTTCTCTTTGTTAGGTCACGGTTGGTTGATCTGGAGATCAGTGTTGCCAAGTTGGCCCTTTTGGGGCCAGAACTGGCCCTTTTGAGTACGTACTCAGCCCCAAAATTCAGCAAAAGCCCCAAGGGGCTTTTTAGCCCTACAGAGAGAAATCTTGCTACAAATCTAGCCCTTTCAGTAATGAAATGTTTTTTGGTATTTCAGTAAACTGTAAAGAAGAATTCACTTAACCGACCCTCCTCTGCACCTGCAAGCTCGTCCTGCGACCCCTCCTGGGGAGCAGGCAGCAAGTGCACATTGTCACTTTATTCCCTTGTTTCTGGTTTTGGTATGCTGTGTAGCCCGAGGCGAATTACGGGTAACGTCGATTCCAGAAAATGCGAATCTTTGTTCAGTTGCATTGCATCTGGTCCTTGAAAGTTCACAGAAGTGCGGTGCGGAATCGTTCGTAACAGTAGGCTCGCCCAGAGACTAGTTCGTGCGTGCGGCCGTGTGTGTGTGTGTGAGTGTACGTGTGCATATATATGGAGGAATATGCCGAAAATGTGTAATGCTTTTGTGTAATCTACTGCACCACAATTTACAGGGGAAATAAATTATTTAAGTTAAGAAAATTTAATTTACTTGAGCGTATGACCCTCATCTTGACAGTTGATTAGTTGTTGTTCTTGAGTTTCAGAAATTTTGCACCAAAACACCGAAGAATTAAGAACCAGATTTTTTTTCAGTGCGCAGCCGCACCTTTGTAAATCTAGCCCCTTTGATGTGAATTTTAGCTCCATTTTGGGTGCAATTTAGCCCATTTTTCTCTCGTGCTGTTGGCAACACTGCTGGAGATCTGTCAGTCAGTTTTATTGAATCAACCAGCTTCACTCGTGTTAATACTGAGCGTACAGTACGACCATTTCCTAACTGAGATTAGCGACAAACGTAAACCTTCCTGTTAATTATGCCAGGAAGTTAACTCAACTGCCACTTTGACAACAGCATAAACGTTCCAGAAAACCAATAATTTCGTGCAGAACCTTCTAAAACTAAACAGCAGAAAACCTGAAAGCATTCAGCAAATTACAATCCTCAACTCAAGACAAGTATTTGCCCTTGTACATTTAATCTCTCCCTTTCCAAAAGTTGCCTTGGATCTCTGACATCAAGATAATTTGACTCCAATAGCACGTAATATGAACCCTGGTCCCGGGTTGGTCTTTCGCGTACACATAGTGGCCTCGTCCTTCAGCTGCTCGTCATGTCTAGGAGTGCCAATAACACTTCGTATACTTTGTGCGAAATATTTTTAGCAGAATGTACAAAAGATGATTAGATTTTTCTGTATGCTTGAGATGTTTAGAACTTATTTCACGATCTGGCCACAGAGATTATTCATGCACACGTCTCAAACCTTGTTAGTACGTGTTAGTGACGTAAAGGTACACTTTGCTGTTCACGAGATTTTTGTTTTCACAACACTTCGAAGTCCTTGAAAGATCA
Organism: Lepisma saccharinum; assembly: GCF_977018435.1. NCBI lineage: Eukaryota > Metazoa > Arthropoda > Insecta > Zygentoma > Lepismatidae > Lepisma > Lepisma saccharinum. The sequence goes on along the minus strand of NC_139247.1, from coordinate 41,658,891 downwards.
TTGACCGTGTGATGGCACATCTTATAGCTTCAGCGCAAGAGGAATTCATTCTTTTTGGCATATTCCCAAACTCTTGCAGAATGTAAAGAAGCATGATTGGTGTCGTCATAAGATAATTTTAGAGGTGCCGTAACATGTCAATGCCATTTTTGGGTTTATAACCATAAACACCTTGTCGAAAACATCAAGTTTTTGTAAATTGAAGAGCTCGAGTGTTAAACATGGTAAGTGACATTTTTGTATTTTTTTTAGTTACAAAGTAAAATGTGCCATCCTTCAATTTTCGAGTGAAATTGCCATGTCATACAATTTGCATTGGACTCAGTGAAGCCTTGTGAAATTGGTAAACACAACACGAAAACAATTTATCTACAGTATAGCTTCTAATATCCTTTTTTCTTAATGAACTCCGAAATGACCAAAATGTCACTTACCATGTTTCACACCCGAACCCTTCAATTATTCTTATGTATCATTGCTTTAAAAGGCTGTTGAGCGTAAGTATCGATATAATTTTTCCATTTCAACACTGCTGGAATTCTAGTTGATGGAACAAAATTAATGCCTTCGTAACAGTTGTTATATAAAGAAATAACATGCTATGTGACGTTCAACTTTAGGTACCTGTTACCTCTAAACGCTGGCACATATGATCAGTAGTGTTCATCCACGCCGTTTAAAGCATATGACGCCCCTCCCTTCAATGACTGTCAATACAAACTCATATTTATGCTAAATGCTTTGCACAAATTATTTTGGGCAGTCAGAAGTTTATGGAAAAATTCATAATAACGTATTTCTAAGTCCATTTTATGAACACTCTGTACGTTTACGTAAAATTCAAACCATGGCACTAGCCTATCCAAACTGATTCTCTGACTTCTAAGAGGAATTAGAGCAGTGGACGAATGAGGTTTAGTGTGATATTATTTGTTTTGGAGCAACGCTATTACCACACTGCTACAAATGTTATTTTTACTTGTAACGGAGTATCTTGGCATATCTTACCTTTACAAAGCTGCAATAATTGCATGTATTTTGTGGGCTATGCATACGTACTCATAGTTTGAAAGAATGATGGGCATTTATTTCTACTTCCCTTCGTGGGCATTTGTGGAGTGCAATAGCAAACAGACATCTGTTCATCGGCCACATTCAGGTTGGAACAATGCCAGTTGCAGTCCTCTAAAAATTGGCGATCAAACCACTAAAATCTAATAGTCTGTATCTGATTAATGAAATTATGTAGGGATGTATGTATGTATCCAATTCTCCGGATTCGATTCCATGTTTGATTAGATTTTTAGGCTAGTGAATTGTGTTACGTGGTTATATTAAGCACATAATCCCCGAACACAGGATGTGTATGGGGAAATCAGTCAATGTGGGTTGTAATGTCTTCGGTAAATAATCCTCCCATACGCTCCACCACCTTGCCTGATGTTTTTCTGTAGTTTTTTCAGGCAACTGCTTGAAAGATATCTTCAGTGAATATCACGACCGTTTACTCCTACCTTCCATTGTCTTCTCACTACCTCGTCGGATTTTGTCTAATGGTACAGATACACAATGTTGGTTAAATCAATCACGCCTGTATTCAAAAGTTGATAATCCAAAAAATTACAACGTGCTAGCAACAAGCGAAAATTTCAGCCGCTGAAAGAGTTCGTGGCGTCTTACCAAATCGAAGATGGATCATAAAAGGTATCTCGCGGTGCTGAATCCATATTTGAGACTCAACAACACGCAAATGTCGTAGGGGGAAGGATAGTCACGCCCAACAAATGAGAACACTTGAAGAACTTATTCCACTTACTATTATAAACAGAACTGTGTGCAAAAGAGCATTCATTTGGTGCTTGTGGGTTTTGGGAGACAACCGCCATGGCATTTGAGGTGTTATAAACGGCGCGCAACAGCCATCTATAAATATTATCCTTCAAGTACCTCTCTATCTGCCTTGCACTTTTTAGGCAAACCACATCCGCGTGGGATAGAAATGTGACACTCGCAACGCCCAAGTGCTTAAGTTAATTACGGACTATAAGCAAATGAAAACGTAGTAACAGGGCTTCAATACAAGACACAGGAAATAACCTTCAGTTTTGAGAGGATGACTCGTTAATAATACAAGACATAAGTAGGAAGGTTACAAATTTTCTTCTCTTAAATTACTAATATGAGCGATTATATATGTATGTCAGGAAGTGACTTTGTGACTGCTTCAATCACGGTTCGATATCCTACGAAGGGGCGGGGGAGGGGTAATCTTGGCCTCAAAATTCCCCCGCACCAAAAAATTCCAAGTATGGGAGAGTTTTTGTTATGCTAGATCGATCCGATTTCCAACCTACTTCCTTCGTTATTCAGTTAAAATCTGACCTTTTCGGCGATACTTTTCTCTCGATTTGAACACATTTCGGCTCTCTATCTTTCGTTTTTCTGCAACGAGGTATGACGTTCGGGATTCGAACCCGAAACAACGTGAGCGACAGCCTGGTATGATTACTAACAACAAAAGATAAGCAATTAGATATGACTTCAAATATACTTAACGAAGATTATATCGAAAATGTATACATTCAGCTGTACATGTATATATTCTTCGTCACCGTTTGAACCTCCAGCTACTGAATACTTCCACCTACCAGCCAGGCAACGGAGTATCATGTCAATTTCGTAGTAAGTTTGGCGACTAAGGATTGGCCAATTACTTAGTAGCAAATGATAAGTGGCGTAAGTTCCGGTAAATCAATTATATTTAATATTTCATTTGTCTTGCATTCCTGTTGTACTTTTATTGTGTGTATATTATTATTGAGGTAGATCTGTATTTTTTTGAACCGCACTACTATGATCAGTGGCGTGCCCAAGGTGGGGTTGGTGGAAGTTATAACCCCCCCCCCCCTTGGTCCTGCATTCCTAAAAAAAGGAACGTCAAAGGGAGGAAAAGATGGCAAAATGAGGGCTGACTACTTAAAAAAGTATGTGTAACCCCCTCCTTTCGAAAATCCTGGGCACGCCACTGACTGTGATTAGGTATTGTATACATACATTAGCCTCTACAAATCGTTTCGCTATTTTTCAGAATTGGTCTATTTGTGAAAAAAATATTTATATTAATAGAAAGCAAAATCTAAACATATTTTTACATATTATTACATAATAATTAATAAAGCTATTTCAACTATTTCGCAATTTATTGACATATTTAAAGTGGTTAGTAAAGTAATTAGTTTGCCACTGATTATGCAATAAAAGTAACAAATTAGTTCATTTATATATATTTAACAATGTATTTTTAATTATTTAGTCATTTACATTTTACATATAATAACATTATAAATATGTATATCATGTGTGTGTGGTTTAGTTCTTCCTCCCTTCCCCCACCAGTCTTCAGTGATTCCGCATCCTGGCTTCAATCCTCAACATATCCTCCCAAATCCTCAAACGCATCTTCATTTGCAGCAAATAAATTCCTTAGTCTCCTAAACACTTACACAATATTTTATTCAAACAGTTCACTCTGTGACTACAGTTTACTTCAACTTACGTTACGAGAACTTGTTGCGACATATTGAAACTTGAAGGCCTTTTGACCCTTCTATATATTTTTGCTAATTTTAATGTTTTAATCATACATATAGGAGTACAGTAACCCCCCTCCCCACCGAGTTACGTAAGTAATGCGTTCCGTAAACCTTTACGTAACTTGAATTTTACGTAAGTCGAATTTGTAAATTGTTTAAGAGTAACTTCGTAAGAAACTGCAATATTTATTATAATTATATGTATGTCTATATTACAGTATTTACACAGTATTATTTTATAAATGAAACATCATGCAGTAGTATTTACTCGGATATAAACTACAAAAGTATGAAAATATATAAAAGAATATAAAAAAACTGAAACCACACTTTTCAAATAAAAAAAAAAATCTTGTGACAGCTACGTACAGTTATTTTTACGAATTTACGTAAGTCGGGGGTTACTGTATACACACCCAAAACCCTGCAGCATGTATAGGAATTTCTTAAGAAAAGATTATACTTTGATTGATTGATTTAGTTTATTTTACTTCGCGTTTTGTGCCTCTAGGCTAAGTTGCGAAGATGGGGATGAGTGATGAAATGATGAAATTGATGAATGGACATTCACAAACAACCAAGCCCGACCGGGATTCGAACCCGGGACCCTTGGCGCCGCAGCGCGATGTGCTAACCACTTTTTTTTTTTAATTTTTTTAAAAGGAAATACCCCCTACATGGAGGTATCCCCCACCATTCACTCTTTTTATCACTTTTACACTTTTCAATTCTTACATTTTTCTTTTTTTTTCTTATCAACTGGACGAACACAAATACCCATGCCTTACCCGGGACTCGAACCCAGAACCCCTGGCGTTGTAGCGCGCTCTGCTAACCACTTCGCCACGGAGGTCGACGCCACTCGGCCACAGGGTCGGGCGAAAAGATTATACTTTAAGGACGTGCGTATATGTCTTCTTTAACTAACTAACCAACTCTCTAGCCTTTTTAAACCAAAAGGTTTATGGCTGCAGCAACACAAGCCTTCCATCTGTTCCTCTGGGCAAGATCCATCCAATCTTTTCCATCCTTACCGATTTCTTTTAGGTCCATCTCAACGTTATCTCTCCATCTTCATCTTGGCTTTCCTACAGGTCTCTTACCATCAGGTTCCCCAACAAGAATTCTGTAAACTCTTCTTTCCTCTCCCATTCGTGCCACATGGCCTGGTCACCATTGAAGTTAAAGTGAGGAGCATTTCACAGTAAGCTTATGTGAGTAGTAATTACTTTCTGCTGCTTTTTTCACGTTTGCCATTTTTAATTGGCCTGAATTTATCATTGTCATCTTTTCTTTTGCCACTTTTACCGGACGCGTATTTACAAAGCCTATAGTACTGCAGAACCTCCAGCTATATTTGGCTACTGATTGGCTGCCATTCCGGAAGTTGATGCAGCGTTCCTTCAAGTTAACGCTAGATGGCAAGGTTCAAATTAACAGTGTAGATTTCAGATATCGATCCCAACATGATAAGAAACCCATTTACACTAAGGTTCATTTTTTAGCAAAATTATTTAAATTAATGTTTTAGAAGACAGAAATCAGAACTATTCTTGAAGTGAATGAATTTTCTATTTAAAGTCACATCAGTACAAACATTGTAACTACCAATGACTATTGAGAAAATTATGTATATCCAACGTATAGCATTTTAAACATTATATTTTATTATATAAACGCATATTTCTTAACATAATTTCGACAATCTGTTTACATACTTTATTACTATATAATCACAAGTCTAATTTTTCCATACTTTTGCTGAACATAAACACTTCCGGTTCACACAGCCAATAAGAAAGTGTTATATACCTCTGGTTCTGCAGCACTATAGGGTTTGTAAATGATAGACGCATGATAAGAGGAAGAAGAAGAATTTGTATTCTATAGCATGTTATTGATTGGTTGTTATAGTAACAGTGTGTAAGATGTACGTGAATGGCTTCCATGTATTAAAGTTATATTGTTTAATTTGAACCTACGTATTTTGTATGCCTTGTGCATGTATAGATAAGAACACACACAAAAACAAGGCTTACATCTATGGCGCAGTCGTACAGGATATTCTTGGTGATTCTTCGTAAGAAGAAGTATGGATGAAGACGTCACGAAGAGTACACGACGATCATCATTCCAGCATAGGTTTATGCAAGGAGAAATTGTGTCGGCTTGATCAATTTCTACGGTAAGAACCAAGATTACACGGTTTGTGTATTGATTACAATAATTTTACAAGAACAAAGTTTAAATCAGTGTGATACGGATTGTGTTTACCATATTGTGATATTTAGTTGACCACAATTATGAATATGTTCGGTTTGAATTTATTCTCTGAGTTCCGGCCAGATTCGGAAGAAATAGAAGATTATTTAACGAGGTTTGAACAGTCTTGCTTGGCTCATGATGTTAATGAAGCCAGGAAGGTACCCATACTGATTGCAGTTATAGGGTCTGAAGCTTTCAAAGTGTTGAAGACTATCCTTGCACCTGAACCAGTCGATCGTCAAACGTATTCGATCCTCAAGGACAATCTGCTTAAACATTATGGCCAGAAAATAAACAAATATGTGGAACGTTTCAAGTTCAGGCAATGCACGCAGGAAAGTGGTGAGAATGCAACACGATTTATGGTACGTGTTAAGGAACAAGCACTAAAATGTAGTTTTGGCCAGTACTTACAGGAAGCCATTGTAGAGCAAATAATTGTAGGCGTTCGGTCTGACGCCATTAGAAAGAAATTACTATCTGAACCTACATTGACTCCAGCAAAATGTCAAGATATTGTGCTTGAAATGGAATTAATTGAACGGGAAACACAAATGTTCATACATCGTGAAAAAGATTATAGTCCTAATCTAGTTGCATTTTCTGGGACACAGAAATTGAAACCATGTTTTCAGTCCTCGCAAGCGCACAAAAAGAACTTCGTCAATCCTCAGAATAGAAGTTATAAAAGCACTAAAGAATGTGATAGATGCTACAGAAGGCATTATCTTGGACATTGTCCAGCAAAATATTCGATATGTTCATTTTGCAAAAAGAACATTTACCTTCGGGGTCTGCACCCAGACTGGATCATTCGGAAGATATGCAAGATAAGTTTTGTCAAGTCTCTTCCTTTCTACTCGGCCCCGCCGTGATCCAAGAAATGGTGGGCGATCCACTCGCCTTTCCCGCTCAGTCATATCTGTCACCATCCACCAGAGTCTTGGTTGAAATCGCAACACGGAAGCAGAAGGCAAACTTTGAGTTTCTCCTAATCTGGAATTTCTCAAAAACAGAAGAACTTCCGCGATCCTCGCGTCCATTTGTAATGAACTTAAATTGGGGTGTTCTAATACCAATTTTCTCAAGTGGTCTTTAACGGTGCGAATATATCTCTCGGCCATTCCGTTAATCGGACTATGGTACGGAGGTATGGTTATGTGTCTTATTCCGTATTGTGAACAGAAGTTCTGGAAAGTTAGGCTACTGAACGCAGGACCATTATCTGACACAATATTGTCTGGTAGACCTAAGCAAGAACAAGACTGTAATATCCAACGTATGGTTTCCGCCGAATCCAGAGAATGAACTGGCCATATGTCAACCCATTTACTGAATGCGTCGACTAGAATAAGAAATTTCTTTCCTCCGAAGAAAAAGTGGTCTACGTGTATTCTCTCTGCTACGCGTGAAGCTTCTGGCCACTCATTTATAGAGCATTTTCTTACTTTCCTCCGTTCCGATTGACAAATATTGCAATTATCAACATATTTGTCTATGTCCTTGAGCATCTTTGGCCACCAATATATTGACGAAGCTGCATCTTTCATAACACGGGATGATGCATTACTACAATGTAGTAATTTTAATACCTTTTCACGTAATATGGATGGTACAACAATTTTTCCCATCCAGCTAAGATAATCACTCTCCACAGATAAAAGACGTCGTCGCTCGAAGAAAACACCCAATCCTGATTGAATATCTTCTACTGATAATCTATTTGGCCAACCACGTTTGACAAACAAAATTACCTTGTTTAACAGTGGGTCTTCTAATGTGGCTTTATTAAATTCCTTCAAAGAGATTTTTGAATCACATGTGTCACTGCTGTTGCAAGTTGTCGCGTCTATGTCTATTGGGTTTTCACTTTGTACTTTAGCTCGTAGTCCATATGGAACTTCATAGTGTCGTTTAAAATCAGGCGAAGCATTCCTTCTCAAAGGTATATCAACTTTAAACGGTGTGATGGGCTTTGATAGATCACCATCAAAAACTCTAGCATATTTGCTAGATAATAAATTAGCTGTTCTCAAACCTTCACTTTCCGGTATTTTAGTATTAATATCTCCGTTATTCTTTTGTTCAGATCCCGTGTTTCTCAACACAGTGTTACATTGTGTTAACAGTTTTCTCCAACCCGGATGAATACTGTCGAGCCATGAACGTCCAATCAACGGATAACGCAGTTCTTCTTCACACAATATAACAGGCAATTTATACAATACATCATTCAATGATAAATCCACTAAGGTTTGACCTTTCAACTTTAACGTATCATTATTCACGCCTCGTAACGTTAGTGAAGTAAATTGTGTTCGCCGATGTGGAAACAATTGTTTGAAAGACTTGTCATTAAACAGAGTAACCGTAGATCCAATGTCTAGTTCACATTGTACAATTCGCTTATCAATACACAAATCAACTATGCACGGTTCTGCTGACACAAGAACATTAGTGCCATCTATAGCTTGTGCTCTTGGCTTGAAACTAACACTCCTTGCTTTTGAACGAGTGAGTGTTGCATCTTCCACTTGAGTATTTTCTGTGTTCGATGAAATAGTGCAAGTATTATCTTCTGGCGGATGAGAATCACTAACTTCGATGTGCAATAAAGACAAACCATGAAATTCGTTATGTATGTTATGTTCAACAATAGCGTCTAAAGGTTTAATATTAGACGTGGATATTTGATCACTTGTAATTGTCTTACTCGCAACTCCACCATTGTTTTTCCTAAACTTGCATTTTACATGCCAATGACCTTTCTTTTTGCAAAATGAACATATCGAATATTTTGCTGGACAATGTCCAAGATCATGCCTTCTGTAGCATCTATCACATTCTTTAGTGGTTTTATAACTTCTATTCTGAAGATTGACGAAGTTCTTTTTGTGCGCTAGAAAGGAAGAGACTTGACAAAACTTATCTTGCATATCTTCCGAATGATCCAGTCTGGGTGCAGACCCCGAAGGTAAATTACACTGGTCTACATATGAAAAAAAGATTTCTGCTGACTTAGATATTTTAACTGATTCTATATAATTTGAGGTCGCGGATTCCAAATATGTAGTCAGAAAATGTGTATCACGTCACAATTTTTCACAAATCACATTTGAAAATTTTCACAATATTATAATACTGGGCTAAACTCCAACAATTTTTCATATAGATATCTGCACATAATGAAATTTCTTTTTCTGTTGACTTAGATATTTTAACTGATTCTATATAATTTGATGTCGCTGATTCCAAATATGTAGTCAGAAAATGTGTATCACGTCACAATTTTTCACAAATCACATTTGAAAATTTTCACAATATTATAATACTGGGCTAAACTCCAACAATTTTCCATATAGATATCTGCACATAATGAAATTATAGGACTATACATAAGGTGGCGGAGCTGATAACAGGTATTAAGTTGCATTGTTTGACAAGTCACATTTCAAAATTTTCAGAAAATTATATCCGGCTACATTCCAACAGCACTTGCAAAGAGAATGCGAAGTAGTCAGATGTTCAATCAGAGTATCACGTCACGTTGTTTAACAAACATACGTTTCTATTTTCTCAATAGGGAGTTCTTAATGAACAAAAAGTTTAGGTAATTCCGGCAAATTGATCAATTTGTTTCACGAGCACATACAGTCAGCACCAGATGCCTGTACTTATGCTAAACTTAACATACACCACAGAATAGCACAACATGCATACCTACTTAGGCAAAATTATTCGTTTCTTTGATTTTCTGGAGTACGTGGCCTCAGGAACGTCACGCTGCAAGCACCAGCAATAGTCGGCCATCATGTTTTCATTCCATCTCCTCTGATATCGGTGCTCCGTGGCTTTTATGTCTTGGTGGAAGCGTTCGCCCTGTTCTTCACTTACGGCACCAAGATTGGACGGAAATACATCTAAGCGGCTGTGCAGGAAGTGAAGCCTGACACTCATATTTACTCCTAACTTTTGAAACGTCACCAACAAATTTTCAACTAGAACCTCGTAGTTGTGCGCCCTGAAGTTTCCAAGAAAGTTTGTATTGACATCAGAAAATGCACAGCATACATGTTACTTTGTGTGGTTAATTGTTTGTAAGAATTCTTCATCTTCCATTAGCATCCTTATCTGAGGACCATCAAAATACCTGCTTTTACTTTCTCATGCGTCAATGCAGGACATTTTGAGCAAATGTATTTAAAGCAAGCCCCATTCTTATCCAGAGCTTTTACATACTGCTTCATTAATTCCAACTTAATGTGCAGTGGAGCAAGTAACACTTCCTTAGGATCAACAAGCGGCTTGTTCTGGATGTTTTTCGCCCCGACTTCAAAGCTTTTCCTGGCAGGCCACAGTCTTCGTACCCGATGTTCGTTCCTTGCTCGACTGTCCCATAAATACAAAAAGCATGGATATTTCGTGAAACCTGCTTGTTGACCAAGTAACATTGAAATGACCTTGAGATCTTCACACACAAGCCAACTGTCATTTGCATACTTTTTTTCTTTCGAAGCAGTTCTTTCATTGTTTCGTAGCTTTCCTTCAAATGTACGGAGTGGCCAACAGGAATGGATGCTAATGTGACAATTACTTTTGTCACCAGTCTTTTTTGTAGTTTATGTAAGTGTATTTTAGAATTTCGTAAATACTCTTAACAACTTTCTGTAACCAGTTGTGCTTTTTGGCTTTTCTTGGATTTTCGGTTCCTGACGGCGAGGGTAGGAAAACAATAGCGAGTTGTGGAATTTTTGACACTAAGGGTGACTTTTACATGCTCAACGAATGGAACAACGTCCAAGTTGCTGACCGAGGGGGAGTTCTTTCGCAACACGTGTGAGGACTGCTCTGTTTTTTTCTTCACCCCCAAACCTCCCAAGTGGACAACGAGCCTGGAAGAAAGACCACCGTCCAGCATTTTTTTCTAAGCTAACGAACTGCGAGGCGGTTGATTTTTGAAGTTTCAAGATTTCCTTAAATACCCCTGGACTCCAGAGGACCGACACAGTTTAGCGCCATATTCAGACCGAACACCATCTCCGCGTCACTTTGCGCGAGATACGGAACTTTGCTTTGTTTTAACTTTTCGACCGCGTCGTGTTAATTGCCGTGAGTGTGTGATCACAGTGACAGTGCCAGGAATTGAGGCCGTGTTAATTACGTGTTTCACGTGCTCCATGTGTGTTTTTCCCTCTTTTGGAAGGAGGGACATTGAATAACCATGGGCGGTTGAGAAAGCTACGAGAGGGACGGGACCTTCGGGTTTCCGATTACTGCTGCCATGAAGCCAAGAGAAGAAGCCAGGACCCTTGCTTAACTATACGACGCCTTAAGTCAAGAGAACCACACCACGACGCTTGCATAACGGCGTCTGAGATGAAAGCCACGCCGCAGCGACAACTCGCATTGCCAACCCAGATGAGAGACGACACTACCACAACGGTGAGACGGATGTTACGCCGAGAAAAGAAGAAGAGATAGAGAAGAGAGAGAGATGAAACGACGTCCGCCCTTAGACGACCCGACGCCCTGCGTATCCCCGAACGGCCATTGAAGCCACGATCGGATGCAACGCCCCGAGCAGACAGATGGAAGCGAGGTGCTTTTTCCGCCCATCTTCGTCGCCGCGATGGAAAAGGGAAGAAAAATTAATGTTACGTCTAAGTCGAAGAGACAGTTTTCGTCCGCCAGGAGGACAGACTGGCATAGCCACGAGTGTCGTCAGGACGCCGCTACGAGGATCGTTGACATCAACGAGGACCACACCGCCATTGAGTCGGTATAGTATCCTCCAGTTTTCTCTTTATGTGTGAGAGTGAACATTTGTCCACCTAGGTCGCCACTGGTTTGTCATAACACAAAGCGAGATGAAATCGAACAATGTTGCCTGCAGTTACTAATTATTTTGGCCAATCAAATCAAAAGTACTATAAATCTTCATAAATTAAGAACCTATTTCGCTCACCCTTCGAAATTCTATAAACGTAAAGACCTACGATTTGTTATTGTTTTCCTATTCTCGCGCCGAGTATTTATATAATTAATTATTTGACTTTTACCGTGCTCTTTGATATATAGGTATTAGAAAACTAGGTACTAAATAATATAGCCAACTTAATCATTTTTAATATATCCTAGTTTATATTACAGTCGTTTGTATTATCAGCACTCGTGTACATGTAATCAACTTAATTTCCTCTTGTCATTCATTTAGTGTATGCTTATTTGCATTGTAGTGCCTCAACAATGTGTAATGTCAATTATTATTTACTTTTGTAACTATGACGCCTAGCTAATCGCGTCTCATTCGTGACAGAGTGCTGGCCGCGCTTATTTACATTGAAAGCAAGCCTAAGGGGCTAATAGAAATCTCAAATTCGAAGGTACACGGAAAATAAACCAAAGAGGCGGTTAGATATTTTATCATGTAATGGTATATTGTGTTCACCCCTGCAGCGTGTGTGTGTGAGTGCATGATAGAATGAGAGTGAGGGGATATGTAATGGTTACATTATCATTGTTGTGTTTATATTTGCCGAATACACGTATATATTCGTTATCCTACAGGTGTTCTTGATTCATTTATATGTATGTATAGATGTATATCCTCGTATGGTCGATATTTTTGGTTTTAGTCCTGAGTTTGAAGCTGCATAGCTTGTCTCCATTGACCAGAAGGGTTATAGTTTTCTATTATTACAATTATTATTATTATTATTGGTATAAATGAATAACAGCACCACTTTATGCACGACGTGGCTTACCGCCGGAGGTGTAAATAACCGACCCGGTGACATGAACCTGGAATTAAACCGTTAGCTGGTGGTAGGAATCGTGTTTCCTTAACCGGAGACGCGAACCAAGGACCGACGACCGTCCAATCGAGCGGCCGCGGAACCCTGAACCTACGGACTAGCGGTAGAGTAGTTTGGCACCTCGAACTGGGGACTTCGGTCTTCCGGACGAGTGGTCAAACCCGTTACAATTTGGCATCCCGAACAGGCACCGGTCTTCTTTTTCGCCTTCGTCGGGAGTGTAATGGTAGTAGTTTTACAAGTGCATAATATTTTTTCAGGAAGCGTTGAAATGTTTTTATACGTATTTTGCTATGTTTATTGATATCAATATTTAGTATTCGGTGTTTATGTTATCTCGGCGCGAATTTGATTAACGTAAAGGGCAATTATGTAGGCAAACATCGGCAAGGGCGATATTTCAAGGAAGTATGTTATACAGATTTAGTGGCAATTTTTTGTGTGTGCGCGTCGTTTTTATTTTCATTAGGCTTCTACAAGGTAGCAGGAAAGGACCCGTCGTGTCCTCCTCTCTGCATTTTTGATAGGTAATTGTTTGTATTGTTTTTCTGTAGTGCGTTATATATTTTTGAAGTGCAGATTTATTTTCTGACGACCTCAGGTCATAGTGAGTGTTTTAAATATCTAATGAAATTGAGAAGTGAGAAAATTATTTATCGAAAGATGAGCGAAGCACGGAATTGTGTAGTTTGCGGGATTGAAATCCCATTAGGTGAAATGGACCCGTCGAACGAAGCGCAGCCGCGCTGTAGTACTTGTGTTATTTCGTCAGGAACTCCAGGACACGGGGGCTTAGTTGTAAATACTGAATCCACGCCACCTTCTGAAGATCCGAATCAGCTGACCGTTTCCCCCCCGGAAGATGTCGCTCCGATGGAAAAAACAGATGATGAATTGAAGAATGGCGCCGGCACCAACGACAGGATGTTCGAGATGATAAGACAGCTGATCCGGGCGGAGCATGCAGACACACAAAAGCGAATCCAACAGCTTGAGACCCGATACCAGGAAGTGGTGCGTGTTTCGGTGGAACAAATGACTGAACGTTCTTCCACGCGCTTGTAAGTTAGTGAGCAGAAACTCACCGCGGAAATCGCTCGCTTGGATTCCCGTGTTGATGACCAGGACCAGCAGTTGGCAACACTGTCGCGACGGACAGACCACACGGAAGAGGAATTGGCGCTTATGAGACAATCCTCGGCACAGCTTGAGGCGAGCTGTCACCAAAACTCTGAAGGTTTGAGAGAGCGCGTGACGAGAACAATAGGCGAGATTGATGACCATTCCCAAAGGATACAGGCCTTGGAAAAAAGAATGGACAGTTTGGACCTTTCTCACCCTCAGCGACGAGAAACGCCCACGGCTACGAGGACAAACCCAGGTACTTCGGCCACCAGCAATAATGAGCAGCCTTCGCCTGAATTGACAAGTGTCAATGAGCCGGCGGTAAACGAGAGTTTCCCCGGTTTACCCACTCGACCAGCGACCACCAGCTGCGAAGGTCATTATTCGCCACCCACAATTGCGAGGCGAGCAATTTTTCCACTTGAATACAAGAACCATTTCAAAAGATTCAACGGGGCTGATCGGGTTTTACCGTCTGCATTTTTAGAACGGTTCGAAACTACCTCAGAGGAGCTGTCCTTAGGGAATAATGAAAAGATCCTGGTTTTGCGAGGTTTAATGGAAGATCGGGCCAAAAATTGGTTTGAAACGAATGAAGGGCATTTCACATCTTATGAGGCTTTCCGGGAGATGTTCCTGAGGCACTTTCAGCGGCCGATCCAAGTAGAACGGATGATAATGGAACTGCGCAACGAAAGGTACAACCGAAACGCGGGAGTTACTTACGCCCAATATTTCTGGAAAAAATATAATGAATTCAAGGCACTGCAGCCTCAAATGACGGCTCCAGAAATAATCGCGGCGCTGATATATCATTTTCCTCAAGATGTCCGGCGTCACCTTAATGGCAGTTGTGTGTTCGACCCCGACTCGATGTCGCTGACGCTGGAGAACCTGTACCAGTGCTCAGAAGAAGAAGAACGCGACAGGGCAGATCGCTGGAATAAGCGTCCCAGAGGAGAAGATGATCGTCACGGCCGGAACCGACGCCAGCGAGTTCAGATGGTTCAGCGAGGACAGCACCACGATCCACGCGCCAATGATCAGAACTTTCATCCCTTACCACCTTCGCCACAGAGAGAACAGCGGCAGTACCAGAGAGGCAGACGTGGAGGAGGAAATATGCGTCGACCGCCGCACGGCACAGTGCAGGGCAACCGCGACGATAAGTTTCAACTAGGACAGGTACGTGATGGGTATTACCGACCCCACAGTCGATCAAGGAGCCCGCAGTCGGACCGAAGGACTGAGGATGGAAATCAGGTGCAAACAAGAAGTGACTCTCCAACACCTGGCGTCTCCGGACTTCAGCGTTCGGGAGACCGCTCTTAGAGCTTTGAAGTTTTTGTTAATGGACTAGTTATATTTTTATATTTTTCTCTTGTGTCATTATTGATTTTTATATGAGTATATTCCAATGTATTATCTTTTTACGTCCTTTAAGGATTGTTTTATTGTGTATTTACTCGTAAAAGTATTTTTCATGTATAGATTAATACACAGGGTGTTTCAAAAAAGTGTTCATATACAGGGTGTTTTGAAAAAAATATGTAACCTTAAAAAATCTCCCCAGCCGAGAGCGATTTTCGAGCCTACAATTTTTTTTGAAGTTAGGGGGGGCGAGATGTGACAATTACTTTTGTCACCAGTCTTTTTTGTAGTTTATGTAAGTGTATTTTAGAATTTCGTAAATACTCTTAACAACTTTCTGTAACCAGTTGTGCTTTTTGGCTTTTCTTGGATTTTCGGTTCCTGACGGCGAGGGTAGGAAAACAATAGCGAGTTGTGGAATTTTTGACACTAAGGGTGACTTTTACATGCTCAACGAATGGAACAACGTCCAAGTTGCTGACCGAGGGGGAGTTCTTTCGCAACACGTGTGAGGACTGCTCTGTTTTTTTCTTCACCCCCAAACCTCCCAAGTGGACAACGAGCCTGGAAGAAAGACCACCGTCCAGCATTTTTTTCTAAGCTAACGAACTGCGAGGCGGTTGATTTTTGAAGTTTCAAGATTTCCTTAAATACCCCTGGACTCCAGAGGACCGACACAGTTTAGCGCCATATTCAGACCGAACACCATCTCCGCGTCACTTTGCGCGAGATACGGAACTTTGCTTTGTTTTAACTTTTCGACCGCGTCGTGTTAATTGCCGTGAGTGTGTGATCACAGTGACAGTGCCAGGAATTGAGGCCGTGTTAATTACGTGTTTCACGTGCTCCATGTGTGTTTTTCCCTCTTTTGGAAGGAGGGACATTGAATAACCATGGGCGGTTGAGAAAGCTACGAGAGGGACGGGACCTTCGGGTTTCCGATTACTGCTGCCATGAAGCCAAGAGAAGAAGCCAGGACCCTTGCTTAACTATACGACGCCTTAAGTCAAGAGAACCACACCACGACGCTTGCATAACGGCGTCTGAGATGAAAGCCACGCCGCAGCGACAACTCGCATTGCCAACCCAGATGAGAGACGACACTACCACAACGGTGAGACGGATGTTACGCCGAGAAAAGAAGAAGAGATAGAGAAGAGAGAGAGATGAAACGACGTCCGCCCTTAGACGACCCGACGCCCTGCGTATCCCCGAACGGCCATTGAAGCCACGATCGGATGCAACGCCCCGAGCAGACAGATGGAAGCGAGGTGCTTTTTCCGCCCATCTTCGTCGCCGCGATGGAAAAGGGAAGAAAAATTAATGTTACGTCTAAGTCGAAGAGACAGTTTTCGTCCGCCAGGAGGACAGACTGGCATAGCCACGAGTGTCGTCAGGACGCCGCTACGAGGATCGTTGACATCAACGAGGACCACACCGCCATTGAGTCGGTATAGTATCCTCCAGTTTTCTCTTTATGTGTGAGAGTGAACATTTGTCCACCTAGGTCGCCACTGGTTTGTCATAACACAAAGCGAGATGAAATCGAACAATGTTGCCTGCAGTTACTAATTATTTTGGCCAATCAAATCAAAAGTACTATAAATCTTCATAAATTAAGAACCTATTTCGCTCACCCTTCGAAATTCTATAAACGTAAAGACCTACGATTTGTTATTGTTTTCCTATTCTCGCGCCGAGTATTTATATAATTAATTATTTGACTTTTACCGTGCTCTTTGATATATAGGTATTAGAAAACTAGGTACTAAATAATATAGCCAACTTAATCATTTTTAATATATCCTAGTTTATATTACAGTCGTTTGTATTATCAGCACTCGTGTACATGTAATCAACTTAATTTCCTCTTGTCATTCATTTAGTGTATGCTTATTTGCATTGTAGTGCCTCAACAATGTGTAATGTCAATTATTATTTACTTTTGTAACTATGACGCCTAGCTAATCGCGTCTCATTCGTGACAGAGTGCTGGCC